>NC_139144.1:37343424-37790395 GCF_964270905.1 Leucopleurus acutus | reverse complement strand
CCAGGTATGCAGCATATCCTTGGAGAATTCTGTCCAGGATCCTGGCTAGACTCTTTTCCCTGTCATCCAACAGAGTACATTCCTGACCTTGAAAATGGGACACAGAATGATCCGTGCTTACTCATATATGTGATAAATAGGCTCTTTCTTTTTTCTCCTAATTATGCTGACCTTCTCCACAATTAATAATATATCAGTCTCTTTAAGTTTGAATAGCCTCCTTTTAGTTTTAAAATTCTGTCTCTTCATGATCAACTTATTATTAGACACAGTCTCTTTAGGTAATTGCTCTGTCTGTCAGCTTCCTCTCTCGAGATGGCGTTTGGGTGTCTGAGAAAAGAGAGAGACCTGATGGGGTCCTTGGATACTCACTGTCCTCTGAATATTCAGGTTTCCATGGCAACCTCATTAATCTACCTGATTGGTGCTGATTTCTCAGCATTTAAAACTGAGGTCAGCAGCTGAATTTCTCCTGGTTTCCAATTTCACTGCGAAATGGAGCTTGGTGGGGTTTGCAGGCTCCAACAGCCTCCCCTCGGCTCTCCCTGCGCTGGCATCTTCCTGAGCTTCTGCTGTGGACTTCATTTGACTCCAACCATAGTTACTCCATTTCAGGGGCTCTCCCATAGCATACACTTGGAAGACTGTGGGAACTTGAGGGCTTTCCATTGCTACCACACAGGACCCAAGAGCATCTTAGGAATGCTTCAGTCTGAACTTCCATTTACTTTTCACACTACTCCCTAGCCTTTTTAATGTGGTGCCCACACTTTGGTATAGACATGGACTGCAAAAGTCCTATGTGTAAATGACACCAAAGATTTGCTTATTATCTTGTCAGTTTACCTAGCACATTCTCCTCTCTCTGAGATGTGCTCACTTATCATTCTTTACCTCCCCTGCTTCTGTCACAACTCTTCAGTTTGCTTTTCTCCAATATCTCATCACCATAAAGGATGGCTTCCAGCTTTTTCTTCCTGTCATCATATCCTATCTATAGCTGAGGTCAGCAAGCCCTCTGCCTGGGTGTCATAGGTAGAAAGAGTCTCTTCTCTGAACTGTCATTCAGAGAAGCAGTGATAGCATTGTCTTGATGCTATCACTAACATAGGATTATAATCCGAGAGCACCAAGCTTGGTTTTTAATATGTAAAGGAATTTGGAAAAAAAATCTTCTTTTACGACAAAATCTGGATTTTTATGTGTATTTATGAAAGATCTTTGTTTTGAATGTCAGTTTCTTTATATTTCTTTTATATCAATCTGAATCTCCCTTTGATCTCATATACCACTGCCCCATAATAATGCACATGTAATAAGTATAAAAGAGCTACTAAGAATGTGCTGTATAAAGAAAAGTTAAATTAAAAAAAATAATGCACATGTATGTGTGTGTGTGTGTATGTGAATTTGTACATGCACACACACATACATGTCAGGCAGAAGAATGAATTGGTGGGCAGACCAAGGGGAAGTAAATGTGGTGCATGGAAAAAACAAAGATAAAACACTTTGATTTTTTTCAGATTATAATAGTACTGGTTTTAAAAATTTGCCTTGCATCACTTAAGAACTTTAGCAAGATCTTAGTAACCAGCTAGTGTGGTCAGAAGGATTGCTTTCTGCTCCACTGCCATTTCTTTCCCCTTTTCTGGCCTAGTCTATTATAATTTACATTATTTTACGTGTCCAGAGCCAACTCTATGCCACTTTTCTAATAGCTCTACCTTCAACTTCCAAATTCTAGAGCACCTGTCTTTTGGTCTCTACTTCCACAATTATTGTACTACCAGCTCAGCTCCTTAATCCTGTTTATGTATATCCACCTGAGGTGAGTTTTTCTTGTTCTTTTCCTTTCCTGTCCAGCCACTCAATATCCCATTCCATGCCAGGAACCACCGTCATTTGATGGAGTCAACCATCCTTTCTTACCTAGAGTTTTTTCCTACTGTCATGAAGTCTTGTACAGTTGAAATCAGCTCTCGTATGAAGGAGATCTTCTTGACACTATCACAAATACAGGGAGAGGTTTTTGGCAATCTCTCCAACCAATAAGAGGGACATAGGGGGAGAAGAAATAACTTTTTGCCATTGAGAATGACAGGAAGTGTATTTGGACATCTCTTCTAATGGCAGGGATTATGTAGGGAGAGTTCATGAGTCATGCATCCTTCTTTACCCTTAGAACTCTTACTAAACTATAATATGCCAAATACATGTGGATAGGTTTTGGTAGCTAATTTTGGCAGCTGATGTCCCTGAAACATGACTTGGAACACAATGTCTTAGGGAAATATGCTTATAAATTGACTTATAAACAAGCTTTGGGGGTGTAACCTTGCTATAGGCTGAATTGTGTTCCCCCAAAATGAATATGTTGAAGCCCTAACCCTTAAGTGATTGAATTTGATAGGGCTTTTAGGAGGCTATTAAGGTTAAATGAGGTCGTAAGGGTGGGGTTCTAATTCAGTAGGGTTGGTGGCATCCTAAGAAGAAGGAGAGAGAGATCAGTCTCTCTCCATGTGCACTCACTGAGGAAAGGCCATGTCAGGACATAGTGAGAAGGCAACCATCTGCAAGCTGGGAAGAGAAATAAAACAGACATTAGATTTGCTGGCACCTTTATCTTGGTTTTCTAGCCTCCAGAACTGTAAGAAATAAATTTCTGTTGTTTAAGCCACCCAGTGTATGTATTTTGTTGTGGCAGCTCAAGCTAAGAAAACCTTGTTCATACATTCAGAATTAAATACAGTTACTCGTTTATGAATAGATTATACCTACAAAACTTACCACTATTACTACTTAGTTATAAGTTAAATGTACATAAAATATAGGTTAAAGTATTATTTAGAGAAATTTTTTTTATGTTTAAATACAAGCAAATAAATGAGTGATAAATCCCATAGATTCCGAAATAGGACCTGTTTAGGGATAAGCCTAAATTTTGGATGTGGTCAAAACTTCAAGCATCCATTGAGCATCTCTGTGCCTGGCACTAATCAGTAACCATATCCTTATTTTTTTTTTACATCTTTATTGGATTATAATTGCTTTACAATGTTGTGTTAGTTTCTGCTGTACAACAAAGTGAATCAGCTATATGTATACATATATCCCCATATCTCCTCCCTCTTGAGCCTCCCTCCCACCCTCCCCATTGCACCCCTCACAGAGCTAATCTCCCTGTGCTCTGCGGCTGCTTCCCACTAGCTATCTGTTTTACATTTAGTAGTGTATATATGTCCGTGCCACTCTCTCACTTCTTCCCACCTTACCCTAAGGCCACAATAAAATTTGTTTATTTTTATTTTCATTACTTCTGGGGGTGGATCAAAAAAGATCTTGCTGAAATTTACGTGAAACACTGTTCTGCCTATGTTTTCCTCTAAGAGTATTATAGTGTCTGGCCTTACATTTAGGTTATTAATCCATTTTGAGTTTATTTTTGTATATGGTGTTAGGGAGTGTTCTCATTTCATTCTTTTACATGTCACTGTCCAGTTTTCCCAGCACCACTTACTGAAGAGATTGTCTTTTCTCCATTGTATATTCTTGCCTCCTTTGTATAGATTAGGTGACCATAGGTGTGTGGGTTTATCTCTGGGCTTTCTATCCTGTTCCACTGATCTATATTTCTGTTTTGTGCCAGTACCAAACTGTTTTGATGACCATAGCTTTGTAGTATAGCCTGAAGTCAGGGAGCCTGATGCCTCCATCTCCATTTTTCTTTCTCAAGATTGCTTTAGCTATCAGGGTCTTTTGTGTTTCCATACAAATGTAAAATTTTTTGTTCCAATTCTGTGGAAAATGCCATTGGTAATTTGATATGGATTACATTGAATCTGTAGATTGCTTTGAGTAGTTTAGTCATTTTGACAATATTAATTCTTCCAATCCAAGAATATGGTATATCTGTGCCATCTTTTATTTCTTTCATCAGTGTCTTATAGTTTACTGACTACAGGTCTTCTTTCTCCTTAGATAGGTTTATTCCTAAGTATTTTATTCTCTTTGATGTAATGGTAACTGGGATTGTTTCCTTGTTTTCTCTTTCTGATCTTTCATTGTCAGTGTGTAGGAATGCAAGAGATTTTTGTGTATTAATTTTGTATCCTGCAACTTTACCAAATTCAGTGATGAGCTCTAGTAGTTTTCTGGTAACATCTTTAGGATTTTCTACGTATAGTATCATGTCATCTGCAAACAGTGACAGTTTTACTTCTTTTCCAGTTTGGATTCCTTTTATTTCTTCTTCTCTGTGCCATAGCTAGGACTTCCAAATCTATGTTGAATAATAGTGGTGAGGGTGGACATCCTTGTCTTATTCCTGGTCTTAGAGGAAATGCTTTCAGTTTTTCACTATTGAGAATGTTATTTGCTGTGTGTTTTTCATATATGGCTTTTATTATGTTGAGGTAGGTTCCCTCTAATCCCACTTTCTGGAGAGTTTTTATCATAAATGGGTGTTGAATTTTGTCAAAAGCTTTTTTTGCATCTGTTGAGATGACCATATTGTTTTTATTCTTCAGTTTGTTAATGTGGTGTAGCACATTGATTGATTTGCATATGTGGAATAATCCTTGCATCCCTGTGATAAATCCCACTTTATCATGGTTTAATATCTTTTTAATGTGTTGGATTCTGTTTGCTAGTAATTTGTTGAGGATTTTTACGTCTATGTTCATCAGAGATATTGGCCTGTAGTTTTTTTTGTGATATCTTTGTATGGTTTTGGTATCCGGGTGATGGTGGCCTCGTAGAATGAGGTTGGCAGTGTTCTGTCCTCTGCAATTTTTTGGGAAGAGTGTCAGGAGGATAGGTGTTAACTCTTCTCTAAATGTTTGATAGAATTCTACTGTGAAGTCATCTGGTCCTGGACTTCTGTTTGTTGGTAGTTTTAAAATCATAGTTTCAATTTCAGTACTCGTGATTGGTCTTTTCATATTGTCTATTTCCTCCTGGTTCAGTCTTGGAAGGTTGTACCTTTCTAAGAATTTGTGCATTTCTTCTAGGTTGTCCATTTTATTGGTATATAGTTGTTTGTACTAGTGTCTTATGATGCTTTTGTATTTCTGTGATATCAGTTGTAACTTCTCTGTTTTCATTTCTAATTTTTTTGATTTGAGTTCTCTCCCTTTTCTTGATGAGTCTGTCTAAAGGTTTATCAGTTTTGTTTTTCTTCTCAAAGAACCAGCTTCTAGTTTTCTTTTGGGGTTTATTGATTTGTTTTATGTTTGCTTGCCCCCCCAGTAATTTTAGATCTGAAGAATGAGGACTTTCTATGGCACCTGTAGCTATGTAATGGTTGAAAATTGGTTTAAAAGTATCCAACACAATGTAAATGTTGGGGTTTTTTGTTGTTTTTTTACATCTTTATTGGAGTATAATTGCTTTACAGTGGTGTGTTAGTTTCTGCTTTATAACAAAGTGAATCAGTTATACATATACATATATTCCCATTTCTCTTCCCTCTTGCGTCTCCCTCCCTCCCACCCTCCCTATCCCACCCCTCTAGGTGGTCACAAAGCATGGAGCTGATCACCCTGTGCTATGCGGCTGCTTCCCACTAGTTATCTATTTTACCTTTGGTAGTGTATATATGTCCATGCCACTCTCTCACTTTGTCACAGCTTACCCTTCCCCCACCCCATATCCTCAAGTCCATTCTCTAGTAGGTCTGTGTCTTTGTTCCCATCTTACCCCTAGGTTCTTCATGACATTCTTTTTTTCTTAAATTCCATATATATGTGTTAGCATACGGTATTTGTCTTTCTCTTTCTGACTTACTTCACTCTGTATGACAGACTCTAGGTCCATCCACCTCATTACAAATAGCTCAATTTCATTTCTTTTTATGGCTGAGTAATATTCCATTGTATATATGTGCCACATCTTCTTTATCCATTCATCCGATGATGGGCACTTAGGTTGTTTCCATCTCCGGGCTATTGTAAATAGAGCTGCAATGAACATTTTGGTACATGTGTGTTTTGAATTATGGTTTTCTCAGGGAATATGCCCAGTAATGGGATTGCTGGGTCATATGGTAGTTCTATTTGTAGTTTTTTAAGGAACCTCCATACTCTTCTCCATAGTGGCTGTACCAATTCACATTCCCATCAGCAGTGAAAGAGTGTTCCCTTTCCTCCACACCCATTTATTGTTTGTAGATTTTTTGATGATGGCCATTCTGACTGGTGTGAGATGATATCTCATTGTAGTTTTGATTTGCATTTCTCTAATGATTAATGATGTTGAGCATTCTTTCATGTGTTTGTTGGCAGTCTGTATATCTTCTTTGGAGAAATGTCTATGTAGGTCTTCTGCCCCTTTTTGGATTGGGTTGTTTTGTTGTTATTGAGCTGCATGAGCTGCTTGTAAATTTTGGAGATTAATCCTTTGTCAGTTGCTTCATTGGCAAATATTATCTCCCATTCTGAGGTTTGTCTTTTGGTCTTGTTTATGGTTTCCTTTGCTGTGCAAAGGCTTTGAAGTTTCATTAGGTCCCATTTGTTTATTTTTGTTTTTATTTCCGTTTCTCTAGGAGGTGGGTCAAAAAGGACCTTGCTGTGATTTATGCCATAGAGTGTTCTGCCTATGTTTTCCTCTAAGAGTTTGATAGTTTCTGGCCTTACATTTAGGTCTTTAATCCATTTTGAGCTTATTTTTGTGTATGGTGTTAGGGAGTGATCTAATCTCATACTTTTACAAGTACCTGTCCAGTTTACCCAGCACCATTTATTGAAGAGGCTATCCTTTCTCCACTATACATTCCTGCCTCCTTTATCAAAGATAAGGTGACCATATGGGCGTGGGTTTATCTCTGGGCTTTCTATCCTGTTCCATTGATCTATATTTCTGTTTTTGTGCCAGTACCATACTGTCTTGATTACTGTAGCTTTGTAGTATAGTCTGAAGTCAGGGAGCCTGATTCCTCCAGCTCCATTTTTCATTCTCAGGATTGCTTTGGCTATATGGGGTCTTTTGTGTTTCCATACAAATTGTGAAATTTTTTGTTCTACTTCTGTGAAAAATGCCAATCGTAGTTTGATAGGGATTGCATTGAATCTGTAGATTGCTTTGGGTAGTAGAGTCATTTTCACAGTGTTGATTCTTCCAATCCAAGAAAACGGTGTATCTCTCCATGTATTTGTATCATCTTTAATTTCTTTCATCCGTGTCTTATAATTTTCTGCATACAGGTCTTTTGTCTCCTTAGGTAGGTTTATTCCTAGATATTTTTTTCTTTTTGTTGCAATGGTAAATGGGAGAGTTTTCTTGGTTTCACTTTCAGATTTTTCATCATTAGTGTATAGGAATGCCAGAGATTTCTGTGCATTAATTTTGTATCCTGCTACTTTACCAAATTCATTGATTGCATTTAGTACTTTTCTGGTAGCATCTTTAGGATTCTCTGTGTATACTATCATGTCATCTGCAAACAGTGACAGCTTTACTTCTTCTTTTCCGATTTGGATTCCTTTTATTTCCTTTTCTTCTCTGATTGCTGTGGCTAAAACTTGCAAAACTATGTTAACTAAGAGTGGTGAGAGTGGGTAACGTTGTCTTGTTCCTGATCTTAGTGGAAATGGTTTCAGTTTTTCACCATTGAGGACGATGTTGGCTGTGGATTTGTCATATATGGCCTTTATTATATTGAGGAAAGTTCCCTCTTTGCCTACTTTCTGGAGGGTTTTTATCATAAATGGGTGTTGAATTTTGTCAAAAGCTTTCTCTGCATCTATTGAGATGATCATATGGTTTTTCTCCTTCAATTTGTTAATATGGTATATCACATTGATTGATTTGCATATATTGAAGAATCCTTGCATTCCTGGAATAAACCCCACTTGATCATGGTGTATGATGCTTTTAATGTGATGTTGGATTCTGTTTGCTAGTATTTTGTTGAGGGTTTTGCATCTATGTTCATCAGTGATATTGGCCTGTAGTTTTCTTTCTTTGTGACATCCTTGTCTGGTTTTGGGCTCAGGGTGATGGTGGCCTCGTAGAATGAGTTTGGGAGTGTTCCTCCCTCTGCTACATTTTGGAAGAGTTTGAGAAGGATAGGTGTTAGCTCTTCTCTAAATGTTTGATAGAATTCGCCTGTGAAGCCATCTGGTCCTGGGCTTTCGTTTATTGGAAGATTTGTAATCGCAGTCTCAATTTCAGTGCTTGTGATTGGTCTGTTCATATTTTCTTGTCTTCCTGATTCAGTCTTGGCATGTTGTGCATTTCTAAGAATTTGTCCGTTTTTTCCAAGTTGTCCATTTTATTGGCATAGAGTTGCTTGTAGTAATCTCTCATGATCTTTTGTATTTCTGCAGTGTTAGTTGTTACTTCTCCTTTTTCATTTCTAATTCTATTGATTTGAGTCTTCTCCCTTTTTTTCTTGATGAGTCTGGCTAATGGTTTATCAATTTTGTTTATCTTCTCAAAGAATCAGCTTTTAGTTTGATTGATCTTGCTATCATTTCCTTCACTTCTTTTTCATTTATTTCTGATATGATCTTTATGATTTCTTTCCTTCTGCTAACTTTGGGGCTTTTTTGTTCTTCTTTCTCTAATTAGGTGCAAGGTTAGGTTGTTTATTTGAGATGTTTCCTGTTTCTTAAGGTAGGATTGTATTGCTATAAACTTCCCTCTTAGAACTGCTTTTGCTGCATCCCATAGGTTTTGCGTCATCGTGTCTCCATTGTCATTTGTTTCTAGGTACCTTTTGATTTCCTCTTTGATTTCTTCAGTGATCATTTGGTTATTAAGTAGTGTATTGTTTAGTCTCCATGTGTTTGTATTTTTTACAGATCTTTTCCTGTAGTTGATAGCTAGTCTCATAGCATTGTGGTCGGAAAACATACTTGATACAATTTCAGTTTTCTTAAACTTACCAAGGCTTGATTTGTGACACAAGATATGTTCTATCCTGGAGAATGTTCCATGAGCACTTGAGAAAAATGTGTATTCTGTTGTTTTTGGATGGAATGTCCTATAAATATCAATTAAATCCATCTTGTTTAATATATCATTTAAAGCCTGTGTTTCCTTATTTATTTTCCTTTTGGATGATCTGTCCATTGGTGAAAGTGGGGTGTTAAGGTCCCCTACTATGAATGTGTTACTGTCGATTTCCTCTTTTGTGGCTATTAGTGTTTGCCTTATGTATTGAGGTGCTCCTGTGTTGGGTGCATAAATATTTACAATTGTTATATCTTCTTCTTGCATCGATCCCTTGATCATTATGTAGTGTTCTTCTTTGTCTCTTGTAATAGTCTTTATTTTAAAGTCTATTTTGTCTGATATGAGAATTGTTACTCCAGCTTTCTTTTGGTTTCCATTTGCATGGAATATCTTTTTCCATTCCCTTACTTTCAGTCTGTATGTGTCTCTAGGTCTGAAGTGGGTATCTTGTAGACAGCATATATATGGGACTTGTTTCTGTATCCATTCAGCCAGTGTGTGTCTTTTGGTGGGAGCATTTAATACATTTAAGGTAATTATCGATATATATGTTCCTATTCCCATTCTCTTAATTGTTTTGGGTTTGTTATTGGAGGTCTTTTCCTTCTCTTGTGTTTCTTACCTAGAGAAGTTCCTTTAGCATTTGTTGTAAAGCTGGTTTGGTGGTGCTGAACTCTCTCAGCTTTTGCTTGTCTGTAAAGGTTTTGATTTCTCCATCAAATCTGAATGAGATCCTTGCTGGGTAGAGTAATCTTGGTTGTAGGTTTTTCTCTTTCATCACTATAAATGTGTCCTGCCAGTCCCTTCTGGCTTGCAGAGTTTCTGCTGAAAGATCAGCTGTTAACCTTATGGGGATTCCCTTGTGTGTTATTTGTTGTTTTTCCCTTGCTGGTTTTAATATTTTTTTTTGTATTTAATTTTTGACAGTTTGATTGGTGTGTTTCTCCTTGGATTTATCCTGTATGGGACTCTCTGTGCTTCCCGGACTTGATTAACTGTTTCCTTTCCCATATTAGGGAAGTTTTCAACTATAATCTCTTCAAATATTTTCTCAGTCCCTTTCTTTTTCTCTTCTTCTTCTGGAACCCCTATAATTCGAATGTTGGTGCATTTGATGTTGTCCCAGAGATCTCTGAGACTGTCCTCAGTTCTTTTCATTCTTTTTTCTTTATTCTGCTCTTTATTAGTTATTTCCACTTTTTTATCTTCCAGGTCACTTATCCGTTCTTCTGCCTCAGTTATTCTGCTATTGATCTCATCTAGAGTATTTTTAATTTCATTTATTGTGTTGTTCATCATTGTTTGTTTCATCTTTAGTTCTTCTAGGTCCTTGTTAAATGTTTCTTGCATTTTCTGTATTCTATTTCCAAGATTTTGGATCATCTTTACTATCATTATTCTGAATTCTTTTTCAGGTAGACTGCCTATTTCCTCTTCATTTGTTAGGTCTGGTGGGTTTTTATCTTGCTCCTTCATCTGCTGTGTGTTTTTCTGTCTTCTCATTTTGCTTATCGTACTGTGTTTGGTGTCTCCTTTTTGCAGGCTGCAGGTTCGTAGTTCCCGTTGTTTTTAGTGTCTGTCCCCAGTGGCTAAAGTTGGTTCAGTAGGTTGTGTAGGTTTCCTGGTGGAGGGGACTAGTGCCTGTGTTCTGGTAGATGAGGCTGGATCTTGTCTTTCTGGTGGGCAGGTCCACGTCTAGTGGTGTGTTTTGGGGTGTCTGTGGATTTATTATGATTTTAGGACACCTCTCTGCTAATGGGTAGGGTTGTGTTTGTGTCTTGCTAGTTGTTTGGCATAGGGTGTCCGGCACTGTAGCTTGCTGGTCATTTAGTGAATCTGGGTGCTGGTGTTGAGATGGAGATATCTGGGAGATTTTCGCCGTTTCCTATTATGTGGAGCTGGGAGGTCTCTTGTGGACCAGTGTCCTGAAGTTGGCTCTCTCACCTCAGAGGCACAGCACTGACTTCTGGCTGCAGCACCAAGAGCCTTTCATCCACACGGCTCAGAATAAAAGGGAGAAAATGTAGGAAGGAAGGAAGGGAGGGAGGGAGGGAGGGAGGGAGGAAGGAAGGAAGGAAGGAAGGAAGGAAGGAAGGAAGGAAGGGAGGAAGGGGAGAAGGAAGAAAAAGGAAGAAAGAAAGGAAGGGAGGGAGGGAGGGAGGAAGGAAGGAAGGAAGGAAGGAAGGAAGGAAGGAAGGAAGGGGAGAAGGAAGAAAAAGGAAGAAAGAAAGAAAGGGAGGGAGGGAGGGAAGGAGGGAGGAGAGAAAGAAAGAAAGGAAGGAAGGAAGAAAAAGAAAAGGGAGGGAGGAAAGAAAGAAAGGATAAAATAAAATAAAGTAAGATAAAATAAAGTTATTAAAATAAAAAATAATTATTAATAAAAAAAATTTTTAAGAAAAAAACGGACGGATAGAACCCTAGGACAAATGGTGAAAGCAAAGCTATATAGACAAAATCTCACAGAGAAGCATACACATACACACTCACAAAAAGAGGAAAAGGGGAAAAAATGATAAATCTTGCTCTCAAAGTCCACCTCCTCAATTTGGGATGATTCGTTGTCTCTTCAGGTATTCCACAGATGCAGGGTACATCAAGTTGATTGTGGAGCTTTAATCTGCTGCTTCTGAGGCTACTGGGAGTTTTCCCTTTCTCTTCTTTGTTAGCACAGCTTCCGAGCCTCAGCTTTGGATTTGGCCCCGCCTCTGCATGTAGGTCGCTGGAGGGCGTCTGTTCTTCGCTCAGACAGGACAGGGTTAAAGGAGCCGCTGATGCGGCTCTGGCTCACTCAGGCCGGGAGGGAGGGAGGAGCACGATGTGGGGCGAGCCTGCTGTGGCAGAGGCCAGCGGGACGTTGAACCAGCCTGAGGCATGCCATGCGTTCTCCTGGGGAAGTTGCCCCTCGATCCCAGGACCCTGGTGTAAGGTCGGGTCTTAACAAACGGCACCGCGAAACAGAGGAAAGCTTTAAGTGATCTTTATTAGGGAGCGCTCCCGGGCGAGGTTCACAGGTCCGAGAGAAAGGGGCCAGAGAAGTCACACCCGGGCGAGGGTTGGGCAAGATTTTATAGGGGAAGAAGGGAAAGGGGTGTGGTGAATCTGGGAGGGCGCAGGGTATTCCTTATTTGGTAGTCTTTTCGGGTATCCTGGGGGACCGTTGATCCCGCCCCTCGAAAGGCGGGAAAGCTGGGCTGGGTTCAAAGTCCCCAGGTCAGTTCCTGGAACTGGGTGGTCCGGAATGTCTCCAGGGCAGTTTCTGGAACTGGGTGGTCTGGAGAATTTCGGTCTGATGCAACCTGTGAATCTGATTGTGTTCCCCTGCCTTGGGCCAGTTGGCCTTACACCTGGCAGTGGCGGGCTGCACAGGCTCCCCGGAAGGGAGGTGTGGATAGTGACCTGTGCTCACACACAGGCTTCTTGGTTGCGGCAGCAGCCTTAGCGTCTCATGCCCACCTCTGGGGTCCGCGCTTTTAGCTGCG
Organism: Leucopleurus acutus; assembly: GCF_964270905.1. NCBI lineage: Eukaryota > Metazoa > Chordata > Mammalia > Artiodactyla > Delphinidae > Leucopleurus > Leucopleurus acutus. The sequence goes on along the minus strand of NC_139144.1, from coordinate 37,777,958 downwards.
GCTCGCGCCCGTCTCTGGAGCTTCTTTAAGCAGCACTCTTAATCCCCTCGCCTCGCGCACCAGGAAACGAAGAGGGAAGAAAAAGTCTCTTGCCTCTTCAGCAGGTACAGACTTTTCCCCGGACTCCCTCCCGGCTAGCGTGGTGCACTAACCCCCTGCAGGCTGTGTTCACACCGCCAACCCCAGTCCTCTCCCAGCGCAACAGCGGAAGCCCGAGCCTCAGCTCCCAGCCCCCGCCCATCCCTGTGGGTGAGCAGACAAGCCTCTCGGGCTGGTGAGTGGTGGGCAACACTGATCCTCTGTGCGGGAATCTCTCCGCCTTGCCCTCCGCACGTCTGTTGCTATGCTCTCCTCCGTGGCTCCGAAGCTTCCCCAGCTTCCCCCCTCCGCCACCCGCAGTCTCCGTCCACGAAGGGGCTTCCTAGTGTGTGGAAACTTTTCCTCTTTTCACAGCTCCCTCCCACTGCTGCAGGTTCCGTCCCTATTCTTTTGTCTGTTTATTCTTTTTTCTTTTGCCCTACCCAGGTACGTGGGGAGTTTCTTGCCTTTTGGGGGGTCTGAGGTCTTCTGCCAGCGTTCAGTAGGTGTTCTGTAGGAGTTGTACCACGTGTAGATGTATTTCTGCTGTATTTGTGGGGAGGAAGGTGATCTCCGCGTCTTACTCTTCCGCCATCTTACCGATTCCCCTCAATGTTGGTTTTTATTTTTTAGCTTGAACAGCCATTTTCCTGAAGGCTGTATCCTCATGAAGCTCAAATAACTACTACTTACAGTGGTTTAGTAAAAAAATTAAAATCTCAGTTTAGAGGGTAAATGATTAGGTTCTAGGGTTCATTTGATGATTCCTTTACTTTTTAGTTGATAGCGTTGACCATGATGGTGTTGATTATGACATGGGCTGAATGTTCTTAGAAAGTAAGTGTTATTTCAGTAGTATCGTAGAAGGGCATGTGTTAGGGTCAGAGCTCTGTGTGAGGGTCCTCAGACCTTCTGGGTAGCCTCTCTAAGCCACAGTATGTTCATTCAGTAACCACTTCTTAGGCCTCAACTATGTGTTAGGAATTACAAAAATGAGCGTAATAGCTGAAATAGTAGTAGCTAACAGTTGCATATCACGTACTCATTTAATCCTCCCCAACCTCATATGCAGATGGCACTTCAAAAAGCTGCTATTTCATTGGTAAGGGAATCAAAGCACAGAGTTGTTAATTAATTGATTGCCCATTGTCAATCACCTTTTAGTGGTGAAGTCATAATTTCACCTGGACAGTTTAATTCCAGAATCTTCTCTCTTTACCACTTTGCTTTTGTTGGGAGAATCTTAATATTCTATTTATTTATTTAGTGTTCTCATTTATTATGTATTTACTCATTGTTCTTAACAGAATTTAAGTTGTTAAGGCTCTCATGACAAAAAGCATGTGAAAATGCTTAGGAAACTGCTTAGTGCGTTGTGAATGAGTTATTATTTATTGTGTTTGTTCCCTGTCATTAGGCCTCTTCACTTTAGTTCTTCTTTTTAAAAAAATTCTGTATTTTGTGTCAGAGTTCCCTTCTTTGAGCCATTTGAGACGTCTTGATATTTGCACAGTCAGATTTTTTTATTGCATTTCCCCGTGCTCCAACTGTGTCCTAAAAGAATAGACTTCTACAGCTTGATACTGTTATTTTTTTATATTATGACATATTTATACATTAAAATTATGTAACATAGGGCTTCCCTGGTGGCGCAATGGTTGAGAGTCCTCCTGTGAATGCAGGGGATGCGGGTTTGTGCCCCGGTCCGGGAGGATCCCACATGTCGTGGAGCGGCTGGGCCCGTGAGCCATGGCCGCTGAGCCTGTGTGTCCGGAGCCTGTGCTCCGCAACGGGAGAGGCCACAGCAGTGAGAGGCCCGCGTACTGCAAAAAAAAAAAAAAAATGTAACATATATGACAGTTATAAACCACTACTATTGCACTTTTCTTGTCCTTGTTGTAAATGTTCTCTTAATGTGTGCACAAAAAAGAGTAAACAGCATTTTGTAAAGGTAAATCCAAAATATTGGTTCATGCTTTGTTTTGATAATAATGTTCTCTAGTATAGGAGCAACCATATATTTTAATGGCCTATCTAATTTTAATAATACTAGTTTGCACTAAGACCAGCTGCCAAACTGTACTAAATGTTAAGCTTCTACTTTGAAAGTCAAATCTCTCCTTGCAGTTGAGTGTTGAGAATATTTTAAGTGTGAGGACCACACACTCCCTCCATTTAGTTGGAGAACCTGAACTGCGGTTGCTCCTTCCCACTCACTGACTGCTACTGCTACCTGCCTAATAATTGTTTTTGGCTCCCCGTAAACCTGCAGCCAGAAAGGTATTTGAATTTTCCCCCTCTAGCACTTGCAAATCCGATTTTTATGTATAGCTAAGTGCTCTTAGCTTTTACTCTATCTACTACTGGGGCCTGGTTTCTAGCAAGCCTGTAGCTACGCCAGATCTGGCCTATGTAATGCTGTTTGTAATGAGAAATCTAAACAGGGAATGGCAGTGAGGCATGGCAGGAATGTGTTTCCATTGGAGAAGTCAGTGTGGAGAAAAAGTATAAGCAAAGCCGTGTGCAGAAGGCCTTTTCAGCTGGCCAAGACGGAAGACTAATGTTATTGTACATAGGCTGTTACTGTGCCAGCCCTTCCTCACAAATTTGCTTTCTCTCTCTCTCCCCTCTCCTGAACTCCCTTCCTCCCCCCTCCCTCTTTCATCTACTCCTTCTCCTTCTCTTTCTCTCCCTCTCTCTTCTGCGGGCTCTGCTCACTGTTTGCTCAGGTGGACAGTGACACCATTTGGAATGAGCTGCACTCGTCCGGTGCTGCACGCATGGCTGTTGGCTGTGTCATCGAGCTGGCTTCCAAAGTGGCCTCAGGAGAGCTGAAGGTGAGGTCTGGATTGCATTAAGTGTGGGAAATCCAGAGAAGATGCTGAAACAGAGATGTTGTTGTTTGGGAATTGTGGGGAGTGTGGTGTGGTAATAAAAGGAAAGGGGCGGAGGGAAGAGGGCAAAGAGATGGCCACTAAGGTGTGATAATAACTAGTGTGTAGGTAGGTAGTAGCTGATCGTGCTCCCAGGGCCTTCCTCTCCTTGGGGAAACTCTGCGGTTAGGGCACTCTGGTGTATTTTTAAGAGCATAGAAATGGTGAGTAAAGCTATGGTCCAGGTTAAAAATACCCAGTATATACATACCAGTCGTGCCCTCCTGGGATTCTCTTTTGAAGTGACATAAAACATATGATTACTGAGTACTGTGTATAAGCTCAGAATACCACCCAGAGAGAAGGGGGTGGGGGTGGGGAGAAAGGTAAATATCAGATGGGAAGGATTGGGAGGAAGAAGGAAATTGTTGACTAGAAGGGTAATGATCCAGAGTATGTTTTTCCATGAAAGAACTTCAGAAATGAACTACGCTTTATTGTTCTTTTCTTTTTATGGTCTCTTCTTTTCTACATCATGTGAAAAGAACAATGTCCAAACCCCAACGTTTCCCAGTCTAAACAATTTATAAAAGCCAGAGACCTGACAGACGTTGACACTTTATTTGGTATTTTAACAGTGCTATTTAAAGGTATACCATGTGCATCTTGAATGCAGTTGCCCCAATAAACTTTGTTGGTGCTAACATAGCTTTTTAATGCACTGGTTCACACACTTCATAATGAAATCTGGGCAGTGATTGATTTGGTATTTTTAGCAGTTGCGGAGCTTAGGGGAAATATATTGTAACCAACAATATAGGCACTGCGAGTTTTGTTCATCTAAAATAAAATCTAATTAGGATTATTTTTCTTTATGCCTAATGAATTTTTATTCAATTACACCTGACTATTTCACTTGTGATTAAAAATGCAGGGTAGGAATGTGCACTTTACAACACATTGTCTGCCCCAGAAGTCTTTGCTCTAACTCTTTAAGTCAAAACCTACAGAAATAGCATTATGATAAGGTGGGCTATATTTAAATATATATATATATATATATATATATATGCACCTCATGTTAAGTTGACACGATCAGCATTAGGATATTAATTGCTCATCTCAGGAGATTTCTTAGGCCATTAATGTGGTGCTTAATACTCAGTCTTTACCTTTGATAATGAGCTATTTATTGAAAAGAAGAAAGGAATCAGCCTTATGGAGAGGTTTTGGCTCTCTCCCAGTAGCACTTGAGGAATAATTCTTCCTGCTTGAATGTGTCACTTGTAGCACTAGAATCAATTGACATTTTAAAAGAAGTATTTAAGTCTTATTTTCAAAAGAATTCAAATGACAGACAACAGCCAGGCCACAATATTATAATTTTTAAAAGATTATGCCAGCACAGACCCACTTAATAAAAAACAAAAATGATTGTTAGCATTTCACAGTTTCTAATTGTTTTGATCTTGTTGAAGTTTAATCAGTAATTCTGAAACCTTCTCAAGTAGAATGCCCACCTGTTACACTCAAAATCATCATGGCTATTAACCTCACAGAGTGCAGAATTGCCAAATGTATGTGTGAAGAGTGTTGAACAAAAACCTAATTATATTTTTTGGGAGGTAGTCATTTAAAATAGCCAGTTACAAACAGAGTGTCAACAATATATAGTATGGACATGCTGACCACCAGCTGTACTAACTAGCATTGGCTGTTTATGTTAAGATGAAGGATTCATACAAATGCTTTTCCTCCCCTTGGTTGAGAAATCAGCAAGTATGATTAAAAAAGAGAAGAATAGGGAAAAAGAGCCAGCATAAAAATCAAGAAACATTGACCCAGGCTCTGCCACTTAAATTCTGTGTCACTTGTGGCAGATCACTTAATATCTCTGGGCCTCAGTATCTCGTTCCACGAAATCAGCAGGGTAGAATTCATAATGTTGAAGGTTGTACCTGGTTTTGACATTCTGAGCTATTTGCAAATGAGAAGTGGATCTGGTTATCAGTTATATACACCATGACATACCAAATAGTAGATATTCCACAACTGATTTCACCTTCTTTGCTGAATATTCCAGGCAGTGTAGCTGGTTTATCTTTCTGATTGTTAGCCCAAAGTAAAAGTCCAAGACAGGCAGGACCATAACAAATGGACTAGTGCTGACAGACCAAGAGACTGAATCCTTTTATTGCTAATAATTTGATGAGGCCTATGGGAATGCCACTGTAGATAGCCAAGAATTGTGGTAGATAGCCATGTTCAGGGACCTCTGGCTAACCAAAAATGTTACTCAGTGTCTACCTGTTCCAGACTCCAGTATGACTGGACAGGTACACCTGCTGGCCAGGAGCATTAACACTCATGGCTGTGGAGTCACTTCATTCAGATCTAGGATGAAAATAGGGAAGCTTATTTGAGGACACTGGTAAGTTATCCTCTGATAAGAGATGTGAACAAAGAAAACTTCAGTGTTTTGTTTATCATTTTCTGCATCTACATTCAGTTCTCACATGTTCTACCTCTTTCTCCCAGTAAATCTATGACTTGAAACAACATTGACATATTGAAAGACTGCATTTTGTGAGTCTGCACTCATTTTGCTTGGAAATTAGAGAAGAATTAAGAGCTTTATTTCAAATAGGGTGGGCCTGGATGGGGTGCTGAACTGAGAGGTTCGAGATAGCTGGAGGGAGGTCACCAAACTCTTAGGGGCTGGGGACCTAGGAGATAATAAGGGCGCCCAAACAAGGAAAATGCCAAAGGCAAATTTCATTACCTGGAATTTTTCCTTGGTATTAAGCTTGATCATGATTGTTCCCCTAACTTTTGACAGGTTCTGTCCTTTCTTCACCTGCAGATACTAATGGGCTAAAGGAATTAGAGGTATAATCCAGGCACAGGGAGTGGGTCTCATGTTGATGCTTAAACTAAGCATGTGCAGCAAACTACAGCAGTAAGTGGGTGTATTTTTTGCACAGCATGGACGTGCTCAGTGGAGTTCAGTGGAAATTATGGGGACTTTCAAGTTTTCCAGGTTTTTAACAAGATATTTTAAAAAATCCATGCAAGTGGAAATTTCTCAAACCTACAAATACCCAAGTTGGCTATTTCTCAGAATCTAAAACTAGGGAACATAAATATTCTGGAAATGCTGACATGTTTGTTGTATTGGAAACTATAATTGGAAGAATAGTTATCTCAAAATGGTTTTATTGTTCTAAAGGTCATTTAAGGAAGTATGTCTAGAAATAGAAATATCTTTAAAAGATGAGCATTTTTCAAGTTATAAATATTCAATATTTTGTTCAAAAAATGGTGCCAAATATGTTACCTTAAAGTATATAATTTTTATTTGTCAGTTATGCTTCAATATATCTGGGGAAAAAATGATTCAACAGTTATCTAGCTTTACTATAAGAATGCCCTTTGATGCCATTTTGGCAATGCTGTAATTTCATAAAACAGTAAAAATTGCTTTAGTTATCTGGAAATTTTTGTCAAGAAAATTCCCATCTGATTATCTGAAAAATGTATGGATTTCTTTACTGTTTGAATGGATATTGTGATATCTTGTTGCTAATAATACCTGCCATTCATTAAGTATCTACTATAGATTGGACAGTTTACATGTAATTTGTCATTATTCTCACAGTGTCCACCAAAAGTAAGTACCACCAATAGGATACCAGCTCAGAGACATCAAGTAACTTTTTAAGATCCTGCACACAGTTTAATAAATGGCAAAGCCTGTAAGTGTCACAATTCTCTCTTCTCTTTCAACACTTTATAAGGAATTTCTTGTAGAGGTGGCACAAATATGTAAGAAAAAAGGGGTTAAAGCTATCTTTTTAAAATAGTCTAGATTCTTTCCTTTTTATTACTGTAAAACAATACATACAAAAAAATGAGTTACATTAATAACTTACAAATCATAATAATATGGTTGGATGTGAGCCCTTCCTCCAACTAAAGAAATAGCACTGTGCTAACACTATTAAAGTTCTTTCAGTACTAATCTCATTCCTATCTTTTGACCCAGGAGTAATTATTAATCTGTTGTATTTTTTAAATTATTCCTTTCCCTTTAATAGTGTTAACCATATGTTGTAGATCTTTATAAAAAATGGAATCTTATTGAATGTTTTATTCCTCAGATTTCTCTCCCCCAACTTAAAATCATGTTATGAGGATTTATCCTATTTACATAGCTGTGAGTTATTCATTTTCCTTGTACATCATAATTTGTTTATTCATTCTTCTGTTGGACAGTATAGTTGTTTACAGGTTTTTGCTCTTTTGATCAGTGCTGCTGTGAACACTCTTGAACTATGACATAACTAAGAGTAAAATGGTAAGCTCCTAGGATAGAAACATAATAAATTTCAGAGAGTAATGCAAGGTAGAATTCCGAAGTCATTTTGCCACAATGACATCAGCAAAAATAACAGTTTAAACCTCTGAAAATTCTTCACCCCATGAAATCAGTGATGAAACTGGCAAAATTTATCAGAATTAATTTTTAAAAATCTTTTGTTGGAGCATAGTTGCTTTACAATGTTGTGTTAGTTTCTACTGTACAGCAAAGCGAATTGGCCACACATATACGTGTATCCCCTCTTCCTTGGATTTCCTTCCCATTTAGGTCACCACAGAACAATGAGTAGAGTTCCCTGTGCTATACAGTCTGTTCTCATTAGTTATCTGTTTTATACATAGTAGTGTATATATGTCAATCCCAATCTCCCAATCCCTCCCACCTCCCTTCCCCCCCTTGGTATCCATATGTTTGTTCTCTATGTCTGTGTCTCTATTTCTGCTTTGCAGATAAGTTCATCTATACCATTTTTCTAGATTCCACATATATGCATTAATATATGGTATTTGTTTTTCTGACTTAATTCACTCTGTATGACAGTCTCTAGGTCCATCCACGTCCCTACACATGACCCGATTTTGTTCCTTTTTATGGCTGAGTAATATTCCATTGTATATATGTACCACATCTTCTTTATCCATTCCTCTGTTGATGGATATTTAGGTTGCTTCCATGTCCTGGCTATTGTAAATATTGCTGCAGTGAACATTGGGGTGCATGTATCTTTTGAATTATTCTCCAGGTATATGCCCAGGAGTGGGATTGTTGGGTCATATGGTAGTTCTATTTTTAGTTTTTTAAGGAACCTCCATACTGTCCTCCATAGTGGCTGTACCAATTTACACTCCTACCAACAGTGTAAGAGGGTTCCCTTTTCTCCACACCCTCTCCAGCATTTATTGTTTGTAGATTTTTGGGGGATGGCCATTTTGACTGGTGCGAGGTGATATCTCATTGTAATTTTGATTTGTATTTCTCTAATAATTAGTGATGTTGAGCATCTTTTCATGTGTTTGTTGGCCATCTGTATGTCTTCTTTGGAGAAATGTCTATTTAGGTCTTTTGCCCATTTTTTAATTAGGTTGTTTGTTTTTTTAATACTGAGCTGCATGAACTGTTTGTATATTTTGGAGATTAATCCCTTGTCAGTTGCTTCATTTGCAAATATTTTCTCCCATTCTGAGGATTATCTTTTCCTCTTGTTTATGGTTCCCTTTGCTGTGCAAAAGCTTTTAAGTTTCATTAGGTCCCATTTATTTTTGTTTTTATTTTCATTACTCTGGGCGGTGGGTCAAAAAAATCTTGCTGTGATTTATGTCAAAGGGTGTTCTGCCTATGTTTTCCTCTAGGAGCTTTATAGTGTGTGGCCTTACATTTAGGTCTGTAATCCATTTTGAGTTTATTTTTGTGTATGGTGTTAGGGAATGTTCTAATTTCATTCTTTTACATGTAGCTCTCCAGTTTTCCCAGCACTACTTATTGAAGAGATTGTCTTTTCTCCATTCTATATTCTTGCCGCCTTTGTCATAGATTAGGTTACCATAGGTGCGTGGATTTATCTCTGGGCTTTCTATCCTGTTCCATTGATCTATATTTCTTCTTTTGTGCTATCAACCATAGTGTCTTGATGACTGTAGCTTTGCAGTATAGCCTGAAGTCGGGGAGCCTGATTCCTCCAGCTCTGTTTTTCGTTCTTAAGATTGCTTTGGCTATTCGCAGTCTTTTGTGTTTCCATACAAATTGTAAAATTTTTTTGTTCTAATTCTGTGAAAAATGCCATTGGTAATTTGATAGGAAAAAAAAGAAAATTATAGACGATATCACTGATGAACATAGACACAAAAATCCTCAACAAAATACTAGCAAACAGAATCCAACAACATATTAAAAGGATCATACATCATTATCAAGTGGGATTTATCCCAGGGATACAAATATTCTTCAATATACGCAAATCAATTGGCGTGACACACCACACTAACAAATTGAAGAATCAAAACCATATGATCATCTCAATAGATGCAGAAAAAGCTGTTGACAAAATTCAACACCCATTTATGACAAAAACTCTCCAGAAAGTGGGCACAGAGGGACCCTACCTCAACATAATAAAGGCCATATGTGACAAACCTGTAGCAAGCATCATTCTCAACGGTGAAAAACTGAAAGCATTTCCTCTAAGAGCAGGAACAAGACAAGGATGTCCACTCTCGCCACTGTTATTCAGCATAGTTTTGGAAGTCCTAGTCATGGCAGAGAAGAAAAAGAAATAAAAGGAATCCAAATTGGAAAAGGAGTAAAACTGTCACTGTTGGCAGATGGCATGATATTGTACATAGAAAATCGTAAAGATGCCACCACAAAACTAGTAGAGCTCATCAGTGAATTTGGTAAAGTTGCAGGATACAATCTCTTGCATTCCTATACACTAACAATGAAAAATCAGAAAGAGAAATTAAGGAAACAGTTCCATTTACCATTGCAACAAAAAGAATAAACTACCTAGGAATAAGCCTACCTAGAGAGGAAAATGACCTGTACTCAGAAAACTAAAGATACTGGTGAAAGAAATCAAAGACAACACAAACAGATGGAGAGATTTGCCATGTTCTTGGATAGGAAGAATCAACATTGTGAAAATGGCTCTACTACCCAAAGCAATCTACAGATTCAGTGCAAATCCCTATCAATTTACCAATGGCACTTTTCGCAGAATTAGAATTAATTATTTTAAAAACCCAGGAAATTAACCAAAAGCTTGTAACATCTCAGGAAGCATGTATTCAAAAGAAAACTGGCTAAATCTTCATGAGAACAGTGAACTTTGTGGTGTTTTAATTCACCCTTTCTCATTTAACCCTTTCCAGCTCCCCAGTAGTCTTATTCCAAATGAAAACCAATAATTTAGCAGTCTCCAGACAGGGCAGAATGGGGCTGAAGCTTCTTCAAAGCCTCATTCCCAGAAAATTTTCATTATTTGGCCTGTCTGGTCCTTCAGTACAAGTCCCCAGTTACAAAGTTGTCTTTATTTGTCTGGACTTAGAGTGAAAAGCCTTTCCTCAGAAGCACTTGTTGAAAAAAATTAAAGGTAATTGATTAACTTATGGCTGCCTGAAGTGGTGGACAACAGTAGAGAAAACAACAAACTAACCAAAAGCTTCCAGAAAAAACTGGGGAATGAGAGGTGCATAAGCGCTATGGCAAGCCCTATCAGACTCCTAAGAATCTAGACGGTCATGTGTCTGATAGGGCTGTGTGCATACTCAGGGCTGTGTTCACACCACACTCAGGAAAGACTGAAAGGTCCTAAAGTCTCATCTCAAGCTGACTTTGAGGCTCTGCTCAAACCAGAAGTAAAGGCCAAGGAAGAGCTGTCAGATCACAGACCCAGTATTGAAAGTGTGTCCAACACACATGGGCAGGGCCCCTTATAAAAGGCTGGGGACTGTTGGTTCCAGGCATTTAAGGAAATCTCTATCTGATTATTAACTGACCAACCACTGAGTTAAGCAAACAAAGACTTCAGTCCCACACTCAACATAGAATACAGTCTTTATAGAATTAGTTCAGAAGAATCAACAAACGAACAAAGCAACAATGACAAACCCTAGGGAGTGGTAAAAATCTGATTTCCAGAATTGTCATATTATATTGCTTAAAATGCCCAGTTTGCTACATAAAATTATGAGAGATGCAAAGAAGCTCATGAATTCACATGAAGAAATAATGAGCATCAGTAAAAGTAACTACATAAATAAATATAATTGATAGTATAATTGTATTTTTTGTTTGTAACTCTTATTCTTCTCTCAGATTTAAAAGACAACTGCACAAAACAATAACCGTAAGTCAGTGTATAAAGATGTAGTTTGTATAACAGTAGAAGCATGAAGTAGGGGATTGGGAATGGAGCTATATAATAGCAAAACAAAGTTTTTGGATACTGTTAAAATGTGGCTTATGTCTGAACTAGATTGTTAAAAGTTAAGATGCTAAGTATAATCCACTGGACAACAGGCAAGAAAATAACTCAAAAAATATATTAAAAGAAATGACCAGGAAATTAAAATGCTACACTAGAGAATACCTATTTAACTTAAAAGAAGACAGTGTAATGGAGGAGTTGAGGAACAAAAAAAGGTGACATATAGAGAACAAATACCTAAGTCATTGTGCCAATTTCAAACCCCACCAGCAGCACATAAGAATTTCCAGGGCTCTCCACTTCTGTCTGTATTTGGCATTTTCACATTTTTAAATGTTTACAAATCTTACATGAAAGTATGCTCAATATCACAAATCATAAGGAAAATGCAAATTAAAACCACAATGAGATGTCACCTCAAACCTGTCAGAATGGCAACAAATAATGAATGTTGGTGAGGATGTGGAGAAGAGGGAACCCACGTACACTGTTGGTGGGAATGTAAATTGGTGCAGCCACTATGGAAAACAGTATGGAGGTTCCTCAAAAAATTAAAAACAGAACTACCATAGGATCCAGCAGTTCTACTCCTGGGTATATATCCAAAAAAGCAAAAACACTAAACCAAAAAGATACATTGAACCCTATGTTCATAGCAGCATTATTTATAATAGCCAAGATATGGAAATAACCTAAGTGTCCATCAGCAGGTGAATGGATAAAGAAAATGTGGTATATATACACAATGGGATATTACTCAGCCGTAAAAATGAATGAAATTTTGCCATTTGCACCAACGTGGATGGGGCTGGATGGTATTGTGCTTAGTGAAGTAAGTTAGAGAAAGGCAAATACTATATGTTTTCACTTGTTTGGGGAATCTAAAAAAAATCAAACAAGAAAATATAACAAAACAGAAACAGACTCACAGATACAGAAAATAAACTAGTGTTTACCAGTGGGGACAGGAGCCAAACAACGGAAGGAGGTTAAGAGGTACAAACTTCTAGGTATAAAAGTATAAGGATATAATGTGCAGCATAGGTATTATAGCCAATATTTTATGATAACTTTATTTATTTTTGTAAATTGGAATATGATTGCTTTACAATGTTGTGTTAGTTTCTGCAGTACAGTGAAGTGAATCAGCTATATGTATAACCATATCCCCTCCCTCTTAGACCTCCCTCCCCCACCATCCCACCCATCTAAGTCATCACAGAGCACCGAGCTGAGCTCCCTGTGCTATACAGCAGGTTCCCACTAGCTATCTAGTTTACACATGGTAGTGTATTTATGTCAAACCTAATCTCCCAATTCGTCCCACCCTCCCTTTCCCCTCGGAGTCCATACGTCCATTCTCTACATCTATGCGTCTATTCCTGCCCTGCAAATAGGTTCATCTGTACCATTTTTGTAGATTCCACATATATGCATTAATATATGATATTTGGTTTTCTCTCTCTGGCTTACTTCACTCTGTGTGACAGACTCTAGGTCCATCCACATCTCTACAAATGACCCAATTTCGTTCCTTTTCATGGCTGAGTAATATTCCATTGTATATATGTACCACATCTTCATTATCCATTCATTTGTCATTGGACATTTAAATTGTTTCCATGTCCTGGGTGTTGTAAATAGTGAACATTTGGGTACATATGTCCTTTTGAATTATGGTTTTCTCAGGGTGCATGCCCAGTAATGGGATTGCTGGGTCATATGGTATTTCTATTTTTAGATTTTTAAGGCACCTCCATACTGTTCTCCATAGTGACTATCAATTTACATTCCAACCAACAGTGCAAAAGGGTTCTCTTTTCTCCACACCCTCTCCAGCATTTATTGTTTGTAGCTTTTTTGATGAAGGCCATTCTGACTGGTGTGAGGTGATACATCATGGTAGTTTTGATTTGCATTTCTTTAATAATTAGTACTATTGAGCATCTTTCTATGTGCCTCTTGGCCATCTGTATGTATTCTTTGGTGAAATGTCTGTTTAGGTCTTCTGCCCTTTTTTTTTTTTTTGCAGTACGCGGGCCTCTCACTGTTGTGGCCTCTCCTGTTGTGGAGCACAGGCTCCGGACGCGCAGGCTCAGCGACCATGGCTCACGAGCCTAGCTGCTCCGCGGCATGTGGGATTTTCCTGGGCCAGGGCACGAACCCGTGTCCCCTGCATCAGCAGGCGGACTCTCAACCACTGCGCCACCAGGGAAGCCCTTCTGCCCATGTTTTAATTGGGTTGTTTGTTTTTTTGATATTGAGCTCCATGAGCTGTTTGTATATTTTGGAGATTAATTCTTTCTCCATTGCTTCATTTGCAAATATTTTCTCTCCTTTTGAGCGTTGTCTTTTCGTCTTGTTTATGGTTTCCTTGGCTGTGCAAAAGCTTTTAAGTTTAAGTCCCCTTTGTTCATTTCTGTTTTTATTTTCATTACTGTTGGAGGTGGGTCAAAAAAGAACTTGCTGTGATTTATGTCAAAGAGTGTTTTTCCTGTGTTTTCCTCTTAAGAGTTTTATGGTGTCTGGTCTTACATTTAGGTCTTTTATCTATTGAGTTTATTTTTATGTATGGTGTTAGGGAGTGTTCTAATTTCATTCTTTTACATGTGGCTGTCCAGTTTTCCCAGCACCACTTATTGAAAAGGCTGTCTTTTCTCCATTGTAAGTTCTTGCCTCCTTTGTCATAAATTACATGATTATATGTGTGTGGGTTTATCTCTGGGCTTTGTATGCTGTACCATTGATCTATATTTCTGTTTTTGTGCCAGTACCATACTGTCTTGATTACTGTAGCTTTATAGTATAGTCTGAAGTCTGGGAGCCTGATTACTCCAGCTCTGTTTTTCTTTCTCAAGACTGCTTTGGCTATTCGGGGTCTTTTGTGTTTCCATACAAATTGTAAAATTTTGTGTTCTAATTTCGTGAAGAATGCCATTGGTAGTTAGATAGGGATTGCGTTGAATCTGTAGATTGCTTTGGGTAGTATAGTTATTTTCACAATATTGATTCTTCCAATCCAATAACATGATATATTTTTCCATCTGCTTATGTCATCTTTGATTTCTTTCATCAGTTTTATAGTTTTATGAGTACAAGTCATTTGCCTCCTCAGGCAGGTTTATTCCTAGGTATTTTATTCTTTTTGTTGCGATGGTAAATGGGATTGTTTCCTTAATTTCTCCTTCTGATTTTTTGTTGTTAGTTTATAGAAATGCAAGAGATTTCTGTGCATTAATTTGGTATCTTGCAACTTTACCAAATTCATTGATGAGCTCTAGTAGTTTTGTGGTGGCATATTCAGGATTTTTAATGTATACATCTGCAAACAGTGACAGTTTTACTTCTTTTCCAATTTGGATTCCTTTTATTTCTTTTTTCTTCTCTGACTGTTGTGGCTAGGACTTCCAAACTATGTTGAATAAGAGTAGCAAGAGTGGACATCTTTGTCTTGTTCCTGATCTTCGAGGCAATGCTTTCAGTTTTTCACCATTGAGAATGATATTTGCTGTGGGTTTGTCATATATGGCCTTTATTATGTTGAGCTAGGTTCCCTCTGTGCCCATTTTCTGGAGAGTTTTTATCATAAATGGGTATTGAATTTTGTCAAAAGCTTTCTCTGCATCTATTAAGATGATCATATGGTTTTTATTCTTCAGTTTGTTAGTGTTGTTTATCACATTGATTGATTTGCATATACTGAGGAATCCTTGCATTCGTAGGATAAATCCTACTTGATCATGATGTATGATCCTTTTAATATGTTGTTGGATTCTGTTTGCTAGTAATTTGTTCAGGATTTATGCATCTATGTTCATCAGTGATATTGGTCTATAATTTTCTTTTCTTGTGATATCTTTGTCAGATTTTGGTATCAGGGTGATGGTGGCCCCGTAGAACAAATTTGGGAGTGTTCCTCCCTCTGCAGTTTTTTGGAAGAGTTTGAGAAGGATAGCTGTTAGTTAGCTCTTCTCTAAATGTTTGATAGAATTCACCTGTGATGCCATCTGGCCCAGGACTTCTTTTGTTGGAAGATTTTTAATTACAGTTTCAGTTTCATGACTTATGATAAGTCTGCTTTATTTTCTAATTCTTCCTGGTTCAGTCTTGGAAAATTGTACCTTACCAAGAATTTGTTTATTTCTTCATGGTTGCCTATTTTATTGGCATATACTTGTTTGTAGTAGTCTCTTTTAATCCTTTGTATTTCTGCAGTGTCACTTGTGATTTCTCCTTTTTCATTTCTAATTTTATTGATCTGCATCCTCTCCCCCCGCCTTTTTTTTTTTTGGATGAGTCTGGCTAAAGTTTTATCAATTTTGTATCTTCTCAAAGAACCAACTTTTAGTTTTATTGTTCTTTGCTATTTTCTTCATTTGTATTTCATTTATTTCTGCTCTGATCTTTATGATTTCTTTCTTTCTACTGAGTTTAGGTTTTCTTTGTTCTTCTTTCTCTAGTTTTTTTACATGTAAGGTTAGATTGTTTACTTGAGACTTTTCTTGTTTCTTGAGGTGAGCTTCAATTGCTATAAACTTCCCTCTTTGAAGTGCTTTTGCTGGGTCTTGCTGCTAAGATGAGGACCTCCGGGAGACTCACTCTGACGCATATTCCCTGGGGTCTGAGGTTCTCTGTTAGTCCAGTAGTTGCGACTCGGACCTCCTACTGCAGAAGATCAGGTTGGACCCCCGGCTTGTGAACCAAGGTCCCGCAAGCTGCGCAGGGTGGCAGAAAAAGAAAAGGAGCAGAAAAATAACAGAGTAAAAAATAAAATAAGATTAGAAAACTAACAGATATGGTAGAAAAAATTAAAATATAGATGAAACAACAACCAGAAGGTAAAACAACCACAATAACATAAAAGAGAAAAGAAAAAATAAAAAGAAAAGCTAGAAAAGGCCTTGGCTGTAGGGGGTGGGGTTTAGTCAGGGGCTGGGTTTTGGCTGTGGGCAGGGCCTATGTTTAGGACCCACAGGGCTGGAAAAATCCCTGGGCATGGGTGGGGGGGGTGCATGGGGCTTAGGCTCAACACAGCAGGAGGGGCCCAGGAGTGCCTCTGGCCTTGGAGGGTGGAGGACCAGGTACTGGATCCCAGCAGGCTCCCTCAGCCAAAGTGGTCAGGGGAAATGCTAGGCACATTTCCCCACCCCCATCTTCTGATCTGGGAGGGTCCCTCCCCATTGGCTCTCTTCTTCTTCCCCACCCTCCCTCCTATGCCCCTAGGACCCCTGTGGCTGGAGGGGTCCCCGGAAGGCAGGGGACCAGACCCTCAAGCCCCACAGGCTTCCCAAGGCCGAGTAGGCAGGGGAAATGCCCAGGGCACTTCCCCTGATCCCGCGGTTCTGGAGGGTCCCCCCCACCACACCGTCTGCCTTTCCTCTTCTCCCCCCGCCTCCCTCTTATGCCCCTAGGATCACTGTGGCCCAGAGGGGGCCTCAGAGGGCTGGGGTTCCGGCCCGGGAGCCCAGCAAGCTTCCCGGGGCCGAGTGGGTAGGGGAAACGCCCGTCACGCCTCTCCTAATCTTCCGGTCCGGGAGGATCCCCCCCAACCGTCTGCCTCTCCTCCTTTGCCTCCCTCCTCCCTCCCACGCCCCTAGGACCCATGAGGCCAGAAGGGGCCCTGGAGATCGGAGGACCAGGCCCGGGAGCCCAGCAGGCTTCCCGGGGCGACTGGACTGGGGAAATACTAGGTGCACTGCCCCCTGATCCTGCAAACCTCCACAGGTTCCCTCGATGTGTGGGAACCCCTCCCCTCTCCCAGCCACCCCTCAGGGGCGCCAGTCGTGTCCATCCTCCACTTCTCTACCCCCTCACTCCCCCCCACATCCTACCCGGTCACTCTGGGGTTCCTCCCATCTCCTTGGGCGTCAAGGTCCCCCACCAGTGTCCGGCAGGTGCCCTAGCTGTGGGAAGACACAAACTCCACATCCTCCCATATGCCGCCATCTTGACTCCGCCCCATGATAACTTTAAATGGAGTATAATCTATAAAATCTTGAATCACTATGTTGTACACTTGAAACTAATATAGTATTGTGAATCAAATATACTTCAAAAAATAAAAATTAAAATATTTTAAACATATTTTTACGTATTTATAAATTTAAAATATATGTATTTATAAATTTGAAATAAATAATAACAACTATTTTAAAATAAAATAAATGTTTGCCAACCTTGTAGGTATAAAATGTCACCTTATAATGAACCTCTGTTATTAGATATGGACAAAATAAGATCGTTATATCCTTCTTTAATCTTTTATTAATATTTATGCCTTATCTCAAGTAAAGCCTTTTGTCCTCAGTTATATTTGTATGATATTAATATAGCATTTTTAGTTTTTTTTCTTTCCTAGTATTTGCCTAGTTCATTACTTACCACCCCTTTCTTGCGGAGTTTGTCTTTGCTGTATACTAGGTCTATCTCTTATAAATAGCTTAAGGCTGGATTTTGCTTTCTAATCTGACTGTATATTTTAACTGAGGAGTTGAATTTATTTCCATTTATTATGGTCAATAGTATACATAAATGCATTTCTATCACAGTTTGTTTTTTCTTTGTCCTACCATTGTGTGCACCCTTTCTTTCACTCACCCTTTGCTTTCTTTTCAATTGAAATATCTCATTCTCTGTTACCTCTAATTTTTAAAACATACACAAATTATTTGTATTATTTTAGTAATTATCATTTATAAATTTAACCTATTTAAGAAATCTTAAACTTAATTACTTTATTCTCTTCACTAACAACACAGGAACTTTAGAATGTTTTAAAGGCAATTATCCTGTCCTAATTTTATGCTGTTATGGTATAGTACTTTAGCTTTATCTCTTTTGTAAAAGTAATACCAGCAGTGAGACATTATTAACCTGTTTATATCATCAGTGTTTCATTTTACTTTCCCATATATTTACCATTCTCCTTATTCAACATTTATCTTTGTATCTGAAACTTCCATTTCTTGTTTTCTTTCTTCCAGCACATTTTTAGAAGTTTCTTTAGTGACAGTTTTTCAGTTTTTGTTTATCTATGATATCTTTTTGCCCCCATTCTTGAAAGATAGTTCTGTTAAGTACACAGAGTTGACAGTTTCTCTCAGCACTTTAAAGATCCTCCATGCTTTTCTGGCTTCCAGTTTTGATGTGTAAAATAGCAGTTACCAATCTAATTATTATTTCGTATAGATATTGTGTCTTTTCTCTCTGATTGCTTCTAATGTCTTCTTTCGACTTTGATATTTGTATTTTGCTTTCCATGTGTCTAATAGTGGATTTTACTGATTCAAAATTGTTTAAAATATATACTAACAAAACTAAAGTTTAATGTAACTTTTGGATACATTACATATAAATCCTTACATTATCCTTACATTTATACATATAAATCCTTATATTATGCCTGTAAGGATACACTGTGATAAGTCACCTGCATCAGACTAAAAGTAACCTTGCTGATTTTCAGTCATTAATTATTCATTTATAAAACAAATATATGTAGAGCATATTTTCAGGTGAAAATTAGTACTATGGAGAAAGAACAAAGCATGAAAAAGAATTAGAGCGAGACTGAGGGAGAGGGCTACCTCTGTTAGTTTTTGTTGTCAAGAAGGCCTTAAAGATTGTTAAGGAGAGATTTGAGGTAAATGAAGTAAGGGAAGAATCATATAGAGAAGTGGGAAAGAGTAGTCCAGACAAAGCAAATACAACATCTCTCTTGTAGAGTGAACTAAATAAGTCTTGACATGTTTAAGGAACTGTAAGGAGGCCTGTGTGTCTGGAGTTATCTGCAGAGGGGCTAGCAAGAGATGATGTTAGAGAGATAGTCAAGAGCCAGATAATGGGTTGCGTGCGCACGCACGCACACACACCCCCCCCCCACACACACAATTATTTAGCATACATATATATGCATATATAGGTACCATTAAAAACTAGGAGTGTATTTCTAGCTTTGAGAATAAGGATAGCGATTACATTTTTAAACTTCTGATTATAGATAAAGAAACTGAATTGCCATTTCAAATACATTTTGCCATGAATTTGGCCTTCTTTAAAATTTTACACTATTTTCTAACCTAAAGTTGTACATCAAATAAGGTATGAAATGGAATATTTGTGTTGACCCCAATTTTGACGAAAGGTCGCAAGCTGAGGACAATCGATGTTAATTATGTATGATAGACACCTCTTCAATGGATTCATTAAAAGATAGTCAAATAGGCCTGCAGTTATCTTACCTAATCCAGTTTATATACTGGAAGACTAGATAAGAGAGATGTGATTGATGGAAGATTATTTAAAAGGAATTTAAGTATTTTGGCTATTTTGCTCTGTTACCTTCTTTGCTTTCCCCAACATAAGCCAAATGGTGAAGGAGTCCAAGGAAATTGCTTATGTCTGAAAATGGGAGGAGTGGCTTTCCAGTCCTTAGCTTGATACATGGTGAGTTACAGAAATTTGTAGGATCATTCTAGACTACTACCAGGGTGGGGCATGAAAGAGTTCACTAGGGGGACTGATATATGTATCAGGAGTTTGGGAGTTGTATAAAGATAGAAGAATGTCCAAGCTTGTCACCTAGAGAGGGCAAAGTAGAGAGCTGGCTGAAACTTTCATGTGGGTAGGTTGAAGAGAGGAGGCTGAGCAGCTGTAGTGAAACTCACACTGTTGGTAGGGCAAGAACTTTAAGGACTTTTTTTCCTTGTGGACCAGTGGACACTTTGGATGGAAGCCAGATCTGATCATCTCGGAAGTATCTCACCAAAGAGGTCTACCTTTCAAGACAGAAGGCCCTCAGGAGAATATGACTGGAGATGTTTGAAAAAGCTGATGACGGCTTGTAAGGTCAACCAATGAGTGCATTGCCCACATTAGTGAACTTTGCAGACTGGAGGTCACTGACAGTGTCCCTGAAGAACTTGTGAGTGCTCCCATTGGAAGAGGGACAGCATTGGATCTGCCATGACAGAGGACATTTGAAGAATCCATAGAGATCTCCAAATTGCACTGCTAATCCAAAGTCTTCATCCTTTTTATTCTTCCCACTCTCCACAGCTGGAAGATCCATAAACACAGCATGAAAATAGTAGAGCAAGAAAGGAAAAAATATAAACCGTATGGCCTCCTCCCCCAGCACACATAGATTTTCACCCACTGCTGGTCCCTGATTCTGTGGGTCAGCAGGTCAGTGGGGAGACACTCTCAATTAGATGTGACATTAAAGAGTTTAACATTAAAGAGTTTAGACTGAACTGGACGTTTTAATATCTAAAGATGAGAGTGTTCCTATAGCTGAAAGTGATCTGAAAAGCTTTGGAGTATATCAGATAAAAACTAAAGAAAGGTTAGTGCTGGGAGAGAAATAATGCCATTTCCTTTCTATACCATTCCTAATTTAACCCTAATATATGGGTGTATTAGTTTTCTATTGCTGCTGTAACACATTACCACAAATTTATTGGCTTAAGACAGCAGTAGTTTATTATTTTCAGTCCTAGAGGTCAGAAGAACTCTACAGGTCTCACTGCAGCCCTGCTAACACCTTGATTTTAGCCCAGTGAGGCCTGTACACTTCTCCAGCTTAATCAGGTTTGGGCTGCATTCATTTCCATTTGGTTGTGGAGACCATGTGGTCCCCACTTGCTAACTAGCTATCAGCTGGGGGCTGCTGTCAGCTTCTACAGGGCTCTCTCCATTCTTTGCACATAGCCCCTATGTGTCAAAGCCAGCAAGAGGGCCTAGAACCCTTCTCAAGCTGTCATTTTTGTGAACTTTTTCTATCATTGCAACTCTCTCTAACCCTTTAAGAATGCATATAATTTGAACAGGACCATCTATATAATGCTGAGTACCTTTTCCATCTCAAAGTCTGTCACGGTAATCATATGTGCAGTCATATCTTTTGTCATTGAAGGTAATATTCACAGATTCTGGGATTTAGGAGGTAGACATTTTTGGGTGACTTATGTCTTCCACAAACAGTTACTCAAAGTTCAAAGTAGATTCCTTCTTTAATGTTCTCGCTGTATATGGCTGTAAGCTATTTAGTAATCACTTGAGATTTTTCAAAAATAGATAATATAGTTTATTTTTTAATCAATGTATAGTGTACATTGAATTGAGTGTACAGATTTTCAGGTGTATGAAGTTGTTTGACAAATGTCTATACCTGACTACCACCACAAATTATCTGATATTTAAATCACCCCAGAAAGTTTGCTCATGCCCTTTGGTCATTTTCCTGCTCAGGCAAACACTGATCTGATTTTTCTGATAGTCACCTAATTTTTCCTATTATGGAACTTTATATCCATGGCAGTATATAGTATGTAGAAATTTCTGTGTGGCTTCTTTCACTTAATATAGTGTTTTTGAGATACATCCATTCTATTGCATGCATCATTTAGCTTATTAACTTTTATTGCTTAGCAGTATTCTGTTTTTATTTAACTTTTATTTTCTTTAAGATACAAACAATATAATTTCCCCTTAGTTTAAAAATTAAAGTTTCTACACTCTTAAAAAAAACTAGTGATAATTTTAAATGGTAGGAGCTATTAACTCGCAATTTGGTAATTGCTGACTTACCTCATTAAAAGTTAATCTGCCAAATTGTAAATTAATTTTTTTATTGAGCTATAGTTGATGTACAATATTATATAAGTTTCAGGTGTACAACAGAGTGAGTCACAATTTTTTAAGGTTATATTCCATTTATAGTTATTATAAAATATTGGTTATATTCCCTGTATTGTACTATATATCCTTGTAGCTTATTTATTTTGTACATAGTAGTTTGTACCTCTTAATCCCCTACTCCTATCTTGTCCCTCTCTCCTTCCCTCTCCCCACTGGTAACTGCTAATTTGTCCTCTCTTTCTATGTGTCTGCTTCTTTTTGTTATATTCACTAGTTTTTTGTATTTTTTAGATTTCCCATACAAGTGAAATCTAAACATACAGTGAAAACATACAGTATTTGTCTTTCTCTGTATGACTTATTTCACTTAGCCCAATACCCTCCAAGTCCATGTATGTTGCTGCAAATGGCATAATTTCATTTTTTATGGCTGAGTAATTTTCCTGTGTGTGTGTGTGTGTGTGTGTGTGTGTGTGTGTGTGTGTGTGTGTATTCCACATTTTCTTTATCCATTCATCTGTTGCTGGACACTAAGGTTGCTTCCATATCTTGGCAATTGTAAATAATGCTGCTATGAACATATGAACATTGGGGTGCATATACTTTTTCAAATTAGTGTTTTCATTTTTTCAGATATATACCCAGGAGTGAAGTTGCTGGGTCATATGGTAGTTCTATTTTTAGGTTTTTGAGAAACTTCCATACCATTTTCCATAGAGGTTGCACCAATTTATGTTCCCATCAGTAGTGTACAAGGCGAGGGTTCCCTTTTCTTCACATCCTCACCAACATTTCTTATTTGTGGTCTTTTTGATGATAGCCATTCTGACAGGTGTGAGGTGATATCTCATTGTAGTTTTAATTTGCATTTCTCTTATGATTAATAAGCAGTATTCTGTTTTATGAATATTACGCAATTTGTTAATTCATTCCAGTTTTGGACTATTATGAATAAAACTGCAATGCAGATATTTTTCAGTCTCTTTTTAGGCCTATGTTTTTATTTCTCATTGTTAAATGCCTAGGACAGAAATAATTGGTATAGGGTAAGTGTATGTGTAGCTTTATAAGAAACTGTTAAACTGTTCTCCGAAGTAATTACTATTTTATCTATAGAATCTGTAGTTTTGTCATTGCTCTCATTCCTGAGAGTGGAAATTTGTGTCCTTTCTTTTTTTCTGATCAGCATGGCTAGAAGTTTATCAATTTTATTGATTTTCTCAAAGAGCCAGCCTTTGGTTTCATTCATATTCTTTATTTTCTATTTCACTGATTTGACCTTTATTATTTCCTTTTTTCTGCTTACATGGGGTTTTATTTGCTTTTCTTTTTCTAGTTTTTTAAGGTGGAAGCTGAGTTCACAGACTTGAGACTTTTCTTTTTTTCCCAGTATAGACATTTAGTGCTAGAAATTCCTTTGTTATTACTTTAATAAAAATTGTATATATTTAAGGTATACTACATGATGATTTGATATACATATACACAGTGAAATGATTTTTACAGTCCATACAGTTAAGCTAATTAACATATTGATTTGGGTTTTTTTTTTTAATGGTGAAAGCACTTGAAATGTACTTTCTAAGCAAGTTTCCAGTATTCAGAACAGTATTATTAACTATCTTAAATTTCTTTTTAAATACTACTTCAGCTGCATACTATACATTTTGGCATGTTGTGTTTTCATTTTCATTATGTTCAAAATATCTTCTAATTTCCCATTTGACTACTTCTTTGACATATGAATTATTTGGAAGTGTGTTTCTTAGTGAATGACTCTTTGGGGACTTTTCCAGATATCTTTCTCTAATTGATGTGTGATTGAATTCTACTGGAGCCAGAAAATATACTTTTTATGACTTGAATCATTTTATATTTATTGAGACTCATAACAGTGTAGTTCTCTTTATCTTCCCCTTAACTCTGCATTATTTTATCATATATTTTACTTTTACACATATTAGATATCTCCACAGTAAATTGGCATTATTTTTGCTTTAAATAGTTGACAGTTTTTAAACAAATTTAAAGTGTTTGTGTGTGTTTATGTGTGTGTGTGAGAGAGAGAGAGAGGGAGAGAAAGGGAGAGAAAGAGAATAGGGTCTACATATATGATATAAAGATAACTTATAAAATATCTTTTATATTTGACCACATATTTAATATTTCTGGTGTTCTGTATTCATTTGGGCAGATCCAGGCTTCCATCTGGTATCATTTCCTTTCAGGCTGAAGAATTTCCTTCAACATTCCTTGTATTGCAGTTCTACTGGCAACTGATTCACTCATCTTTTGTTTATAAGAAAATGTTTTTCTTTTCCTTTAATCTTTGAATGATAATATCATTTGATATAAAATTCTGTGTTGACAGTTATGTCACACTTTAAAGATACCCTTCTGGTATTTTTTCTCTTTCTTGATAATGAGAAATCAGTTGTCATTCTTATCATTGACCTCTATAATTTAATGATGTAATGCATCTTTTTTTCTGTCTTCAAGACTTTTATTTACCTTTGTTTTTTAGTAGTTTTGTGGTTACATATAGATTTCTCTGTTTTTATACTGGATGGAGTTCACTGAGCTTCCTGTATTAGCTCTTTTTGATAAAATTTGGAGAACTTTTAGTTAGTATTTCTTAAAATATTGTATTCTACCACATTCTCCGTATCCTCTGTTTCTTAGAGTCCTATTATATGTTCACTTGATCAGTTCACACTGTCCCACTGGATATTGAGGGTCTGTTCATTTTCTTCAGTCTTTTTTCCTTCTCTGTATGTCTCTTTGGCTAATTTCTCTTGACCTATTTTTAAGTTCATTGTCCTTGTTTTCTGTTGTGTCTAAGCTGCCACTAATCCCATTCAAATACTTCTTCATTTCCCATTTAGTTCTTTTCCACAGCTTCGAGATCTCTTTTGAAATTCTCTTCTTTACCATTATATCTCTCTTCATTATCTTTTCCCATAGATTCTTTAATATATCTATCATAATTATTTTAAAATCTTTTTTTAGAAATTCTAATTTATGAGTCGCTTGTGAGTATGTTTCTATTATATTTTTTACTTGATTATAAGTCTTGTTAGTTTGCTTCTTTGTATGTCTTGTGATATTTGATTATATGTTAGGCATTGTGTTTAAAATCCAGTAGAGGCTACACAGGGCTCGTTTCTCTGGAGTTTAATTCTTTTAAAAATTTATTTGTGTCCAAAGCTCTTCAGTGGTAAAGAAGAGCGTTTTTTTTTGGTTTATTCACTGATTTATTTTTACTTTTTCAGGACTGAAGTTTTACACATCCTTTTTCCTTTTTCAGGACTGAAGTTTTACACATCCTTTTTCCTTCTAATCAGATGTGGACCTCCAAAACAAATATATTTTTGAGAGGATGTTGAAATTCTTTCCTGTTGCAAATTTTCTCTCTCACACTCATAAAGGACAAATGCAGATGATTAGGATGGGATCATATTGACTTATTTCTCCATTTGGTTTTTCACCATTAATGAAGGAAAGGACAAATATGTTACAGATATATTCTCTGTACATCCACTGAAAATGGCTATCTAAACATCACAGAAAGGGAGAAACCTTGGCAGTTAAACGTTTACTCTTGTGGAAAACTGCCTTGTTCTTGACCTTCTCACCTCCTGTTACAACAAGTGCTCCAACTTTTTCTGAAATTAGCCAACTTTGGACTCATTTATACCTCTGAATAGTGACAAACATAGAAATAGTTAAAAGCTCTTAGATTAAGTAAAAGGTGAGCCTACCTATTACTCATATTCTTTGCTCAGGAACCAAGACTTGTTGCCTAGTTGGCCTACCTGTAGTGTTCCCACTGCACAGTTTGCTTCTTTCTAGGCTTTTATTCTGCCTATCTGCTTTTCTGATGGATAATATTTCAATTTCTAGTTTGCAGTTTTAATTGCTTGCCCCATGGTAATTGAATCTGCCTATTTCCAGTCTTTCCATCTGGTTCTTGGTTTTGGACTGTCCAGATTTCATTACTTGTATGTGGTTTAGCTCATACTGACTAAAAATTGCTACATATTCCTTCAGACTCTATCTACATCTCTCTCCCCTCTAAACCGTGCTGAGCTCTTCTCTATCCCTGACACTAACTTTATAATTTTAGTCAAAGTCCTGATGATATTTTAAAAATAACTTAGATGGGAAAGAAAGCTTCCTGAAGTAAATTCCAGTCTCACATTTAGCATTTGCTTTCAAGGTTTTTTACTGCTGTATATTCACCTCAGTATTTAAAGTATAGAACAAATAATATGTAAGGGAAAAAAATCTCCCAACTAATTTATGTTTGTTTTTTATCTTTAATAATATTAAATTTGATACCTGCTGGTTTATGTATAATGCAGATGTTTCCTTTTTTGTTTCAATCTCTGCAAAAGACATTGTTTGGCTTTTTGATACCAGTGTTCAAATCACACGTATCATACATACTTGGCAAACATAAGTCTTTTACACCTTTGTAATTTTATATGGCAGTAAATTTCATACACACACACACACACACACACACACACACACACATGAACTTATAAAATGAAAAGTCTGGTCAATTGAGTTGGTGTTCTTAGTACATAATGCTATATAATTTAATTTCTTTGCTTGAAATTTTGATTCAGTTGCGTAGTTTTGACTGAAATGACCAATTTACTTGTTGGTAGCTATTCTTGTTATAGTATATGGCCATGGAGAATTAGAATTTAATACAAGAAGAAAATTTACAGTTAGAGGAAGAATAATATGGCCAAAGTTAAAAATCGTCTATGTAAAGAACCTAGACATTTTAATAATAGTTATTAAGTGCACATTGCTAGTCTAAAATTTTTGAAGCTCATATATATAATTGAATAAATGTATGTTTACACCAAAAGATACCAGGAATATTAGATCTGCTGTTGATTGAATGCGAATCTGCTGTAGTAAGATGTGAGTATAATGATAAAAGTGGTATTATCATGGGGCATTTGTTGATACAGTCTTTGTCCTCCAATGTTATCTGTGCTCAGGTCTTGGTCATTACTGTTATCTTACTATTATTATAATATCATACTGTTTTAATTACTATTATTATAATCTCATAATATTATTTTGTGCTATTATCTTCTTAGAAGGCTGTGATCATCTGTCTTAAAATTTTTTTCCCAGTTCTTAAAAACAAAAACAAACGTTCTTTTGCCCTAATTCTATTTTTTTCAGAAATTTTTCATACTGAGGTTCTATTTACATGATGAAAAAAATACCTGTTATTTTGTTTTTGTTTTTGGTCACTGTGGTCCAAAAACCAGTCATGTTTCAAAAAGTTCAGGGAATTGAATTGTTAGGTCTTGTATGAACTGAAACCACTGATTGATAAACTAAACAAATTGCTTTTAGTAGGTTATTATTACCTTACCAAGACCCACATCCTGATGATTCCCACTCCCCAACAAAAACTTCTTCATAGTGGATCCACTGTTATTATTTTCATATGGGGCTCAACTTAAATTATGTGTAATATAAGCACCATCAAATGCCCTGTCTCCTTTCCACCAGGAGACTGGTTTTTCATGAATGTATTTATTCCTGTCTATAGCCACATCTTTGCCAGACTCAAGGCTGTAGGCATTATGGGCCACAGATGCCAGGCTTCCTCAGAACTGTTTTCCAGTGCTGTCATCAAGCTCCTTCCTTCAGGGAACAGGGCTGGCAGCTGTGCATATGCTTTGGGGTCTACCATTCAGTTAAACTGCCAATGCTAGGCTCCTGTTTTCCTGGCTCCCTTGAGTTCACTCAAAGAAACAAAATGGTATTCCCATATGTCCCTTATTGTTTTCTTGGCAAATCTCCCTACCTCCTTTAACCTCCCAGATTCTAGTATGTAAGAGACAAACTTTCTTTGTCAAACTTCCTTCCCTCAGACACTGTAGACTATAATAGCATTGATTCTAAAGCAAACTGTCTTTTTAGAAAGTCTTTTTTGAGGCTGAAGTTGACTAGTTTTAAGGACTATAATAGTGTATTCCAAAAATATGCATCCCGGTGAACTGCAGTTAAAGGCAACCCAAAATGATTTACTAATTTGAATGTCAAATTTTAGAGTTGGTTCAGTTATCATTAGGAGGTACCCATTAACTGAGAGTTCAGGCATTTTGCCATATAGTGTTTTATCCTCATATTCCTGTTAAATTCCTTCTATTCAAAAAGAATCACAACACTAGATTTCTAATTTTTATATAGAGAATTAATAATAAAGGTATTATATAGTACTTATTAGAGACTTGTGAAATTAAGCAGAAGTGGATAAAGTGTAGCATTTGTTAGTAATACTTCCCTAGGATGATATAATTTGATCCCCTCTCTCTTTCTGATAAAGACAGACAGGGTATGGCAAACCAACTATTTATGACATTTAATAGACACTTTCTTTTTACTTCTAAATAAGATTTTATTCCAAGAACTTAAAGCTGGGAAGGGGAAATATTCTACTTTCACACTATTGTTGCCATACTATAAATCACGTGGAACTATTTCATTGCAGATAATTAGTGTAGCTGAAGAAAAAGACCTCAGAATACACCAAAGATTCACAGTTGCTATTCAGTAGCAACTTTGAATGGGACCTGGTATAATGCATGTTAAACAAATGATGAGCTGTATCATATCCCTGTTAGTCAGCTCAAGATTGCAGGTTATTTAACAGCTCATTAACAACATTGCTGTCCCTGAGCTGGTCCTGAAAAGTGGACTCTGAGCCAATTGTTGCATAAGTTCCTACAAGGTAAACAGAAGTGGGGGAAGCAAGGCAGGAGAGTGATTATCTGTTTTTCCTTTCTCTGCTCTTAAGTTGGTTTCTGATCTTCTAAATCCCCACATCCATTACCAGAGAGTGATAGGCAGGGAAGGTAGTATTAATTCAACTTTCATGTATGACCTTCACCTAAAATTTTAACATTCAGTGATATCAACAAAGACACTGTGAACAATTTCCATTGAACAATTTTCAGTTTCTTTAGCCTAAAGAAATGGACTCTCATACAACAATGTTGAGTGTAACCAGCACCATTTTGGATGAGGAAGCCGAGTTGAGTCAAGTTCAAATGAACCATCATAAGTGACCCCCAAGGTGCTAGGGAATTCTGATGGATGCTTTTGCCTTATTCAGCTCCACCTAACAGGGGGCAGGGGGTGGGAGATGAGGAATCCTTATAAATGAAGTGCTTACTATAGCAAGATGAGCAGTATTATTTATGTTTTAATTCCCTGTTACAACAGATAACATTAGCCACCTCCCTCTGCCAAAACAAAAGAACAGCAACAAACAAAACAAAACAACAACTGAAACCCCCAAACATATACAACAGACAACACAAATACTTCAAGTAATGATTTTTTAGTAACAAAGTTTTAGTATAATAGGAGAACTTAGGAGCTTCTATCCAGTTAAATCTTTTAAAAGCATTATGTCTTTACCATGTTTCTGATTTCGTGATCTTTGTGCAACTTAATATAAAGAACCAGAAGTTTCTTACTATACATAATTTTATTAAATGTGTGAAACCAGCTAATGCATGCTTATTTTCATTACTCGTTTGATCTGTCATCAGGCAAAAGACTTGAACACTTGGCAGACACATTTATTGAGAAGTTAGGAAGGGCACTTTCAAGCAAATTGATTTGTTAGGAGATAAATTATGCTATCCTAGTATTGTCATGTAAATTGCAGATTCTAGCTGCTTTCAGCTCTTCATTTTACTAGAGCCAAATAGCTTATGCTCTGATATATTTGATAATTATAGTTATTTTTATCTACTTTGATATTCAAAACTATCTCCAACTATTCTTAAAAAAATCAGCCTACATGTAGGTAAAGAAATATTTCTTAAAGTCAGTTTCAAAATTGATAATGCATCAGTATAAATCTGGGATAGCTGGGATTTGGGTTTCCAGTGAAATATTTCAAGCACATAAATCATTGCATATGAATTTCCAATTCAGCAAATGTATTGGAAGTAATAATTCAACCATCACAGAGTTTTTCCATGCTCTGCTTGGTTTTGATACATATTATTATTTCACTGAGGATTGATACTTTAGTACATTTAGAAATACTTTGGTGGTAATACTTAGGCATTGGGAGGTAATTACTGAGTTCCAAATTAGTAATGCACTTAAAGAGAAATTTTAAAAATAGAATCGCAATCAACTGGTCTGACATGCTCAATTAGTCTTTGGATAGTAGGCAGTTATATTATACATGAAACATTTTTCTCAGCAGGACAGGTTTCTTTGATTTTGTTCCCAAAATAGAGTTACATTTGAAATATTGAGTAAGAATACAATATTTGATCAACTGCTTCTAACAAAGAAACACAATCATCTCATCTCTTGTCAGTTTATGAATATCACAGAGTACACATTCTGTACTCTGCTTTGCAGTTATGCTTTTATAAAGAATATAAGTCAAAACTAGTAAGTGGCTAACGGGACTACTGGGTATTACAGGTAGTATTAGTTTGAGCTCTGGTTCATAGCTTAATATCTTTGGAAGTGTATAAATAATCTCTGCTTTCTCTTTTGGATTGGCTAATTCTGCTGTACAACAAGTTATTAACTTTCTACTTCATTCTTATCAGTGGTGATCAGGCCCTCATTTTCCATGATTGCTGAAACCTAAATTACTCTATATAGGTTGGAATTAGTAATGGGTCTTACTATCCATTGAATATCTGCTAGGCCATGGGGTTGTCAGAGAAATGAAAATATATATTTCTGCTGTCCATCTTATTAAATGCAACAAGTAAAATGATCAGATTATTTTGTACTTCGCGAATTTTCAGTTCCCATCATTTCCATGGGAATGAACTGTGCTATGTAGAGGAATTTGAACTTTGGTCACGCTGAGTAGAAAAAAAAAAAAAGAACCTTTAAAACGGTTCTAGTGATTTGCTTACTGCCGGCCCTTTACCTGCCTGGGGAAGGTTTCACTATGCATATAAGGAATACACAAATAAGTTTGACATTTTAAGAAATTTGAACAGAAAGTACAGATTACATCTGTTACGAAAATAGACTAGTTGTTTTTTGCGGTAGGCGGGCCTCTCACTGCTGTGGCCTCTCCCATTGCGGAGCACAGGCTCTGGACGTGCAGGCTCAGCGGCCATGGCTCACGGACCCAGCCACTCCACAGCATGTGGGATCTTCCTGGACAGGGGCACGAACCCGCGTCCCCTGCATCAGCAGGCGGACTGTCAACCACTGCACCACCAGGGAAGCCCAATAGACTAGTTTTAAATGATTGGATTCCTTTCCATCTCCTTCAAATCCATTTTACATATAGACAGTGTCATCGATTCCCTTTCCTGGATGTCACATGGCTATCTATGGTGAGCAAATAGTCTCCTGCATATCCCCATAGGGTAACACCAGAGAACACATTCTTCTTTAACGAAAGGGAAGCATCGGCAACACTCATCTAAACAACAACAAAATAGGGATGTGAGCACACTCAGTATTTGAAATGTTAATTGTTAGTGTTAGTGATGTTCAGACACTGCCAAAGCTCTATGATTAGTCGTGTTCATGACTGAAGAGAATGTAAAACTTGAAAAGACATTTTAAAAATTAGATTCTTAAGGTAAAAATTACATCACCATTAAATTGTTATAAATCCACAGGAAAGTGCTTTGGCATGCGTTTTCTTAGATTAACTGCGTAAGTTTGAGTAAAATATAGAGCAAATAATTTTTTCATTGAGTAAAGTAGAAAAATATCCACAATTGTATGGAATAATACGGCATTTGTAGGTTTTACTACTATACTCTGAGATGCTCACAAAATAAAAGATTAAGAACATCATACTCCAAATTTTCAGAAAACAGAATATTTCTTCAAAACATGAAAATGGCTATCTATATTATTAGCATTAGATGAGAAAATAATAAACCGAGCCCCTCTGAATCCTTTATTATGTACAGATTTTCTCATAGTTATACTTTGTGATTATTGTTATATTATATATATTATATTGTTATAATCTATAAGTTATACTTACAGATTATTGAGGTCTTGGAAAATACAGTTTATTATTTAAAAGCCTCATTGAAAATACTGAAAAATATTCACTGAAGATATATGTTCTTTATTTTACTGGAATATAAAAAAAGTCAACTATTGAAATATAGTTGATTTACAATGTTGCGTTAGTTTCAGGTGTACAACAAAGTGAATCAGTTACACATATACATGTATCCACTTTTATTTTTTTACATTCTTTTCCTGTATAGGTCATTACAGAGTATTGAGTAGAGTTCCCTGTGTTATACAGTAGGTCTTTATTAGTTATCTCTTTTATATATAGCAGTGTGTATATATCAATCCCAATCCCCCAGTTTATCCCTCCCCCTTTCCACCCTGGTAACCGTTTTGTTTTCTACATTTGTGACTTCGTTTCTGTCTTATAAATAAGTTCATTAGTATCATTTTTTTATATATCACATATGAGTGATATATAGTATCTGTCTTTGTCTGACTTACTTCACTCAGTATGTTGATCTCTAGGTCCATCCATGTTGCTTCAAATGGCATTATTTTGTTCTTTTTTATGGCTGTGTAATATTCCATTATATATATATGTACCACATTTTCTTTATCCATTCATCTGTCACTGGGCATTTAGGGTGGCTCCATGTCTTGGCTATTGTAAATAATGCTGCAATGAACATTGGGGTGCATGTATTTTTTCCAATTATGGTTTTCTCCAGATATATACCCAAGAGTGGGATTGCTGGATCATATTATAGTCCTATATTTACTTTTTTAAGCAACCTCCATACTGTTCTCCATAATGGTTGTGCCAATTTACATTCCCACCAACAATGTAGGAGAGTTTCCTTTTCTCCACATCCTCTCCAGCATTTATTGTTTGCAGATTTTTTGATGATGGCCATTCTGACTGGTGTGAGGTGATACCTCATTGTAGTTTTGATTTGCATTTCTCTAATAATTATCAGTATTGAGCATCTGTTAATGTGCTTTTTGACCATCTGTATGTCTTCTCTGGAGAAATATCTATGTAGATCTTCCAGTCATTTTTTGATTGGGTTGTTTGGTTTTTTTGATATTGAGTTGCATGAGCTGTTTGTATGTTTTGGAGATTAATCCCTTGTCGGTCGCTTCATTTGCAAATATTTTCTCCCATTTTGAGGGTTGTCTTTTCGTTTTGTTTATGGTTTCCTTTGTTGTGCTTTTAAGTTTCATTAGGTCCCATTTGTTTATTGTTGTTTTTATTTTTATTATTGTAGGGTGTGGGTCAAAAAAGATCTTGCTGTGATTTATGTGAGTGTTCTGCTTATGTTGTCCTCTAAGAGTTTTATAGTATCTGGTCTTACACTTAGGTGTTTAATCCATTTTGAGTTTATTTCTGTATATACTGTTAGAGAGTGTTCTAATTTCATTTGTTTACATGTAGCTGTCCAGTTTTCCAAGCACCACTTATTGAAGAGACTGTCTTTTCTCCATTATATTTTTGCCTCTTTTGTCATAGATTAGGTGACCATAGGTGCATGGGTTTATTTCTGTACATTTTATCCTGTTCCATTGATCTATATTTCTGTTTTTGTGCCAGTACCATTCTGTTTTGATGACTGTAGCTTTGTAGTATAATCTTCAGTCAGGAAGCCTGATTCCTCCAGCTCCATTTTTCTCTCTCAAGATTGCTTTGGCGATTTGGGATCTTTTGTGTTTCATACAAATTGTAGAATATTTGTTCTAATTCTGTGAAAAATGCCATCGGTAATTTGATTGGGATTGCATTGAATCTATAGATTGCTTTGGGTAGAATAGTCATTTGACAATACTGATTCTTTCAATCTAAGATTATGGTGTATCTCTCCATCTTTTTGTGTCCTCTTTGATTTCTTTCATCAGCATTGTATACTTTTCTGAATACAGGTATTTTGCCTCCTTAGGTAGGTTTATTCCTAGGCATTTTATTCTTTTTGATATGATGGTAAATGGTATTATTTCCTCAATTTCTTTCTGATCTTTCATTGTTAGTGTATAGGAATACAAGAGATTTTTGTGTGTTAATTTTGTATCCTGCAACTTTACCAAATTCATTGATGAGCTCTTAGTAGTTTTCTGGTAGCATCTTTAGGATTTTCTATGTATAGTATCATGTCATCTGCAAACAGTGACAGTTTTACTTCTTTTCCAATTTGGATTCCTTTTATTTCTTTTCTTTCTCTGATTGCCTTGACTAGAACTTCCAAAGCTATGTTGAATAATAGTGGCGAGAATGGACATCCTTGTCTTGTTGTTGATCCTAGAGGAAGTGATTTCAGTTTTTCACTGTTGAGAATGATGTTAGCTGTGACTTTTTGTCATATATGACCTTTGTTATGACCTTTGTTATGTGCTAGATTCCCTCTATGCCCACTTTCTGGAGAGTTTTTGTCATAAATGGGTATTGAATTTTGTCCAAAGCTTTTTCTACACCTGTTGAGATGATCGTATGGTTTTTATTCTTCAGTTTGTTAATGTGGTATATCATATTGATTGATGTGCATGTATGGAGGAATCCTTGCATCCCTGGGATAAATCCCAGTTGATCATGGTGTATGATCCTTTTAATGTGTTGTTGGATTCTGTTTGCTAGTATTTTGTTGAGGAATTTTGCATCCGTGTTCATCAGTGATACTGGCCTGTATTTTTTTTGTGTGGTATCTTTGTATGGTTTTGGTATGCAGGTGATGGTGGCCTCATAGAATGAGCTTGGGAGTGTTCCTCTGCAATTTTTTGGAAGAGTTTCAGAAGGATAGGTGTTAGCTCTTCTCTAAATGTTTCATAGAATTCACCTGTGAAGCCATCTGGTCCTGGACTTTTGTTTGTTGGAAGTTTTTTAATCACAAGTTCAGTTTCAGTACTTGTGATTGGTATATTCATAGTTGCTGTTTCTTCCTGAAGATATATGTTCTTGAGCTACGGAAAAACCTCAGTCAGGCGGTATCATGTACAACAAATATCTGTGCCGGAGAATAAGGCAAAACAAATGGGAAAAATATAGAAAAATATAAAAAAAACTTGTCAAGAGACTCAGAATCCAGTGTGAAAATCACATATTTCCATAGAATAAAAAAGTCATTTTAAAGCACTTTCCACAATAGTTCATCAAATCAAAGACTCCATTAAGTGTAAGGAACAAAATATTTTATGTGCTTCTAAGAAGATGTTACATAGTCTAATAGGCAGCGTCCCAAAGAAAGCTGAGATGCAAAAGCTGGAACCTTGAAAGAAGGAAGTACTAGTTGCTGAGGTGAGAACAAAGGAGCAGAGGGATAAAAACCAGGGTAATATGTATTCACAAATTGTTTTATCTTTCTTTATTGACCAGTAGTCACTGTGTTAAGTCTACAGGCACTATGTAAGTCTAGAAGATAAAAAGGTGAGCCAAGTCATAAAGTGGTGACCCCACTATGGGGAGTAGGGGTGTGGATACTAACCGTATAAATCACATTAATCAAAAATAATAAATCGGATAATCATACTAATGAGTGTATTGTTACAAATTAAGATGAGTTCTCACAAACAAGGCTTGGCAGATCTCTAAGAGCACTTTATACAGGAAACTGTTGGTGACCTATGGAGGTTCAGAGATGGTTTTCCTGGGGAAATGATGTTGGAGTTGAAGTGTGCAGATCAGGAGGCATTATCCAGATAAAAGAGAGGGTAGGTAAGTGGAAGACATTCCACACAGAACTAGGAGCATGTGCAAGGGGTTGTGGCTAGAGGAAACAAGGCATGCTGGAAGAATCTGAAGGTCAGTGTAGCTGGAGTGGAGAAACCAAAGTGGATGGTGGTATAAGATGAAGTTGAAGAGGTGGCAGAGAGGGGGACCTTCAAGATGGTGGAGGAGTAAGACGTGGAGGTCACCTTCCTCCCCACGAATACATTAAAAATACATCTACATGTGGAACAACTCCTACAGAACACCTACTGAACGCTGGCAGAAGACCTCAGATTTTCCAAAAGGCAAGAAAATTCCCACATACATGGGTAGGGCAAAAGAAAAAAGAAAAAACAGGCAAAAGAATATGGATAGGACCTCTACCTCTGGGAGGGAGCTGTGAAGGAGGAAAAGTTTCCACACACTAGGAATTCCCTTCACTGTCAGAGACGGGGGGTGGCGGCAGGGGAGCTTCAGAGCCATGGAGGAGAGCATAGCAACAGGGGTGCAGAGGGCAAAGTGGAGAGATTCCCGCACAGAGGATCAGTGCCAACCAGCACTCACCAGCCTGAGAGCCTGTCTGTTCACTTGCCAAGGCGTGTGGGAGGTTGGAGCTGAGGCTCAGGCTTTGGAGTTCAGATCCCAGGGAGAGGACTGGGGTTGGCTGCGTGAAGACAGCCTGAAGAGGGCTAGTGTGCCACCTCTAGCCGGGACGGAGTCTGGGAAAAAGTCTGGACCTGTGTAAGAGTCAAGAGACCATTGTTTCGGGGTGCATGAGGAGAGGGGATTCCTCCCCTGTTTACCCACAGAAGGCAGAGCACTGCTTAAACAAGTTCCAGAGACCGACGCGAGTCATGGCTATCAGCTCAGACACCACAGATGAGCATGAAGTGCTAACGCTACTGGTGCAGGCATCAAGAAGCGTGTGTGCAAGCACAGGTCACTATCCACACCTCCCCCCCACCCCGGGAGCCTGTACAGCCCGCCACTGGCATGGTCCCATGATCCAGAGACAACTTACCCCGGAGAACACATGGCACACCTCAGGCTGTCGCAACATCAAGCCAGCCTCTGCCACTGCAGGCTCTCCCTGTATTCTAATTATAACTGCCGTAACCCTACCTCCCCCCCTGGCATGAGTGAGCCAGAGCCCCTTAATCAGCCTCTGCTTTAACCTCATCCTCTCTGGGCGGGAACAGAAGCCTGAGGGCAACCTACATGGAGAGGTGGGGCCAAAACCAAAGCTGAACCCCAGGAGCTGTGCGAACAAAGAAGAGAAAGGGAAATCTCTCCCAGCAGCCACAGGAGCGGCGGATTAAATCTCCACAATCAACTTGATGTACCCTGTATCTGCGGAATACCTGAATAGACAATGAATCCTCCCAAAATTGAAGTGCTGGACTTTGGGAGCAACTGTAGACTTGGGGTTTGCTTTCTGCATCTAATTTGTGTTCTGTTTTATGTTTATCTTAGTTTAGTATTTAGGGATTATTATCATTGGTAGATTTGTTTATTGATTTGGTTGCTCTCGTCATTTTTTAAAAATATATATATATATATTTTCCTTTATCTCTTTTTGTGAGTGTGTATGTGTATGCTTCTTTGTGTGATTTTGTCTGTATAGCTTTGCTTTTGCCATTTTTCCTAGGGTTCTGTTTGTCCGTTTTTTTCTTTTTTTTTTTTTTTTGTATATTTTTTTACCACTTGTTATCACTGGTGGATTTGTTTTTTGGTTTCGTTGCTCTCTTCTTTCTTTCTTTTTATTATTATTATTTTTTTTACTTTTTATTTTTTAATACTATACTTTCTATTTTAATAACTTTATTATATTTTACTTGTTTTTTTTCTTTCTTTTTTTCTTTCTTTCTTTTTTTTTCTCCCTTTTTTTCTGAGCCATGTTGCTG
This sequence comes from Leucopleurus acutus, assembly GCF_964270905.1. Taxonomy (NCBI): domain Eukaryota; kingdom Metazoa; phylum Chordata; class Mammalia; order Artiodactyla; family Delphinidae; genus Leucopleurus; species Leucopleurus acutus. Next base: position 37,740,439 of record NC_139144.1, on the reverse strand, counting down.
ACAGGGTCTTGGTGCTCCGGCCGAGTGTCAGGCTTGAGCCTCTGAGGTAGGAGAGCCAAGTTCAGAACATTGGATCACCAGAGACCTCCCAGCCCCATGTAATATCAATTGGCGAGAGCTCTCCACGAGATCTCCGTCTCAACACTAAGACCCAGCTCCATCCAACGGCCAGCAAGCTCCACTGCTGGACACCCCATGCCAAACAACTAGCAAGACAGGGACACGACCCCACCCATTAGCAGAGACGCTGCCTGAAATCATAATAAGGTCACAGACATCCCAAAACACACCACTGGATGCAGCCCTGCCCACCAGAAAGACAAGGTCCAGCCCCACCCCCCAGAACACAGGCACCAGTCCTCTCCACAAAGAAGCCTACACAACCCACTGAACCACCCTTACCCACTGGGGGCAGACACCAAAAACAACAGGAACTATGAACCTGCAGCCTGTGAAAAGGAGACCCCAAACACAGTAAGTTAAGCAAAATGGGAAGACAGAGAAATATGAAGCATATGAAGGAAGAAGGTAAAAACCAACCATACCAAACAAATGAAGAGGAAATAAGCAGTCTACCTGAAAAAGAATTCAAAGTAATGATAGTAAACATGATTCAAAATCTTCAAAATAGAATGGAGCAAATACAAGAAACATTTAACAAGGACCTAGAAGAACTGAAGAGCAAACAATGATGACCCACACAATAAATGAAATTAAAAATTTTCTAGAAGGAATCAATAGCAGAATAACTGATGCAAAATAATGGATAAGTGACCTGGAAGATAAAATAGTGGAAATAATTACCACAGAGAAGAATAAAGAAAAAAGAATGAAAAGAGTTGAGGACAGTCTCAGAGACCTCAGGGACCACATTAAACACAGCAACATTTGAATTACAGGGGTTCCAGAAGAAGAAGAGAAAAAAAAGGGTCTGAGAAAATATTTGAAGAGATTATAGTTGAAAACTTCCGTAACATGGGAAAGGAAATACTCAATCAAGTCCAGGAAGGGCAGAGAGTCCCATACAGGATAAATCCAAGGAGAAATACTGCAAGACACATATGAATCAAACTATCAAAAATTACATACAAAGAAAAAATATTAAAAGCAGCAAGGGAAAAGCAAATAACATACAAGGGAATCCCCATAAGGTTAGCAGCTGATCTTTCACCAGAAACTCTGCAAGCCAGAAGGGAGTAGCAGGACATATTTAAAGTGATGAAAGGGAAAACCCTACAACCAAGATTACTCTACCCAGCAAGGATCTCATTCAGATTCAACCAAGTAATTAAAACTTTACAGACAAGCAAAACTTGAGGGAATTCAGCACCACCAAACCAACTTTACAACAAATTCTAAAGGAGCTTCTCTAGGCAGGAAACACAAGAGAAGGAAAAGACCTACGAAAACAAATCCAAGACAATTAAGAAAATGGTAATAGGAACATACATATTGATAATTTCCTTACATGTAAATGGATTAAATGCTCCAGCCAAAAGACATAGACTGGCTGAATGGATAGAAAGACAACACCCATATATATGCTGTCCACAAGAGACCCACTTCAGGCCTAGAGACACATAAACAGACTGAAAGTGAGGGGATGAAAAAAGATATTCCAGGCAAATGAAATCAAAAGAAAGCTGGATAGCAATTCTCACATCAGACAAAATAGACTTTAAAATAAAGATTATTACAAGAGACAAAGAAGAATACTACCCAGTGATCAATGGATCAATCCAAGAAGAAGATATAGCAAGTGTAAATATTTATGCATCCAACATAGGAGCACCTCAGTACATAAGGCAAATGCTAACAGCCATAAAAGGGAAAATAGACAGTGACACAATCATAGTTGGGGAAACCTCACTTTTGCCAATGGACAAATCATCCAGAATGAAAATAAATAACGAAACACAAGCTTCAAATGATATATTAAACAAGTTGGACTTCATTGATATTTATAGGACATTCCATCCAAAAACAACAGAATACACTTTCTTCTCAAGTGCTCATGGAACATTCTCTAGGGTAGATCATATCCTGGGTCACAAGTCAAGCTTTGGTCAATTTAAGAAAATTGAAATCGTCTCAAATATCTTTTCCGACCACAACACTATGAGACTAGATATCAATTAGAGGGAAAAAATCTGTAAAAACTACCAACACATGGAAGCTAAACAATACCCTACTAATTAAACAAGAGATCACTGCAGAAATCAAGGAATCAAAAAATACCTAGAAGCCAAAGGCAGTGAAAACACGATGACCTAAAACCTATGGGATGCAGCAAAAGCAGTTCTAAGACAGAAGTTTAAACCAATACAATCCCACCTCAAGAAACAAGAAACATCTCAAATAAACAACCTAACCTTACACCTAAAGCAATTAGAGAAAGAAGAACAAAAAACCCCAAAGTTATCAGAAGGAAAGAAATCATAAAGATCAGATCAGAAATAAGTGAAAAAGAAATGAAGGAAACAATAGCAAAGATCAGTAAAACTAAAAGCTGGTTCTTTGAGAAGATAAACAAAATTGATAAACCATTAGCCAGTCTCATCAAGATAAAAAGGTAGAAGATTCAAATCAACAGAATTAGAAATGAAAAAGGAAAGGTAAAAATTGACCCTGCAGAAATACAAAGAATCATGTGGAATCACTACAAGCAACTCTATGCCAATAAAATGGGCAACCAGGAAGAAATGGACCAACTGTTAGAAAAGCACAACCTTCCGAGACTGAACCAGGAAGAGATAGAAAATATAAACACACCAATCACAAGCACTGAAATTGAAACTGTGATTAAAAATCTTCCAACAAACAAAACCCCAGGTCCAGATGGCTTCACAGGCAAATTCTATCAAACATTTAGAGAAGAGGTAACACTTATCCTTCTCAAACTCTTCCAAAATATAGCAGAGGGAGGAACACTCCCAAACTCGTTCTACGAGACCACCATCACCCTGAAACCAAAACCAGACAAAGATGTCACAAAAAAAGAAAACTATAGACAAATATAACTGATGAACATAGATGCAAAATCCTCAACAACATACTCGCAAAGAAAGTCCAACAGCACATTAAAAGGATCAAACACCATGGTCATGTGGGGTTTATCCCAGGAATGCAAGGATTCTTCAATATACGCAAATCAATCAATGTGATATACCACATTAACAAACTGAAGGGTAAAACCATATGATAATCTTAATATATGCAGAAAAAGCTTATGACAAAATTCAACACCCATTTATGATAAAAGCTATTTAGAAAGTAGGCATAGAGGGAACTTACCTCAACATAATAAAGGCCATGTACGACAAACCCACAGCCAACATCATTCTCAGTGGTGAAAAACTTAAACCTTTTCCACTAAGATCAGGAACAAGACAAGGTTGCCCATTCTCACTGATGTTATTCCACATAGTTTTGGAAGTTTGGAAGTTTTGGAAGTTTATTCCACATAGTTTTAGTTTTGGAAGTTTCCACATAGTTTTGGAATAACTGATGTTATTCCACATAGTTTCTTCAGCACAAAGAGAAGAAAAAGAGATAAAAGGAAGTCAAAATGGAAAAGAAGAAGTAAAGCTGTCACTGTTTGCAGATGACATGATACTATACATAGAGAATCTTAAAGATGCTATCAGAACACTACCAGAGCTAACAAATGAATTTGGTAGAGTAGCAGGATAGAAAATTAATGCACAGAAATCTCTTGCATTCTTATACACTAATGATGAAAAATCTGAAAGAGAAATTAAGGGAACAGTCCCATTTACCATTGCAACAAAAAGAATACCTAGGAATAAACCTGTCTAAGGAGACAGAAGACATATATGCAGAAAACTGTAAGACACTGATGACAGAAATTAAAGATTATACAAACAGATGGAGAGATTGACCATGTTCTTGGATTGGAAGACTCTACATTGTGAAAATGACTATACTACCCAAAGCAATCTACAGACTCAATGCAATCCCTATCAAACTACCACTGGCATTTTTCACAGAACTAGAAAAAATTCCACAATTTTTGTATGGAAACACAAAAGACCCTGAATAGCCAAAGCAATCTTGAGAAAGAAAAACGGAGCTGGAGGAATCAGGCTCCCTGATTTCAGACTGAACTACAAAGCTACAGTAATCAAGACAGTATGGTACTGGCACAAAAACTGAAACATAGATCAGTGGAATAGGATGGAAAGCCCAGAGATAAATCCACACACCTGTGATCACCTTATCTTTGATAAAGGAGACAAGAATATACAACAGAGAAAAGACAGCCTCTTCAATAAGCGGTGCTGGGAAAACTGGACAGGTACATGTAAAAGGATGAAATTAGAACACCATACACAAAAATAAACTCAAAATGGATAAAGACCTAAATGTAAGGCCAGACACTCTAAAACTCTTAGAGGAAAACATAGGCAGAACACTCTTTGACATAAATCACAGCAAGATCCTTTTTGACCTACCTCTTGGAGAAATGGAAATAAAAACAAAAGTAAACAAATGGGACCTAATGAAACTTAAAAGCTTTTGCACAGCAAAGGAAACCATAAACAAGATGAAAAGACAACCTTCAGAATGGGAGAAAAGATTGGCAAATGAAGCAACTGACAAGTGATTAATCTGCAAAGTATATAAACAGCTCATGCAGCTCAATATCAAAAAAACAACCAAATCAAAAAATGGGCAGAAGATCTAAATTGACCTTTCTCGAAAGAAGATATACAGATTGCCAACAAACGCATGAACGGATGCTCAACATCACTAATCATTAGAGAAATGCAAATCAAAAGTACAATGAGGTATCACCTCACACCGGTCAGAATGGCCATCATCAAAAAAATCTACAAGCAATAAATGCTGAAGTGGGTGTGGAGAAAAGGGAACCCTCGTGCACTGTTGGTGCGAATGTAAATTGATACAGTCACTATGGAGAACAGTATGGAGTTTCCTTAAAAACCTGAAAATAGACCTACCATATGACTCAGCTATCCCACTGATGGGTATATACCCTGAGAAAACCATAATTCAAAAAGAGTCATGTACCACAATGTTCATTGCAGCCCTATTTACAATAGCCAGGACATGGAAGCAACCTAGGTATCCATGGACACATGAATGGATAAAGAAGTTGTGACACATATATACAGTGGATTGTTACTCATCCATAAAAGGAAACAGAATTGAGTTATTTGTAGTGATGTATTTGATGGACCTAGAGTGTGTCATACAGAGTGATGTAAGTCAGAAAGAGAAAAACAAATACCGTATGCTAACTCATATATATGGAATCTAAAAAAAACAAAACCAGAAACTGCTTCTGATGAACCTAGGGGCAGGACAGGAATAAAGACACAGATGTAGAGAATGGACTTGAGGACACTGGGACGGGGAGGTGTAAACTGGGAAGAAGTGAAAGAGTAGCATTGGCATATACATATATACACTACCAAATGTAAAATAGATAGCTAGTGGGAAGCAGCTGCATAGCACAGGGAGATCAGCTTAGTGCTTTGTGACCACCTAGAGAGGTTGGATAGGGAGGGTTGGCGGAGACGTAAGAGAGAGGCGATATGGGGATATGTGTATAAATATAGCTGATTCACTTCGTTGTACAGCAGAAACTAACACAACATTGTAAAGCAGTTATACTCCAATAAAGATGTTAAAAGACAAATAAATTTAAAAAATGCAAAAAAACAAAAAATAGGTGGGCAGAGGCCAGATCATTTGTGCAGTGTTGTTGGTCTTAAATGCTTGTTCTTAGGTGTCAGAGTGTGTGAGATGGAATCCCAGCTGTCACTTGCTAGACATGAACCTAAAGCAAGTTCTTTAATCTTTCTGTGCCTTCATTTCCTCATTTGTGATATAGAAATAATAATATTATCTGCCCTCAGATATTTTTGGATTAAATGAATATCAAATATTGGAGTTTATTATCTATCATATTATTATTTGCATGATATTATTTTTGTGTTATGTATTACATTATAGCATTATAATATAATACTCTTATTTGTCATTTTGGTTTTGTTTATATTAAGAGGAGAAATAAATATGTTTTTTACTGTGGTGGCAATAATCTAACAGATGAAATAATTAATGATATTGTAGAGAGAAGGGGAAACTATAGGTACTTTGTCTCTGAATAGGTAAGAGAAGCAGCACAGGGAAATTAATTGCCCTTAGATCTTATTGGGGACTAGTAAATGGATAGAGTTTATTATGGAAGGATGAGGAAATTTTATTCTAATTGATTCCATTTTATAAGTGAAATAAGAGGCAAAGTCATCACAAAGGGTAAAGGGTGAGTAGGGGTTAGTGGAGATTTGAAGTAAGAGAAGAGGGTAGAAATACCATACGAAAGGCTTGGAGAGTTAATCGACTAAGGGATATAGTATGATTGCTAGGCATCATGAAGAGCCTACCGAGGTTTCTAATCGTGAATTTAAAGGAAGACCAGGCGTGTGGTTTTTATATATGCTTAGGTGCAGGGACAGAGCAGATGCAAATTGTGTTTAATCAGAGTTACAGTTTTACCAGGGGAGTATGTTGAAGGAAGAAAAGGACAAAGTGACTAAAAGTATGTTGTGGACTGAATATTTGTGTCCCCCAAGATTTATATGTTGAAGCCCTAACTCCCCATGTGACCAAATTTAGAGAAAGGGTCTGTGAGGGAATGATAAAGTTTGCATGATTTCATAAGGGTGGGACCTTAATGCAATAGGGTTGGTGTTCTTATAAGAAGTGGAAGAGACACCATAAGTTCTCTCTGTGCTTGTATACATGCACTCAGAGAATGGCCTTGAGTGAGGACTCCAGGGACAAAGGAGATGGATCTGCAAGCCAGGAAGAAAGCTCTCAACAGAAACCGAACCCTGCCAAACCTTAATCTCAACTTCCAGCCCCCAGAACTAAGAGAAATAAACTTATGTTGTTTAAGGCACCCAGCCTGTGGTATTTTATTTTGGGAGCCTAGCAGATCAACACACCAGGGGAGTATGTTGGAAGGAAAAAAAGGACAAGTTGTCTAAAAATATATGCAAGGAAGTAAATATAATAATGGACTGTGAAGTCTAAGTCAGATAAGGAGGGAAGGGAACATGGTGTTGGGGATTGAATGATGTACATCAAAAGTTAAGTAAGGTCAGGACTTCCCTGGCAGTCCAGTGCTTAAGACTTCACCTTCCAATGCAGGAGGTGTGGGTTCAATCCCTGGTCAGGGAGCTAAGATCCCACATGCCTCGTGGCCAGAAAACCAAAACAGAAACAATCTTGTAACAAATTCAATAAAGACTTTAAAAATGGTCCACATCAAAAAAAATTTTTTTTTAAAGTTAAGTAACGTCAAAGGATTGGAAGTCCCAGTGCTGCTGAAGCCTCAACTGGAAAATAGGAGAGTAGGAGAGTAGGATATTTGACATTGAGATTTTGGAGGAGATGTCGTTATTTATTGGTAATGGCAAGGTCTAGGAGTATGGCTGTAAATAGAAGACAGATTTATGGAAGGCAAGGAGTCAGAGAACTAAGAAATCATGATATTGAATAGATATTCTGTGTGGTTATTGAAATCGCTAAGAAATTAACTGAGTGATGGAGACAAAGGCAGAAATTCCAAAGGCAAAATATTCAAGGAATGGATAGAGATATAAGTACATAGATTTGAGTGATATTTAAAAGCAAAATCAACAGGAATTGGTCATGAATTAAAATGAGATAGAAGAACAATAGGGAGAGGGAGCCATTAAGGATAACTCACTGGTCCCTGACTTGAGCTACTGGATGAATCATGGTATCATTGGTAAGTTAGGGAAGGCTGTGAGAAGATCAGGAGTTTGATCTTGGATATTCTAAATTTGAAGTGACCTTGGGATATCCCAGCGAAGATATCAAGGAAGTGGGCTGGTATTTTGGTACTCAGAGCAGGGTTCATCCTGGAAATAAAAATCTGTGAAGTATCTGATGATGGGTGGTAATTGAATTCCACGACAGTTGTGCCATTGCCTACGAAGTAAGTATAGAAAGAGGAGAGGAGAAGCCTAAGACTGGGCTTTGAGTAACTTCAGTATTTAATGAACAGATTGAGGAGTATGAGCCTTAAGGGAGACTGATTAGGAAGTTGAAAGAGAGATAAAGAAGCCAGGAGGGTATGAAGTCACAGAAGCCAAGGGAAGAGAATCTTTTAAAAAGGAAGGTGTAGCCAGTAGTGTTGAAAGCTAATGAGACCAAGTAGCCTGAGAGCAAAAAATCTCATTAGATTTAATGACATGGAGGCTATTAGTAAAAACTTAGTAAAAGTTTTTCTACTAAGGTGACCTTAGTAAAAACTTCATTAATGGACTAATGGAGGTGGAAGATAAGTTAGAGATAGGTGACTGAGGCAGAGGTGAGGAAAACGCAAAAAGAGAAAGCAGGTTAAACCACGTTTTCAAGAGTTTTAAAGGGGAAGAAAAGACATGTGGCAGTTAGAAGAGTCAGTCAAAGTAAGGATGGATATATATATATATATATATATACATACACACACATATACATATATATGTGTATATATAGTGTGGGTGTGTGTATTTGTATTGTCTTAGTTAACATATATATAATTTTATTTTCAAGATGGCAGGAACTTGAGCCTATTTAAATCTTGATGAAATGTATATAATTGGGAATTTTAATATGAATTTAATATGTTAGTGAGGAAAACATAAATGATAGTGGAAAAGTAGGAGGAGATGGTATCCTAACCACAGGTGATAGTTTCTAGGACTAACAACTCCTTCTGTCCAACAGGAGGGAAAGAGAGCTGGACTACCCCAGGACTCAGTCATCTTAATTGTGTTCTATCTTCTCTCTTTCTGGGTGATCTAATCCTTTTTTACAAGAAAGTGTTGTGGAGGATTGGTGCAGTGGGCTTCATGGTCTCAAAGCAGCCATGAGAAAGGAGAACACAAGCTCCATCTTCTGCTGCAGGCAGGTTGGTGAGATGTGAGAGGAAATAGCTACCACCTGAGCATATTATGGGAGAAGCAGCCTTGCCAGGTTTCAACTAAGGAAAGGCAGGGGCTCCTCAGAAAAGACTTGGAAAATGTAGGGGAGTTTGCCATTCCTGAGAACACATTGGAAAGTTTGGGTGGACCATGATAACTAAGAAAATATTTGTTATTGGCAAGCAGATAATTTTCAATCTAAAATCAAGTAGTTGAGCAAAGTGGTAGAGGTGACTGAAGACAACTGTAAAGTGAAAGGCAGACCTTTTGTTCAAGGAATTTGGCCATAAGAGAAAAGAAGAAGATGGAATTAAATTCTATTTGGCTTTTTGTCTTCTATAATCTAGCTAGTTACCTGTGCTATTTCACTTCCATTTTTTTTCCTTAACATGAACTCTATTCAGGTTCATTTTCTGTACATAATACTTCCTAAAATTCTTTTTCTCTGAGCCATGTTTATGCTTTTCCCCCTGCCCAGAATACCATTTAAGTCCTTTTTCACCTTTATGAACACAACTCTTCTTGTAAGACCCTTTAAAATTTACCTCTCAACTTTCTCTTTGTTTTATAGTATTTTTTCACTCTGAAATAATTGACGTTTGTTGTAAAACCATTTGGAAAATACTTGAAATTATAAATTAAATATAATCCACATAATACTATCACTCAGATATATCACGCTGTATGTATTATTTTCAACACCAGTACTTGTAAATTGCTAAGTCTTTACTGTTCCACTAAATATTTATAACAAAATTTTAATGGCTCTCTAATATTCTATGGTATAGATGTACCATATTTCATTTAACCATTCTCCTAATATTAACCAACTTAGATCATTCCCATTTTTCCTATTGTAAATAAAACATTATCTTTTACATAAATACTTGTCTACACAATAACACTTTTAGAGCAAAAATCTTTTAAGTAGATTACTAGTTCAAAGGGTAAATGTTTTATAAAGGCTCTAAATGTATAGAGGTAGATTATTTTCCAGAAAGACTATAATAAATTATCCTCCTGCAGACATCATTTATCAGTATATAGGCACCCCTCCATTGTCAGCATGGAATATTTTTAAAAGTTTTAATGTCCTAAGTGGAAAAATGGCTTCCCATTGGGATTTTCATCTGCTTGTATTTGATTACTAATTAAGGTGAATATTTTTTCTTATAGTTATTGATTACTGGATGTTTTCTTCTTTGTATTGTCTAGTCATGCCCTTTAATACACAAAACATAGTATTTTTAATTGAATTATAAAAGATCATTAGTATTGTTAATCTAATTGTAAAATTTTGTTACATGCTAATTATCTTGCTTTGTATTATATTGGTTGTTATTTTCACCCTAACTATTGTTTTCGCAGTAAAACATATCACACATATCTAATCTTTACAGAATTCTCCATTCTCAGAAGTCATGTAGCACTCTAGAGTTTCACGCCACAATCTTAAAATTGCACTCTCTACTGTCTTGTGTTGTTCATTAATAGTTTCTTTTATATTAATCTTTTATAGCCACAGAGATAGTAACTTGCTTGAGAACAAGCATAGGGAGTATGTTTATCATTATTCCTAGATTTGTAATTGGTATTGTGTTATCGACTTCTAATTTGCTTCTGGGATTATCATTATGTATATGCCCATCAAAATATATAGCAAATTAACTCATTGTGTATTAATTACCATTATGTTCTAGAAAAATTTATGTATATTTACAGCCGTTGGGAATAGGTTATTTTTCTTGAGACTATCTTTATGCTTGTGGTAAGATCTGGGAAAAAATATCCCTGGGGTATATTAAAATTATTTCAAAAGTTTTAGGATTGTATATTAAAGAAACATTCTGTCGTGAGCATGTTACTTGTATCATAGTTAAGTGAAAGGTGGTGTGAGCCATCTGATAAATGATTTCTTTTTTCACGTCAAGCAGCCCAGCTTTTCTGAGCATGCTGGCTTTGCAAGGATTTATAGTTCCCTGCCTTCATGCTGGAGTTACTTCAGCTTTCCGTGATGCATTCCAACTAATCTGGAGGTTAAGGCATTCCTTGATCATGGATAGATCTGATTGCTACTCAGCCCTGGAATTCTTTATAAAATTCCAGAACGTGGGCTAGAAATTGACTTAGGGAATCCAATAAAGTTGCAAGTCTTGGCAGTCATCCAAGCTAAATTTATAGACTGGAAGAAATATGGGCTTTCCATTGTTCTCTTTTTCACCTTTCTGGGTTTCTTTTGTGTGTATGTGAGTGTGTGAGTGTAAATTTATCATTTTGCTGACGTTGGAGTGGAAATAATCATTGAGGAAATCCAGCTAAAGAATTTTCACTTTGGATCCTCCGTGGTCTTTCCGAACTTTGACCCAAACCTGCACCAAAAATGAATTTGTTCTCCCTCTCTAGGATGCTGGTGTCATAAAATAAGAAGTTGTTCTTGAAAATGAATCATGCTAGTATAACAGCTGATGTACACATTTGCCAGCTAGGTACAACTCCCAAATCCCCGTTCTTCCCCTGGCTCTGTGGGAGCCTTCTTTTTGAGACATGATCTGAGAAAATGTGATCATATGTATTGTTTCTGTTCATTCTGTGAAATGGTAATGGGGGCAAGAAAACAAGCTCTGAAGCCTCTTACAGATTTCAGTCTTTTTGTGTGTGCCTGATGCTCTGTAGTACATGGAGATCCAAGCAATCCTCTCCTATCTGATCAATGAAAATCTGTCTTGTTCTTACAGAATGGATTTGCTGTTGTGAGGCCCCCAGGCCATCACGCTGAAGAATCCACAGCCATGTAAGTACCAGGGACTGTTGCCCATCTCCAAGCGCCACGGTTCCTGGCGGTCACCTGCCCTGTGCATGTCTCTGAAGCCTCTAATTGTTAGCAGATGGACTGAGAAATCTTGCGAGGTACTCCCAGAAGCAGATTTATGGCTTCAGAGATCATATAGCATTTTAAAAAATGCTCTGAACATTATTTATAATGGTTTTCCTGGCTGATTTGCTTTCTTATTTCTCTGTTCTTCTCTATTCCGCAGGGGGTTCTGCTTTTTTAATTCAGTTGCAATTACCGCCAAATACTTGAGAGACCAACTAAATATAAGCAAGATATTGATTGTAGATCTGGTATGTATTCCTGGCCAGAACTGCATTTTCAGTGACTCTAGATAAAAGGGAGTGTATTTGTATTTCTCTGTTAGGTTGCCTTGCTTTTCGCACTTGCAAACAACTGAAGGGTGTGTTTCCTTTGAATGTGGAAACTCATTAAATTCAGGATTGCAGTTCTGAAACCATAAACATTCACGTTTCACTTTCATGGTGTTAACTGCAATTTAATGAGAAGAAGGCGCAGATCAGGGCAACTTTTATGATGCTTAAATGAATTGATACTTCCACAGTTAAAATAACCCAACAGAACCTGAATTTACTTTTCCCTGCAGAATATAGACTTTAAATAGTCAGATGTGCTGGAAAGAATGCTGTTGCTTTGGTAACCAATTGGCCACTTCCCCTGGTTAGCAATCATATTGCTTGTTGTGCAACAGTGGTATTATTAAAACAAGTCAGCATGTCATTTTTTCTGAAAAGATCTCAGATCATGTATGCCAGTTTGGGATGACTCCCGGCAGGAACCCTGAGTGATTAAAAGTCAGAGGCATTAGATTAGTCTTGCATTTTAACATGATGCATTCGTACACAATGGAGTTATAATTAGTTTAACAAATGGTTTGTTTAAATGCAGATGACACTTGGCAGGTTGTCTATAGTATATTTGTGAATAATGAGCTGGAGATCTGCCCCATGCAAAAGGACCAACCCAGGAAAGGGCGAAAGAGAGCTGACTGGTGATTTATGAGCCCCGTTTTCGGTTTGCCTCCAGTTCACGAGGAGGTGTAATAGGTTGTCTGACAAAGCATAGACAGGAAATGAACCCTGGCATCCAAAGCTAACCTGCTACATCTGCACTTAATTAATTTTTGCAGGTGATAAAAGATTTAAAGGCAAAATACGTTAAAAGTTTTTTTTGAAGTGCAAGCCTTAATAGTCTAAATCTTGTTCGTATCTGCACTCATAATTAAATCTTATTGGGAAGTCGTGGCCTCCCTGTCCCGCCCTCCGATTCAGTTAAGCAGGCACACCAAAGGGTTGAGAGAGCACAAACCAAGCCATGTGAAGAAATACTTAGTCAAGTTAAAATGAAGATAAAAGGAATGACAGACTGATAACCATTTGTACTGTTTGGTAGGAATGGTTATTTTCCACATCCTGTAGTGTAGCCTTTCTGCAAGTTCTTTGGTGCTGAGGGTATTGAAACCCAACTTCCCATGTATTTTCCAAACATGCTTATGTTTCAGTATAGGTCATAGTTCAACATTAAAGAAATGTGTTGAAGGCCTAGATATACTACAGCAGCAAGGTCTTAAAATTTTACAAAAAGGAGGACATCAGTACCTATTTTCCCATGTATATACAAAATGACGTTTTAAATAATTAATATTCATTGGCTTGCATGATTCATAAGATGGTAAATTTAAAAAACATTTAATATGTTTCTAGAACTCTTAAGTTTTGCTCAAACGATAAGCAAAAAACTTGAAGAAAGGTAGCAGACGAAGACCAAGGATTGTGGGAAAATTTTTCTATGCTTTCTAAATTTGTCACAATTATTCAGGAAGGAGATTGTTAAACTGTCACCCTATCCTTAAGAATTTTTTAGTATTACTTTCTGAGGAATCTCCTCTACTATGAAGATAATAACTGTTAAGAGGCTCTTTAAAAGCACATTTGTGACATCCAAACTCTAAAGCAATGAATTGTACAGGAGACTTGAAGGCTAAAATGCCTGGCTTGTGATAGATGAATATTTTGTACCTCAGAGGATTTGTGTGTAAGGTTTTGTTTTTGTACATGAATATAAGAATAAAAGTTTGTTGGATGTAATTTGATATGATTTATAAATTAAGTTGCTTGGTAGCTATTAGGAGTGTCCTGTAAGCTTACTGGCCTTTGATTATGAATTTGCTCCATTATCCCACGTAAAGGATACTGATTTCCCAACAGGCTATAGTAAAAGAGAAGTTTTTGTTTTATATTCTCTAAACATATGAAGTTCTGTCCAAAGGGTTGCCTCTGAGATCACCACCAGCCCGCATATTCTTACTTTCAAGTCTTCCAAATTCTGCAGCTGCAGGGATACTTTGAGGAAATTCCCCTGTTTCTTCCAGCTGCCGAGAAGGAAGTTTTAAAGTGCCACGTGGCGCTGAGACATCCGTTCTCCCTGGCTGACAGGTCTGTTCTGCAAGTTAGCAGAGGAAAAGTGAAGGTTCTTCAGCGGCAGAAGAACTTCATTCCTGCATATACAAAGTCACTAACTTTAGCTAAATGGTATGAACCAGCTCCATCAATTCCTAGGCCAACAGAAGGCAGAGGTACTCCATTGTTTGAGCAGCTAGATTCCACATTTTTTAGATGCCTAGTAACAGAGAGCTCTAATTCACCCCCTATTTGAAGCCACAGCCAAATATCAGAGGCGTTGAGTATTTTAGGCAGGAATGATTCTAGTTGATCTGTGGAGCTTATTCATTCCAGTTCTCCTTCTGGGGAAGATTCCAAAGATACGCAGATTGGTGAGGAAAGAGAGCAGGTGCACTTGCTTTTCAGCTTGCAAGAGACTGGCCGTTGTGTTCAGGGCGTGAACCTGTCCTAGAAGTAGGATTTGCCTGAATGACTCAGGTAGCTTTTATGTAATGTGACCTTCAGTCGAAAATAATATATTTTAGGCTATTTTCATTAAAAAAAAAAAAAAGACACCTTCAAATGTCCATAGATTTTAGGCAATTCCATTTTTGGTCAAGCACCAAACTTGACCAAAGGATTGTCACAAGTGCCCGTACTAAATAATTATAAGTGATAACATTAGTTGATAGAATATATAATTTATTCAGAGCTATTTTAACATTGTAGTGAAAACATGTTGGCTCTAAATCCTTGTATAGAATACATTTTCACAGTATGTCGTTAACCAGTAAAATAGCGAAATTATTTTTCAGTATTTCCCGGCAAATCTTAGATACAAGATCTGTTTTGAGGCTGTTCATGATTTGGTTCATTTCCTTACTATAGTAAGTCCTCATAATCACCAATAATTGTCTTATATTGATCTAGTATATATTTGTTGCTGTGGAGAAAAAATCCTCAGATCATATCTGACCAGTAAGTAGTTTGTATTTATATTTTCAGAGAAACTGGAAAAACACTCTCAAGATTATAAGTTGTTGCCCAAAACAAAAGGCACATTTGGACTTACCTTTATCTCTAAATGCTTTGTGAATATAAATATGGAATCAAGAATTATCCAAGTATTTTTAGAATGGGTTTGAGAATTTTAATGAATAATGTCTGTTGAAACCTTATTGTGCTGTGGGCAAGAGTATATTTCTTATTCTGAAATTTGTGCAACAATAAGCACCCAACACATTTTTGAAGAACATATTATTTTATATCTAAGACAAATGATCTTTTATTTGGCCTTCTTAGATAAACCTTTACAACATCAAGGCAGTATTTTTCTGGTTTGCAAACTGTGGAGGTATCTAGGCCCAGCGAAAAATTTTTCTTACAACGCTGACTAAAAATTCTATCCTGTAGTAGCAATGCAAACATTCTATCACTGTTATTTTTCAAAATATTTTGTTTGTCCATCCTCTAGGTGTCCAGTAGCAAATTCAAGACATTGTGGGTTAAATTGTATCATTTTTGTTCTCCTAAAGGACAAGTTTTGCTATTTCCTCCTTCCTTTCCTTTAAACGTTCAGAAATCCAGGAATTAATATATATATTTTTCAGTAAGCTATTTTTTTCCTGATGTGTGTGTATGCCTTTAGTCAGTACAAGTTTCTGGAAAGATGCCTTTCTTTCCAAATATTTTATGATTCCTTAATTGATTTTGGATATATGTACTATGTAAAAGGGGGGAAGATTAGTGTATGTCTACACTGTGGATAGCAAGCTCACTGCTTTTAGAACCCACCAAAAGGAGGTTTTGGTGGTGTCTAGTGAGGGAGTTCTGGGCTGGAGGTTGAAGTGGAGACAAGTTATATAAACCTCAATAAGGAGCAATAATGACCACCAGTCTCACTTCATAGGTTTGCTAAGAAGATCAAAGAGATAATGAATGTAAGTGTAAGTTAACAGCATAATGGTTATGAGTTTGGCCTTTGGAGTGAGAAGTGGATTCAAGACGCTGTCTTGAAAAATAACTGAAGCTCTCCAAGTCTCAGTCTATTTACCTTTTAAATCAGCGATAATATCATATACCTCATATAAATGTTAAATAATCTATGTAAGATATTTAATATGGTACCTGACTCAAAAATTGTAGGAATCATTGTTGAAAATAGTGTGATTCTTACTGATATAAAATACAGTGTAAGTAAGTAGTTACAAGTGACCAATACTTTTTTATAACAGAACCTGAAACTATAAATGTTACACATGTAGCAGTAGTATTATATTAAATACAAATATATAGGTTATTCACTTTTATGAGTCATTTATTTTATCTTGGTCAGACGCTATTAGGAACCATATTAACTGAGACTCTTGACACTTGGGGTCTTTTAGTAAGGATGTTTTTGAAAATGCTATTGGTTTTATTTTTCCTATATCTTTTATCAATTCCAGCATGTTTATATCATAAAACAATTAGAAAAAAAGAACTATTAAGTCTTGAATCATTATCAAATACAAATGTCCTAAGAATTTTTTTTTCTTTCATTTTAATGAAACAGGCCCCTTTTTTTTTCCTGTGGGAAGGGGGAGTGGTGTGGAGAAAGAAAAAATAGGAAGAAGGAGGCTGGGAAGAGAGCCATAATATAATATTAAAATTAGGCAGATTGGACAAGATTGCATAAAGGCCCATGCCATCTTTCTGCTTTGGCCCAAATGATTTAATAGCTAATGAGCTCACGCTCCTGTGTCTTTGACTCTTGCCTTCACGATTTTACCAAAATAAAGTATGAAGTCCTTTTTTGCATCTGGCATCTCTTTTGAAGTCATTCTAACTGCTGAGGGACTGCTAACTGAATTGAACGCTTCAAGAAAGCCAATTTACTCAGCTGGTTGCAAAGCCTTTGACCTTAATGGTGGGACTTGGCAAATCAATGCATACACGTATGTTTAGTGTTCTGTCAAGAATTGCGAAAATGCTCTGTAAGCCATAGATCCTTCTGCAAAACACTAGTTTGTAGTTTAAACATTAGTCTTTCCGCAGAGGCCAATGAGGCTAGTTAATTAAGCCTAAGGGGTTATGAACTGTTGGCAGTTAATAAGTCATAAAATTCCTCCATAAAACAGGATGCGAGATTCCATCACTGAAGCAAAGAGTACAAAGGGCCGGTGTATAAATATCTAATTGTACCAAAGGACTGGGCTTTCTCAATGACTGCTCATCTGGAGTCTCTGGGGCATGTTTGCTGTGGTTTCCTGATTTTTAGAAGCCAGTTTAAAAAATGAGTGCATTAAAGGGTAATTTGCCTGAAAGTTCAGGAAGTAAAGGGGGTGGTGTGGAAGCAAGCTGAACAGGAGAAAGAAAGAGGGACATACAAGACAGCAAATGAGAAGGAGGGTGGGGTAGAAAGACAGGGAACTAGAAATTAGAAAAGTTGTCTCCACACAGAGTGAGACACGACTGTATTTGTCATCTGGTTTTTTTTTTTCCCCTGTAGGATGTTCACCATGGAAATGGTACACAGCAGGCCTTTTATGCTGACCCCAGCATCCTGTATATTTCACTCCATCGCTATGATGAAGGGAACTTTTTCCCTGGCAGTGGAGCCCCAAATGAGGTTCGGTTTATTTCTTTAGAGCCCCACTTTTATTTGTATCTTTCAGGTAATTGCATTGCATGATTACCCCTAATTTTCTTGTCCTTTGCTGGTGTTTTAAATTACACGAGATTACTGAATTGTCCCACGGGACCAAGAACCAGTGCAGAACAAGTGCATAACCCAGAGCACTGGTTGTCAAGCAAAGTTGGGCTGATTTGACATGTTGTTTGATGTTTATTTCAAGAGCTCACATGTGTTTGTTTTCCTCTCTTCTTGCTTCTTCCCTGTGCTCTTCTCTACCCACTGTGGTGTGGTTTTTCTCTTCCTAGGTTGGAACAGGCCTTGGAGAAGGATACAATATAAATATTGCCTGGACAGGTGGCCTTGATCCCCCCATGGGAGATACTGAGTACCTTGAAGCGTTCAGGTTGGTACTTCTTTCTCTGAAAGTGGAAAATTAGAAAACAAATGAAACAACACCAAATGTAAAAGAGAAATGTAAATTTCTAACTAAGGTAAAGTAGCTAAAGGAGTCATTCTATTAAGGCTCCAAAAAATGTTTGGTTTGAGGGACCTGAATATTGCTACAAAGCCACTTAAGGAGTATGTGTACCAAAAAAAGGTACATCAAGACCTAGTTGTATGTAGTCAATGGCCAGGAATGTTCCCCTCTTTCTACAAAAAAAAAAGGGAAAAAATATTTTATTATTAAGTAGTCTGGAAAATTCTGCCTATTATGACATATGATGTGATTTAGAATGGACATTAGCATATTAACCGCTCTGGGAATTCCTTCACTACCTATTTAACTTTTTTGAACAGACATTTCGCAAACTTCACTGGACTAAAGAATTTTTTGCACATATTTTTACACGTAGCACCACTTGGCATTCTTAGTTCCAAGGAACATTGGCCTAGGCAGTCTCATTTCATGGTTAAGTAAATGGCTTTTCCCTATCATAATATGTGTATTTTCCCTCTCACATTAAAACACCAACTGATTAATTGGTTGTTGCCAGTTTCTTTAGAAAATGTAGGCAGTAATTAAAGTGTATATTAATATATACACATTGCTACTACTTTTCTAAAGAGCTCTAAAAATTAGTTGAAGCAAGAAATACAATAAATTAAAAGTTGTTGTTTTGGATATAGTTTTTTAAGGCATTTATTCTCTGGAATTAAAATTTTGTTCAGTGTTTGGAAAGGTCTATGTTTCAAGGGAAATAGCAGATTATGTCAATATGTGCCTCACTTGCAAGATTTTAGGAGATTTTAACCTATTGGTACTGCATGAATTTTGGACGTTTTGTTTATTTGAAGCAAAAGCAAACAACTGCATGATAAGAAATTTTTGAAGCATTCTTTTCTTTGGCTAATTTACCAGTTATAAATTCCCAAGGGAAAAATCCTGTTGACAACGCATCTGAAATAGATAAGAAAATTTTTTAATCAGTAAAGTTTTGATGGGTTTCTGTTGTCCTGTGTATCATTGATACTTCAATTTCTCCTTTGAGAGTCATTTCTCATTTGAAAACAGGCCCAAGAAAAATGATAGAAAATTGCTATTTTTAAGCATATACATTAAAATAAATATATTGTCTTGATATTTGAGGAAAATTCTACTCATATTTCAGATTTGTACTTTGAAAAAAATGTACATGTTCTATAGTACATGTATCTTTACTATTTATAGGAAAAATAGGTGAAATAAGTTTATTTATTTTGACTTGGGTTGTCTATGAAGATATCTTGCGTTAATTAGCAGTAAAAGTAAACAATTATATTAAGAAACTATAGGGGTTTCAATATTATGAATTCTTTTTGCAACTTAACAAAACATTATTAATGTTTTAAAGGAACTCTAATGGGATAATAGATTTTTACACATATAGATTATCTCACATATGAATTTATTTGTCTGTTTACCAAGTTGACCTAGTAACTTACATGATACATTAAGTTCTCAACTTTACCATAGCATATGATCATAGTCATTGGTCTGCAACACAGAATTACTAGTTTTTTATTATCACAATACTATTTGTGGTACTGTTGCTTTACATAAGAATGCATTATGCATTCACAGCAGGGAAGGATAATTAATATTTTGTATCTGTTTGTTCTCTCATGACAAAGTGAATGGTAGATGAGATTTTTTAAAAAGAACCCCTTTGAACACAACAATTACATTAAATAATGTGAAAACAGGTATTAAGTGTACACTATTGATTTTTTACTGAAATGGTTAAGTGAATCAAGTGCTCCTGAAAGTGTTTGAATGTCCCCAAGAATGGCAACTTCTCTTTGCCTGGAATGTGGACACTTTATTTTAGAAAACTTTTATAAACTTCCCAGTGTGGTCACCATATCCAGGCTTAATTAGAGGAGAAGCAGCATTCTTCAGCTAGGCTGCAGAAATGTAAAATTGTGACTTTTAATGTTCATAGTTATTTAAGAACCAGATTTAAACTATAATAATTCTGTCAGTTTTTATACTATACCATGTCTGCTTGCTGCTCAACGTGTATAACTAGAAATACTTGTAAACTTTTTAAGGAGGAATCAAGAAAGTAAGTCTTTCATTCAAAAAATACTCATTGAACACTCAGTATGTGCCAGGAACAATGGCGAGCACTTGGAATTTAGAGCCAGTTTGCTCTCAGGGAACATAATAGAAGTGATACTTATTGTTCTAGTGAACAGATGTCCTTAGACATAGAGAGGATAAAATGATGAATTCTTCCTGAAGGGTTTCGGGAAAGGCTTCATCAAGTATTGTTCAACCTGTGCATTCAAAGATGAGTGGGAGTTTTTAAGGGGTAAAAGAATTGGAGTAGGGGGATTCATACTAGGCAGAGAGAATAGACTGTGGTGTGAAAAGCATGGAGCCATAAAATGACCTTGCTCTGTGGGCTCAAGAGCGTGAGGGTGGGATTGCGTGGCAGGTATACAGATCATACTTCATAAAGTCTTTTGCAGGCAAAGAGTGCCCAGCTAAATATATAAATTTCTTTCTAATTTGGGGCTCTAGTGCGATAGACTCCCAAATAATTTTTAATGTAGTATTATTTTATAAGCATATCCTTCTTAATATAATCCTTTTTCTAAGTATTGAAACTAAAGCTCTTTCTGGCATCTGTGCGTGGGTGCAGAATACAGAGGTTGGGAGAAAAGTAAATGGTACCTTTTCTTTTTTCTTAATTTTTAATTGTTTCTGGACTATGATAAGTATCTTTGTAAGGAAAACCTCTCTGAAACTCCATTTATAATAGGATATAAGATGGATGCTAATTTTAAATTTGCATATATATTGCCTTTGTGATCTCTATTATGTGTTTTTTTCTGTGGCAAAAAGAAAATTGCAGGCAAACCAAACATTTTCATGTTTGCTATAAGTTTTAAACATAGTTTTAAAAATAGAATATCTAAATTAGTTCAGATAATTAGTTGTTTCTTCCCTGTAGTTATCATTCATCTCTGAAATAATTGAAGGTTATGATTCAGATTTTTCTCAGGAGTTTTTAAAATCTTCAAATAATTTCAGATATCTTCTATGTTCACCTAAAATATATTTCTAAGGTTATCATTTTATTAAATAATTATGGGTATTTGTATTAAGGTCTTACATGCCGGTTCTAGATTATAAATTTTATAGACATCATGGCTATTTCTTAAGTGGTTTGTATAAGCCACAGAACTACTATATGGAAGGGCCATGATGTGGCTCTAAAATCTATGCTCTAGGGCTTCCCTGGTGGCGCAGTGGTTGAGAGTCCGCCTGCCGATGCAGGGGACACGGGTTCGTGCCCCGGTCCGGGAAGGTCCCACGTGCCGCGGAGCGGCTGGGCCCGTGAGCCATGGCCACTGAGCCTGCGCGTCCGGAGCCTGTGCTCCGCAACGGGAGAGGCCACAACAGTGAGAGGCGCGCATACCGCAAAAAAAAAAAAAAAAAAAAAAAACTATGCTCTTTCTATACCACCACACTGCTACTCTTTTCTACTGTTCATGACTTAAAAGACTAAGGTGTGATAAAGCATAGTGAGCTTATACTGAAACATAAGGCCTTCTACCCCAAACCTAAATCACAAATGCCTACCTAGTACACAGCATGGCAGAGAAGAGCTATTAAGTAATACTGGCTGAATGAAACAATTAATAAATAAATAAATCAGAGAAGAAAGGGGGAGTAATACATTACAGTAGAAGCATTGGAAACCCGTGAGGGACCCGCATGAATCCTATCTCTTGGTCCCTCAAGGAGCATGCTTCACAAAGAACTCTGAACACCCATTCATTTGCTTATAACAATTTCAAATGTCTTCTCTTCATTCACCAAATTTGCTAAATGCCTGCTTAGCAGCTTCTGTTCCAGTTACTTCAAAATATTGTTCCAATGGTTCTGTCTTATCCATAATCCCTAGATGAGTGCTGGACACATTTTTTCTAAAGATTAATTCTTTAAGAGTTCTATAGATGTTAAAGTGGTTATTTATATAAGAGAATTTATCTTTTGTACAATATTACATGTTACAGGTGTACAGTATAGTGATTCACAATTTTTAAAGGTTACACTCTATTTATAGTTATTATAAAATGCTGGCTATATTCCCTATGTTATACAATATATCATTGTAGCTTATTTTGTACATAATAGTCTGTACCTCTTAATCCCCTACCTCTAAATTGCCCCCCTTCCCTCTCTCCACTGGTAAGTACTAGTTTGTTCTCTGTATCTGTGAGTCTGCTTCTTTTTTGTTATATTCACTAGTTAGTTGTATTTTTTTAGCTTTTTCATATAAGTGATATCATACAATATTTGTCTTTCTCTGTCTGTCTTATTTCACCTAGCATAATGCCCTACAAGTCCATCCATGTTGCTGCAAATGACAAAACTTTATTCTTTTCTATGGCTCAGTAGTATTCCATTGTGCGCGCGTGCGCGCACACACACACACACACACACACACACACACACACACACACCTACATCTTCTTTATCCATTCATCTGTTGATGGACCCTTAGGTTGCTTCCGTATCTTGGCAGCTGTAAATAATACTGCTGTGAACATTGGGGTGCCTATATCTTTTCGACTTAGTGTTTTTGGTTGTTTTGGGACGTGTACCCAAGAGTGAAATTTCTGGGTCATATGGTAGTTATATTTTTAATTTTTTGAGAAACCTTCATGCTCTTTTCCACATTGGGTGCGCTAATTTACATTCCCACCAACAGTGTGTGCGAGTCCCCTTTTCTCCACATCCTTGCCAACATTTGTTATTTGTGTTCTTTCTGATGATAGCCATTCTGACCGGTGTGAGCTGATATCTCATTGTGGTTTTCATTTGTATTTCTCTGATGATTAGCGATGTTGAGCATCTTTGCATGTGTTTGTTGGCCATCTGCATGTCCTCTTTGGAAAAATGTCTATTCAGTTCTTTTGTCCATTTTTTAGTCAGGTTATTTGGTTTTCTGATGTTGAGTTGTATGAACTATTTATATATGTTGGATATTAACTCCTTATTGGTCATATCATTTGCAAATATTTTCTCCCATTCAGTTAGTTGTCTTTTCATTTTGTCAATGGTTTCCTTTGCTTTGCAAAAGTTTTTAAGTTTAATTAGGTCCCTTTTGTTTATTTTTGCTTTTATTTCCTTTGCTTTAGGAGACAGATCCAAAAAATATATATTGCTATGATTTCTGTCAAAGCGTATTCTGCCTATGTTTTCCTCTAGGAATTTTATGGTCTTACATTTAGGTCTTTAATCCATTTTGAGTTTATTTTTGTATATGATATTAGAGAATGTTCTAATCTCGTTCTTTTACATGTAGCTGTCCAGTTTTCCCAGCACCACTTATTGAAGAGACTGTCTTTTCTCCATTGTATATTCTGGCTTCCTTTGTCATAGGTTAATTGACCGTAAATGTTTGGGTTTATTTCTGGGCTCTCTATTCTGTTCCATTTATCTATGTGTCTGTTTTTGTGCCAGTGCCATAATGTTTTGATTGCTGTAGCTTTTACAATAGTCTGAAGTCAAGGAGAGTGATTCCTCAAGCTCTGTTCTTCTTTCTCAAGATTTTTTAGGATGTTCAGCCTCTTTTGGGTTTCCATACAAATTTTGAGTTTATTTTTTCTAATTCTGTGAAAAATGCCATTGGTATTTTGATAGGAATTGCACTGAATCTATAGATTACCTTGGGTAGTATGGTAATTTTAACAGTATTAGTAGTCTGTTCATAGTGGGCAAGATAATATGTATCTCATGCTTCTAATTGAATCTAATGAGGAAAGCATCTCCACGTGTTTTAAAAAGAGAGTAGCAATTTCCACTGTAGAAATAAAATATTAGTAGTTCTTCAAATTATTCATATTTTATTGGATAGATAAATAAATGAATGAATGAGTGAATGATGATCTCTGGATTTTTAATTTCAAAAAATAGGTATAAGCCCTTTACATTTGGAAGGTATTGATGAAATAATAAATGACTCATTTGGCACACACTGAAAACAAGCTAAGAGATTGGCTTAGAGCTGTTGATCTGGTTTCCTTAGATGCAAACAAGTTGTGATTTTTAAAAAATTACTGCTCTCCAGGCTAACGTGTTTATAGTCTGTAGCTACCATAATTAATATTTGTTAATGGTAAGGATTTCCAAATACAAAGGGTCTGTAAATATCAGGTCTTCGGGTATGTTCACCTCTTGGGGAAAACTTCTAAACAGAATGATTGTTTCACCAAGGTTGTCAGTGTGCCAACCGAAAAAGAGGATTTGAGCAAGTTATCTAGTCTAGAAAATAAATATCTAGTCAAAATATGTGTTGTGGGCTTCCCTGGTGGCGCAGTGGTTGAGAGTCCGCCTGCCGATGCAGGGGACACGGGTTCATGCCCAGGTCCGGGAGGATCCCACGGGCCGCGGAGCGGCTGGGTCCGTGAGCCATGGCCGCTGGACCTGCGTGTCCGGAGCCTGTGCTCCGCAGCGGGAGAGGCCACAGCAGTGAGAGGCCTGCGTACCGAAAAAAAAAAAAAAAATGTGTGGTTATTTCTATTGTAAACTAGTTGTTTTTTCTTTTCATTGATTTATGAAGTATCTCTTTAATCAAAATGTTTTTGTGCTTGCAAATGTAGCCTTTGCTAAAATACTTTGACCATATAACCAATAGAATGTTTAAAAATTAGCATATTTATTACGAAGTCAAAGCAGCTGAATCAGTTGGACATATACAAAGAGCCCAAACAGCATATATCTCTTTCCGTTGTCTTTGGTTTATACCTGTTTGCTTTAATGATACAAGCAAATTTAAAATCCATTGATACAAAACTGTGACTGGACACTTGACTAGATAACGTGTATTCTCAGTTCATCTGTCACACTGTCAATTCTATTGTAGATACAGCATCTTTAAAATAGAGCTTCCTATGACTTCTCCTGTTTGTGGCAAAAATAGAAACATTTACATTTAACTTGAGAGCAGGGAATAGAGCCCTTAATTGTCATATTCATAGAGCAGCTATTTCTCAGACAACTAGTCAGTAATGGTTAGCTTGGAGTTTTCTTAGAGTGGTTGAATTTACCATGGAATGATAGATAATTTTGGGCAGTGAACATAAATAAGTACAATATTTTATTTTCTTTTTTATCAAACATACCATTGCTGTTATAACTAATTTTAGAGCACTGACTGCTAAATAGTCTTGGCATATGCATAGTCTGAAATTTAGAGGTTGCTTAATTCTGTCTGAGAAATGAGATGGGATCATAGTAAATATTTATGTTCTCTCATTGGTAGTGACAACTAAGTACATATTTTTATGGTTATTCTTATCATACTTTAGTGAAATTTCATGGTAAGAGAATGTAAAGTAAAACTATTGTAAAAATAATAACAATACAATGATAATAATATCATAGTAATATAGACATTCATTGAGGACTTGCTAGTTGCTCATTTCTTTTCATCTTTGCAAGTTGTTGAATTAAGTGCTCCCAGTTTCCAGATGAGGATACCAAGCCCCCCTTGAGTTCAGTAGGTTGGTTACCCGATGTCACATAGCTGGTTAACAGTGATCAGGGACTGGGTGGCAAAAAAGTGTGAGTGTAGAGACAGTACTCCTTTGGCCCTGAGCTATAAACTGTAGTTCCTCTGTCAAGAGTAGGGGTAACAAAACAATAATAAAGTGAGAAATTCTTTGCCAGTGCATTTTAGTCTATCCAGCATTTATCTTCGACATCTAAATTGGTAATACTATTTTAAAATTGAAAATTACTCCCTGATTCTCACTACCCTTGTATCATATAATAATTCCAAGCCACTTCTCTTTGTGCCTTTCCTCATGTGCCACATTAAGCCTATCAAATAACACCCCTATAATTTTTCTTCCTTTTGATAACGAGACTGTTTACAATGGAAAATATATTTTTTCCTTTTTTGTTAAAACAAATTTTTTTTTATTATGTACACATTTAGATTTTTTTGGAATGGGTATGTGATTGAACTTGAGAAAACCCAAATTAAATTTTAATAGAACATAGACTGATAAATGAATGCTTAGCTCCAATTTTGAAATAAAGAATGATTTGTTGTCATCTAAAAATCATACTCAATACTGCAAAATGATTTGGGGGTCTTGTTTTGTCTATAAGAACTGTGGTTGATGCTTCCCAGTCTTGAAATGGATTTTCAATTGTTAATGACAACCTAATATATTATGCTCATGATAGTATGTATTTTCCCAAGGATGTTGAAGACATTTTGGGAAAGAGGGTGGAATTTCTTGAAGCAATTTGCCAACATGAAATACTGTACATATCAAATTGGCCCTACTACCATCTTTCTCAGACCATTTATCATAGCTCAGAAATCAAGCCCACATTTTCTCTTTGTGAAAGACTTGGCTAATAAAGAAGATGTGGGCTTCAAATCCAAACTTGTCAATCAATCTTGGGAACAAAGCAGTAATGATTTTCATCTATTGATATTTTATTTCAATGAAGAGCAATACATATGAAATTACTGCTGGAGTGATCTACAGTTTAATTCATTGTCCAGATTCTGTTCTTTATATTCAGCATGTAGAGATGTTTCAAGAAGTTTTATCAGAATAGGTCAGAAGAAAAAGATCCGTAGGAATAAATTTTAGAAAGCTGTCAGCTCTATCTGCTCTTTAGTCTCAGCAATAAGTATAGTTTAAGAATAATTTTTTCTCTTTCATCTGTGCAACATATTGTACCAATTTTCATCAAAAAATTACAATTTCTATAGGTGTGTGTCTCTAGATACCCTTAGAATTTTGCTCTTTGACCCTGGGAGTAAATTGATCTTATGCACACCTGTCTTCCTTGGGACACTTGCAAACTTCATTTTTGAGCTGAGCATCAAAGAGATATGATATTATTAGACAGTATAGAACTCAGGTAAAAAGTCCAGGAAGTATCTTGAAGTGCTTGAAGTTTTGAAATGTGAATTATATTATCTTCTGTGAAGAACTATTTAAAATAGTTCAAATGCAAGGCATAGTTTTTATTATTATTTTAAAAGGTCAGATCAACTGTAAAAATTTTAAGACATTTTTCCCTTCTGACTTAGAACAGTTTTAAAGCCAGAAATTTCCAGGAATTCGTGTAGCAATTATACAGTTTTCCAAATAATAAGGACTAATTAAAAGAGTAGCTATGTTCTATTAACTTTTCCTTAGCACTTCTCTCTAAGAAAGAAGGCAGTTTGCGTGACTAGAAACGATTTGTTTTTATTTTCAAGATGGAACAGTGGATTACAAAACCCTTGCCTTGCACAAAATCCTCCCAACATATGTGTAATACTCAGAGATATCAGGAAATGAAAGCTTTCTACGAAATATTATTGTGAAGCATTTTAGGCCAGAAATAGCAGATCTTTTGGACTGTCAAGCAGCTCAGATCAATTCATCAACTTAAATCATCTCATCTAGTAATAATGGAATTGGTGTGCCGTTAATTATGACATAGCCAGAATGGAAGATAAATATAATTAATAAACTATGGAGTCACACTTTTTTCACAGTTTTAGTGAATATTTTAAGATTACGCTTCATTTACTGGTAAGATAAAGCCAAATAAAAGTCACTTATCCTGTATTTCATTAAACAACTATTTATTAACCAAATTTCAATGCCTTTTGTTCTTCATGTGTTATCTTGAAACTGAATAATTCCCCTCCATTTCCATGATTTCACACCTAAAGTTTACTGTAACTAAGTTTGAGATGACAAATAATGTGAAAAAAGAGATAGAACTTTGTTTTAATATACCATAAATGTAAATTTGTAATCTTTTTTCTGAACTAGATAAATATAATGTTTACTAATAGAAATTTACTTGCTAACTTTTCCAAGTAAAAGGGTCCACTTTGGGAAACTTGTGTTCAATAGGAAGTCTGTTCAGATATTACTTCTGAGGTTCAGGGCCGAAACTTACACCATTTTCTGGTAGGCAGGACTTTCAGATAGTAGTCCAGGTCTTTGCATGACATCAGATATCTGAATGATAGATTCAGTTTTCCATATTTCATCCCAATGATTTGATGTCATGTAGATGAAACTTATCAACATTTGTTCCCATTTATATAGACATTTAAACTCCTCTGGCACTTTTATAGAAGGGTGAGGACTTGTCCTTGTAACTCTTATAAATCTGTCCATCTTTCTTATGGGCGCCCCAGTTCTGGGTATTTGTTGTCTAAACATCTTCTACTCCAAAGATCAGCCCTGTTGTTGTGAAGCCATACGGAGGTCAGCAGGCTTATAGACTGCGTAACTCCTAATGGGAAAGGCTCAGCAAAGTAACATTCTTGCCATTATAATTCATATTTTGCAATTTAAAAAGTGGGTGGGAGGGGAATTCCCTGGCAGTCCAGTGGTTAGGACTCCACGCTTCCACTGCAGGGGGCTTGGGTTTGATTCCTAGTTGGGGAACTAAGATCCCACAAGCCATGCAGAGCAGCCAAAAAAAAAGTTTTGAGAATACACAGTCTGAGGCTCTGGAGAAAAAATTAGGCATTTTATCCAAAAGAAAAAAAAAGTGGGCTGGAGAAGGGGGAGATGGATGAGTGAGTCACCTTTCAATCTCAGCAGAATTTTAAATCCATCTGCATCTCAACTTGGGCATATTTTGCATCCGAAAATAATTGCAGAAATGGCCGTCAAAAAATAGCCTCTACATATTATCTTATGTATTAAAGATGTATATTGTTGTAGTTGAAAACAAAATATTGGTTCACCTAGGATGTATATTTTTTGTTGTTTCATAACTTCTTGAAATTAAAGCAATATTGGAATTACTGAAATGGACTGAATAATAGTGAAAGCTAAGATGTGAAGGGGAGTTTATTTACAATCCAGATTAAGAATGGAGCTGGCACAGATTTATAATTTAAAAGTTTTGTAGCCCAAAGAAAGCTTGATCTTCTGTGCTTTCAGTTTCAGAAGTCTCTTAAATGTTAAAGTTGCCGCATTGGGCCTCTGACTTTGCTTTGTGTACCCAAGTCCTCTCCCTTGTATAAGTTTCTGATACTATCACTTCCCTTTCATATTCCAGGACTTCTAAATTGAAAATACATTTGCAGAAATTATTCAGTGATGCCTTTTTCTGCAATGAACATAATTTTTCCAAGTGACTCGGCAGGTGAAAAAGGCAGGGACAGAAATAATAAAATCTGGGGTGTGTCTTATTTTATTGATTCAGTTTAGTTATCTGATTAAATTCTAAATTAGAAGACTGAAGTCTGTCAGAAGCTTAGTATATTGCCCTTAGTTTAGTTATTTGAGGGTATGACAATTGATATAAATCAAATACAGAATCCAAATGAAAAATAATAATTATGAAAGAAGGATCACTCACTTGTTAGTTTACTAGTGTCAATTTTTTGAAAGTAAACAAATTACTATTTTGTGTCTTCTAAAAAAGCAATGATATCTCTATATAGATATATAGACATAATGTTTGACACAGTTCTCTAAACATGCTTTTGAAGAAATTAGAATGTAAAAAGATCATCCCATTGTCAGAGCTGAGCATGAAATCCTGTACCAAGTTTGAAGGCCCACTTTAAAATTTTGTTGTTTTATAATGCCTTTGGAAAAGTGTATTGTTCCTTGTAAAATACCCACATACTCTGCTTTGGAATGGCTCCAGACTGTTACTGAACCACGAGGTTGCCCCCTGGTGCTTTATATATTGTTTAATTGTTTGCCTTTGGTGGATGTTTTTATTAAAAGCCTATTCTTTAGGATAAGACCAAAGTGTCATTTTAAGAACAGCAGAAGCAGAGCTGCTCCGTCCCATAGCTCTTTTTCATAGGTGCGTTAGTGAACACTGGATGCAGCTAATGAGCCTGCCAACATTTTTTCTTGTAATACTTCAAAAAGAGCAACAAGAACAACAAACAAAACCCCGGATTTTTATTTTCCTCCCATAAAACATGACTGCGCTGGCCAGGAGAGCTGTGAGTTTGAATGGCTGTGCCCAGGGCAGTAGGGAAGAGAGGTGTTTGCTGTGTATGCTCGCCCACTGCTCTGTGTCTTGGTCCAGGAGGAGCTAGTCTGGCGATACATGCACCTTGGCACGCATGGCCAGGTCACGCCCGAGGAGCTTGAGGGGCAGGGAAGTCCATGTGTTAGGAGGGCCGTGGTGGGCTTCCTGGGGTGCTTAGCAAACCCATGTATGCTGTAGTGTACGTCGCAGCTACAAAGCAAGTTCTTAATGTCCTCCCCCTCCCCACAATCCAGTTGTAAGATAAGTATCATTATGAAGTTCTCAGATCACTCTGAATATAAATTAGGTCTGGAAAAAGTTATTAATCTAATGATTTTAATTCTAAATGTTCTCCCTGAATATTTTCTTCTCTGAAGTGGCATCGTCGTATCACTCACTGATTTCTCAGAAGTTGGCTCTGGAAAGAATTCAGTGTTCTCTAGCAGGTCCTTGCCACAAAGAGCAAGCAAGAATTCGATTAGTCTTCCCAAGCTAGTCTTCCTGACTGTGACCCACCCTCAGGCAAGAAGCTTGAAGGCAATGTACCTTGATACAATTTCTAGGACTTAAATGATCTCATTAAATTCCAATGCTAGATATCATGTTGACATTTGAGGAAATATGATTATTGACAAAATGTAAGCCTGTTATACACTATATCACTTCAAAAGGAGAAAGGCCATTAGGCCATAATTACATCAGAACAGTGTACACATTTGGCTGGTTTATAAACTGTCACTTTCAGAAGTACCAAGACATATAAAAGTCTCCAAAGGTTCTATTATGACCCTATTTCCAACAGTCTTCTCTGACAAACTAAATAAATTACTGCATGTATTGGACCTTTGAGGCTTGGGGCAAAGAATGGAAAAATTATTTACAAAAGCTTGAAAATATTTAATCACTAGAGGCAGGGGGCAACAGTGTTTTAATTAGCAGGTCCTCGGGCCATTGGCTGACTGGAGGCTTTCTCAAACAACCACACAAATGCACTGAATAGCTGTTTGCCAGCCTTAGGGTCAGGTCTGAGATGAAACAGATAAGATAATTGGCTCTAATGAAATCCAGAAGGCCTTGGCTTTCTTGTTTGAGCTTGGATTTGAAAAGTGCGTGTGGAAGTGAGGCTTAATTCAAA
The DNA here is from genome assembly GCF_964270905.1 of Leucopleurus acutus. NCBI lineage: Eukaryota > Metazoa > Chordata > Mammalia > Artiodactyla > Delphinidae > Leucopleurus > Leucopleurus acutus. Next base: position 37,708,985 of record NC_139144.1, on the reverse strand, counting down.
CCAGAACGGAGCTAGGCCCGCTTCTTAGTGACTTTGATATTGTTTGAAGTTCTAAAAGTGTTCGCCACACCACTAGCCTGCTGGGCTGGGCCTCCCTGGTACCCTTAATTACTAAGCTTTATTGCTGACTTTACTACACAGGAAAGGGGCCATTATATGTTCCATCAACATCAGCTCTTCTCAGATTGGAGGAAAGGGCAGGGTTAAAGGCCACTGTAGGAAGGCAAAAACTTCACTTTGAGGTAGTCAGATCATTTACCAGTGTTGGATTTCACCGTTATGCCCATACATTCCTTACAACACAGAAGCCCAATTTCCATTTTTTAAACAAGTGATTACTTTTCAAAACATTTTTGTTTGTTGTTGTTGTTTTGCAGAGAGAACATTTATTTTTAGGGGCTGAAATGATTGCACCTGATATATTGGAGGAAAAAAAAAAAAAGTAACACCTCCCAATTAATCATCACACCAGAAAGGTCTGGTTGGATTCTGTAATAAGGAGAGTTATTATTAATGCTCCTTTGAAGTGGAAATAAGTGAGGAACCCTCCTGTGGTGTGAGAGTTGTCCTGACACCCTGAGGAATAAAGACCCCTCAGGAGACTCTACAAAATTAAATCCCAGCTTCTAGAATCTCTCACAAAGGGTTTATACAAAAGTGTTCTCAATCCAGTTCAAAGCCAAGAAGCAGAAATGAGGAAGTCTCCCCCTTAGGGGTTGGCTGCAGTGTCACCAAGCATTCTGTCCTCTGCAAGCTTGCTGCTGCTCTGTTGCTTTTGGTCCATTTGGTAAAGATGGATTATGCATCTTAGCGAATTAATAATTATTCAAGCCTTAGCCCTCTCCGACAAGGAGATCTGGTCATGCTATGAAAGCCAAGGGACGTGGAGTTCAGGCCTATTTCCTGCCCTACTTATCACGTCTTGGGTAGGAAAGTCATGAGTGATACCATCTGACTTAGCTCTTTTGGAAATAAAAACAACTGTTTTTGCCTTATTTATGTTAATTTGACATTAATGTGTTTTGATCTCACGCACGATCCTGGGGACCATTCATCCAGTACTCCTATCTGAGTATTCTTATGCACAGGCTGGACTGGGCATTAGCGCTCCACAAGGATGATGTGTCTGGGCCTAAGTAACCATATGGAGAACCCAGGGAAAGCAGTATTGAGAAAACAAGACTGAGCGTCCACTTCCTAACCTCCTAAGAGAAATTAAGGAGGCCTTGACAGATTTTTTTGTCAGTGATGAACATGATGTCTGCTCAGATCAAAAGAAAAAAAAGTCTTAGAGTACTCAGCTAATTCAAAATATATTTTTTTATTAGGCACGGTTATTGACTGAATGCTTTTGTCCCCCCCCCAATTCATATGTTGATGCTCTAACCCCCAATGTGATGGTATTTAGAGATTGGCCCTTTGGGAAGTAATTAGGGTTAAATGAGGTCATGAGGGCAGGGCCCTGGTCTGACGAGATTAGTGTCTTTATAAGAGACACCAGAGAGCTTTCTCTCTCTCACTCCCTGAATGCATGTACCAAGGAAAGGCCCTGTGAGCACATGGCGAGATGGTGGCCATCTGCAAGCCGGAAGGAGAGCCCTCTACAGGATGCAACCAGGATGGCACCCTCACCTCAGACTTTCAGGTTCCAGAATTGTGAGAAAATAAGTTTCTGTTGTTTCAACCACTCAGTCTATGGTATTTTGTTATGGTGGCCTAAGTAGAGTAAGACAGGCAACACAAAGATCTGGGAGAGCAAGACAGTCCAATAATAGCTCTAAATTTGAGATACCAGTAGAAGTATCTTCCACACTATGTTCTGCTGAACATGAGATACAGGGGATAATAATATGCATTTCTCACCAATAGGAAGTATCCTTTGGTGAAAAATCTCCTCTTGATAATTTGCAAAAGCATATTAAAGAGTTTTAGAATTCCAGTAGTAAGGAAATCTTAGATTATTTAACACATTATTTCCTCAAATTACTTGAACATGGAACTCTCCATTTCCCCAGTTTCTTTCCCCCAAAAGAACTGCAAATACCACAGAAACTAGCATTCCATAGAACATAGTTTGGGAAATCCTGATACACAGGGAGCAAAGTTAGTTGGCACTTTAGACAGTTCATTATTAATTAAATAAACATGATAATATAAAAGTAAGTAAAATATATCTACCCTTTAGATTCCAGCAATCAATCTAATATAAACAAGTGCAATATATAATATAATATTTCATTATCAGATAAACTGAGCACTTGGGTGAGCCATATTCTACAGACTGTCTTCTCCATTTCTCACTGGTTGCATCTAGATGGTTCTTAGATAACACATGGTCATAAAGACAAAGAAAGAAGGAATGAGAAACAGAGAAGCAACAAGAGAGGGAAAAGGGAAAAGAGGGTCAGTTTCCTTTGATATCACTATTAAATCATCCAGTGAATTTTCTTAGGGTAACGTTACTGCCATTCAGAATTATAGCAAATTGGTGATATTTTACAGTCATTGTGTGTATTTTGTTTCAGTTTAAATATGTGCACATATCTCCCAAACTTACTAGATCAGATATGACACATTAAAAACATGGATTGGTTTTTTTTTTTAACTCTTAAAATTAGCAACTAATTGCAGTGTGAACATATAATTGGTTTTATGGGTAAATCCATTTATGGACTTAAGAAATATTAAAGCCTCATTTGTTATTCATGACTATATTTTGCTGAGGGAGAAGAGGGTATATTAGTTTGCCTTTATGTCAATAAGAGAAGAGTTTCAATTAAGTAAACACCTTTCATGGTAAGAAAGCACACCCTGAAATAAGACAGTAAGAGTTAAACTATATTACTTTTCCTGGTCAAAAAAGAAAGTGGCTTTGGGAGTGGATCCTGGGGTATCATGGTGTGGCAATGTCATTTTGTTTCCAAAGATAATATTTCTAGATGTACGTATGTCCTGAACTTTATCAAACCACAGCTATGGTTATCACATATTTATTCAAAAGATAATTATGGCTATCAGAGCAATAAATCAGCAAAGTCCTTAGCTGTTTGCTTAAAATGCTCTTTTGTTTTACTGGATGTTTAAGTACTCAACCAGTGTCTTTAGGATATCCATGTAGGTTGAATTATATGAGTGAAAGAAAAACGCCTGAATAAAAACACAAGAATAAACCAAAAAATTATTGATATCAAAACATTCAGAAGTCATTAATAACATTATGACACACAAACCTTTGTGATGTTTAATAGATTCAAAAAAAGGAGAAAATGATTTTCTTGAATAACAAAAGAATGCAGCTTTCCTTGGCTGAATTGACCCTGATTCCAATATGCCAAGTATGGGATGTGTTTGGGAAACTGTGGTGTGGCTGGAATGTGCAGTGTTCCATGTAATGCAGACTCTTGTACTTCTTGTTCTGGGAGAGGCAGAAGTGTGACACTTCTCTTCCCAAAATGACAGTTGAGGGAAGAATTTTTCCCTAGAATAAACCTACAGAATGCTTTCCTCCATGAATCGTCAATAGATATTTCCTGGGCCCAATGTTAAAGAAGTATCTTTCTTCCCAAAGCTCAAAAGCCCTGCATCTATTGTAATGTTTTATTTGTCCTCAGACATCCTTATGAATTGGACAAGGTACTTATGAAGATCACACAGGAAGCTAGTGTCAGGGCTAGAAGAAAAGCTTGGATGTTTGCTCACCATTCATTCAAAATGGGAATCTAAGTGTATTCCCAAGACAAACATGAATGGATTTAGAAATATACTCATTTTATTTTATTATTATTATTATTATTTTTTTTTTTTTTTGCGGTACCCGGGCCTCTCACTGTTGTGGCCTCTCCCGTTGCGGAGCACAGGCTCCGGACGCACAGGCTCAGCAGCCATGGCTCACGGGCCCAGCCGCTCCACGGCACGTGGGATCCTCCCGGACCAGGACACGAACTCGTGTCCCCTGCATCGGCAGGCGGACTCTCAACCACTGTGCCACCAGGGGAGCCCTATACTTATTTTAGAAATATATATATCTTTAGAAATATACCAGCCACTCAGCAATGCCTTCTTCCCTTCTGGCAGGCAAGTATATGCCTGTGGGTGAAATACCATAGAAACTGAGGTTTATTGGAAACTTATTCCCAGATACAACTCTTCTGACATGGCTGCTGAGGGGTGCAAAAATGGCACAACTGTGTTCTGACAGACTGATCAGTTTCTTAATTCAGCCTTTGGGGCTTGAGGTATCTGTCATAGGTATGGATGTGCATAAAGCTGCCTTACAAGTAACTGACCTACTGTGGGCTCAACTCTGGGCTAGTTGCTGTTGGAGGAAAATGCAGAAGTATCCAGCATTTTCCTTGGAGAAGTATACAATCCTAGTTGGGAGTGAAAGTTACTGTGAGACAGAGAATCAACAAAGGATAAAATATTGACCATGCAGTAGGAGAACACATATAAGGGAAAGAGATGCTACTCCAAGCCTTATAAGTAGCCCCCGCTTCTGTAGGTGTCCAGGGAAGGATGATTTCACACAACACAGGCATGCTATCATTTCTACTCAGAGTCAGACCTCAGTTTATGGGTCTCATTCAATCTTCTGTGATTATGAGTACTCTCTTTCAGAGAAAGAATACCAAGGAAAAAAATTTTAAATAGGTACAAGGCCTTGGAAAGGGTTCATGTGAATGAGGGACTCTGAAAATTAATCTTCTTAGTTTGATGGTAAATATGCCTTGGTTTATTTAAACCTAATGCCTTGTATTGCCATTATTTAGAATGAAACAATGTACAACATATCATGTAATGAGCCTCAGATAAATTTAGTGGCTAATCTAGCTAGGGATGGGAAGCAGAGAAACTCTACAAAGGTGGAGAATTTCTTAGAGAAACTGCACTGACAGAGGATGGTCTTGACATAAAAATTCAACTGGGATACCTTTTTCATCCTAGGGCACATGCCAAGGAGATCAAAGTAAAGGATTTTTTTCTCTCTTTCCAGTGTATGTTAAGGCAGACTTTTTTTCTAAATATACAGGATTCATCAAGGGAACATAAAGTCAATTCAAACAAAACAAAGTGCGGGTGGGGCGAGCAATCAGTGTTTGCATGGGGAACACACACTTTTCTGTTGGTTTTGGTGTGAAGGGTCTGCACCTGTTTGTGAACGTGTTCAAAACCAGGACTGAGGCAAGTCCCTGAGCTGGCCTGACTCAGACTTTCCTCCGAAGGGGTAGAGTTGCTTTAATGCAGTTCATGTGTAGGGAGTTTCATCTTAACCAGAGTGATTTATGTTAATGAAATGAAACAGAGAAAATACCCTTGACATCCTAGTCTCCTTTTAAAAATATTAAATAAATATGTCCAGGACTTTTGTATAATTATATTTATTAAAACAAATGGAAGACTTCAATAAACTCCAGAATAAATTTGTAGGTGACCCTGGGTAGGGTTAAATCCATTAGGAAAAAAAAATGAGTTTGGGGGTTCCTTACTGATTCTGAAAATTCTAAACAGCCATTAAGATCAGACAATGAGCATCAGTTTTAAGGTAATTTATTCTGTAATTTTGAATATTCTTTTGTCTGGATTCTGCAAATTTAGTCCCCAAATCATGATTCACAAAATATATTCAGAGCATCTTTATAAATCTGATACTAAGCCTCCTTGACTACCTCTTTGGAAATTAAGTAGTGTCATATTTCCTTTTTTTTTTTTTTTTTTTTTGCGGCACGTGGGCCTCTCACTGTTGTGGCCTCTCCCGTTGCGGAGCACAGGCTCCGGACGCGCAGGCTCAGTGGCCATGGCTCACGGGCCCAGCCGCTCCGCGGCATGTGGGATCTTCCCAGACTGGGGCACGAACCCGTGTCCCCTGCATCGGCAGACGGACTCTCAACCACTGCACCACCAGGGAAGCCCCATATTTACCTTTAAAGGATCTCTTTGGAAATGTTGCAATTTAAGAGTTTAGTTTCTAGTGTTTGTTATTACTAATATAGAACTAGTCATTTTTAAGACTTTTTAATATTTATTTTATTTATTATTTATTTTTGGCTGCATTGGGTCTTCATTGCTGCACACGGGCTTTCTCTAGTTGTGGCGAGTGGGGGCCACCCTTCGTTGGGGGTGTGTGGGCTTCTCATTGCTGTGGCTTCTTTTGTTGCGGAGCATGGGCTCTAGGCCCTTGGGCTTCAGTAATTGTGGCATGTGGGCTCAGTAGTTGTGGCTCGTGGCCTCTAGAGCACAGGCTCAGTAGTGTGGTGCACAGGCTTAGTTGCTCCGGGACATGTGGGATCTTCCCAGAACCAGGGCTCGAACCTGTGTCCCCTGCATTGGCAGGTGGATTCTTAACCACTGCGCAAGCAGGGAAGCCCAGAACTAGTCATTTTAATAGAACTTATAAAGCAGCAGAAAGACTCTTTTCAACTCTTAGATTTCAATAGCGTATATTTACCTATTCCTATATAACACTATTAAGTAATTAATTCTATGGAAATCAAATTAGTCAAATGAATAGATTTTTTTAAAAAAATCAGTTGATTGGAATTTTTCTCAGAAGTTATGGAACTGAAAAAACATTAAAGAATAATTCACATGTCTGGTTATCTTAACTGCTGATTGAATTGTAATTTATCCAGCTGATTGTGACATTTAGAAAAAACAGAATTAGCCAAGGAAAAAGTTTACTCGCTGGGAACGTATTGACATAGTTTTAATCCACTAGTATGAGTAAACAGTAATCTATTTTTGGAAGACTTTTTGAAGTAAAGATTAAGGGAGTAAAACTGAATAATATTTTTATTTTTAAATATCTTTTTGTCCATTGATGTGGGTACATTTCACCAGATATGTACCAGAAATGTGCCTAATGTGATTTATCTCTGGCTATTTGGTAAGCATGTAAGGTAGCAGCTACCTACCAATATGCAGGACAAGAAAATAAAATGAAAAGGAACTTTTACAACACATTTCTGAGAAATGCCTAGTTCTCTCTGCTGGTCGATATGTCATTACACTGCCATCCATTAGCAACTGAAATACTATATTTTCATTTCTGATGTATATAGATATTAAGAGAATGATATTCTTGTGGGACTTGTGATAGTGATGGTGATTGTAATGATGTTGGTGATGGTCATTTAATGTGTTCCAAGACTGTTATTGTATCTTATAGCATAGAAAATAAGTCTATGAGGCTTCAAGAACATTATCATTTAGACAGAAAAGAACATCAGTAGGTGAGTAAAGAAAGGATAGAAATGGCTAAGCGAAGACCAATAAAAGGAAAGAGACCAAAGGAAGTGAGGACAGAGTACAAACACTTAAGAATGAAATGCTAAAATAAAAGCAAATTAATGGAGGAAGATGTAAAAAGCCTAATAGGGGAGTAAATAATCAAATCAGGGGTAATTTTTAAAAATGAGTGAGAGTAAGGACCCACTACCGCAAGGAAAAAGCAAAAATATTAAATACCATTATTTTCAGTTGCTGCTGCTACATTTTATAAAAATTGGTCATTGGCATTTATCATGGTCATTGACATCATAGCTTTTATGGTCTGTATATTTTGTCAGTGCATCTAAACCCTCCAAAGAAGGCAGTGTGGTCAGTGTCTGTACAAATTAGTCATCTTATGTTGTGATTGTTAAATATTTTGAATATCATCAACGTTTAAAATAATGCTTTTATAACATAATGGGAAAACAGATGCAATTGGTTGCTGAAGTGATTGATGTCAGATTTCAGAGATGGATGGAATTACCTAGAAGGGATCCTTTAATCCCACTACAATCTTCTTTCCAAAGGCAGAGTCTGAAACTAGAGAAGTAAAAGTACATGCCTCCACCACACAACCAGTGAATGGCAGAGCCTGGTTTCAAATACAGCTGTCTGAGTTCAAGCCCAGGGCTCTTTAAACTAGATTACACACAACACATTTTTCTAAATGTGCATCCCCAAAAGATCTGTCGTTCCCCTGCATTGTTTTTGTAAAGAAGGGAGTTTGAAAGCTTGACTAATTGATTAGTGGCTATCTTCTGTGAATCTGACATAATTGTACATGTTCTCTATGTAGAGAAAAAAGTTGCAATATATATGTTTTTTAATCCAGCCATTGTCAGTAGCCCTAGTCTCCTTATTCCTATCATTTGAAGAGACCGTTGTGCTTTAAGACTTCGCCGTGAGCACTGCTTTCCTGCTTGCCCTCTGCAGATACTGTTCATAGTTCACTGCACCCACTGTGTTTAGAAATGATGGCTGTGCTGAACTTGAGCACTCCTTTTCAGCTGCCTGTGGTTTCACCACTTCTTAATATGTTAAATTTAATTAGGCTGTGGTTGCTAGCCCCTTGCTTTTTTGCTTGCCATTCTGTCGGTTAATGTTTCCCTTGTATAGGTCAGAAGGCATAGGGGGAGGGGAGAAAATGGGGAAAGGGTGGCCAGATTCAGGTCAAGCTGTCTAACCAAACGGTAGCTGATTCTACTACTGACTCAGTCTCTGTTTCCCAGCCTCTGTAGTACCAAGAGACCTTTGCAGTAATGGAAACATTTCTTCTTTCACTCCTGTGCACTGCCGTCCCTGACTTCATGCAGAGAAACATGAGGGGCAAAATAATTGTAAGCATTACAGCCTTTCACTCTAATGACCTTGACTCTGCACTGGGATAAATGTCTAATTACCAAGAATTCAGCACAGACCACATTAGCAAGGCTGATGTTTGCTTTGCACACAGACCAACATCTGTTGTATCTTTGTAGTAAGGGCTGTTGGTTAGGGGAGCTGAATCCTGCTGTTCTCTTAAAATGCATGTTTTAAACAGAAGGTGCTCTTATAACATTTTGGTCTTGAGAGTTATTGCATCATAGGTTCAGGCAAAAGACTTGTAGCCCCCAAGAAACTGAGTAACTGGTTAGATTTTGAATCTAACCCATAAACTAACCCTAAAAATCAGAATCCTTTCCCTAAATAAACCTTAAAAATCAGAATGCATTTTGCTGTTTTGGACATTATGATGAGCAGTCAGAGTTGACCACGTGGCAGTCTTCTCACCACTCATGGCCACTACATAGAAACGGCTTCCAAAGGGTGTCATTGTGATTGATTTTAGAAACTATGTAGACACAAACCTCTATTTTTCTTTTTTCTCCTGAACTCTGAGTGGGTAAGAAGTCTGTTTTCTACGAAGCATTAACATCTTCCCTTAATTTCAGTTTGTTAGTTTGTAATATAAATGATAGGAAACAAAGAATTTCATGTGCCTTTTCCTTTGGAGATACCACAGCAATTTAATCAATTGTTTTCCATTAACATTTTTCTGGTTAATGTGAACAGTATAATCAAGTGTAATGTCAATTTGGGTTCAAACTATTTCTGTTTGGGGAACCATTTTCTAGTTTGCCACAGTATTGTAGAACAGGTTACCTAATTACCTAAATTATTGAGATCCTGAGCTTAGGAACCAGACCGCCTGGTTTCAAACCTCAGCTCCTCTACTTACTGCCTGTGCGACCTTGGGCAAGTTAGTTAAGCCATCTGTGCCTCTCTTTTTCACATCTGCAAAATGAAAAAATTAATAGAAATACTTTCCAGGATTCTGTGTGGAATAGATGAATTTATATAAGTGAGGCACTCAGAATAGGGCCTGACACAAACTCAGTGCCATTTGCTGTTCTTACTACTATTTTGAAGTAGGCTTTCTAAAGTGTTAAGGCCACACTCTATAGTTACAATAAATACCTAGAGAAGAATTTAGATTAAGTCTTGTACTCTGCTTTTATATTGCTTCTAATCTTTAATAGTAAATATCAACATACATTTAAGGATCTAATCAACTAAGTGCTTTGCCTCTGTGTAAGAATTATGGTTTATTTTTATCAGGACACTAGCAAAATACAGATTTTCTGTTCTTTTCCTATCTTTCAGGATGTTTTGTTCTTGGAAAAGATTCTAAAGAGGTTTTTTTTTTTTCCTTCAAGAAAGAATATGCTAATTGATTAAAGACTTGATCTCCAACTTTTAATGGAAATCACCACAAATACATTTTTAAAAGCTATAACTGGATATTATAGTATGCAGTATAATATATTCTAAGAATTACACATCACATTAGGGTATCACAATTCTCAGTCACACAAAGTGTAAATCTTCCTGGAAATTAGGTGAAAAATACACTGTGAGGGTCAGAAGCCTCAGAAAAGACTGCCTGAAAGGGGCTGTAACCAGAGATTTCTCTTCTCCAGGACATTTTCTCCCTGCTTCAGCCATACCTTATAATGGGCTTCTAGGGCTTCTTTAGAATCCATGAGGATGCACACCGATATATACATAATATACATGTATCATGGGCTATAAGTGAATGTTGTTGTAGAATTGTTTTAGGCCAAAGTGTGTTTGTTTTGAAAATAGCTCCCTATGTCTAGTTATTTAGATATCATCATCATTCATTCAAATTGCTTCCATTCTATACGAAAACTATTCTTTAGGATAGTACCTGTTTATCAAATGCCAAGTACCAATGACTTTTTTTGGCCTACTATCATCTTTCTCAAGCTCACGGTAACTTGATAATATCTGTCTTGAAATTTGTATCCCTCCTGCTTTTTATAACGCTGTGGTCTCCTGAATCTCTTCCTATAATTTTAAAGGCTTATTGTCTTTTGTTTTTTCTTATCTGACTTCTTCCTTCTGCTCCCCAAAAGGTAGAGTGCCCAACGTTTTGTTTCAAGTTCCCTGTATGTCTAGGAATTTGACCCAAATAATAGAAGGGCTTATATTCATAATTTGGGCTGGTACCGAGAAATATAATTATGTTAGAGAAAAGTTGGAAAACGGAGATACAAAAGGATCATCACCCATAATCCTTTTCACAAAAGATAGTGTAATGATTTTAGGATGAATATGACAATATAAAAATTCTGACATTTAGTTAACAATATAATTATATTTTGAGTAAATATTAAACCTTCATTTAAATTATGTTCCTTTTGAGGAAATTAAATTGGAATCCTTGTAAGATTTCTAGAATTTTGACTTTGATTCTGGTTGCAAATGCCCATTGGAGAAATTCTTTGTTGTTCAGAAGCCATCTTAGTCATACTAATCTAATGTCTCAGCTAAAAGATATAATAGTAGAAAAATTTGTATATAATGTTTTTATGGAAATGTATAGGACTTTTAAAATAGCATTTTCTCTTATATGATCACATTTAATCTCCCAAACTCTGGGAGGTAGTATTTTTTCATCCCCATTTAATGAAAGAGAAAATATAATAAAAAATCTCTGCTTATTAGTAAATGTGCAAAATGATTGTAATTTTTAATTACTAATAATACTGACAAGTCTTTTATACTATCTGATTATAAAAGTAATATTTGTTCATTACAGAAAATGTGGAAAATAAAGGAAAGTATAAAGAATAAAATAAAAATATTTCTTGGAATCCCAGAGTATAGGTGTAATCTCTAATAATTTTGTATATTTTCATTATCTTTCACATGTATTTTGACACCTGCATTTTAACATCAGCACTACAAGCATTTTCTACATGTCATTAATTATTCTTTAAAACATAATTAAATTCAAATTATGAATATAAACCCTTCTATTATTTAGGTCAAATCACAACATAATTTCTAAGAGCTACATAATATTATTTAATCACTTCCCTAATGATGGACATTTAGCCCATTTTCAGTTTCTCATTTTTTTAAATATTGATCAGACTTAAGTTTGTCTTCATTAAATCTGACCCTTTCCTTAAAGAAAAAATTGTAGAAGTTGAGTTATGAGTTAACAGATATAATTTTTTAAGTTTCTTGATACAGACTGCCCAATTGATTTCCAGAAGAGATTTTAAAAATTTATAACCCCATCAGTAACACATGCAAGTCCCAATTTCAACTCACCTTTACCAATATAAAATATTCGTGTTTTTAAAAACTACTTTACCAACTGATAAGCAGGAAATGGCATATTTTTTGTTAATTTACGTTTCTCTGATTACTAATTAAGGTGGATACTTTTTCAAATATTTAATGGCCATTCATATGAATTCATTCCATGTCAATTCTGAATAGTAGTTTTAAAGAACTGTTCGCATTTTTAAGAATATTTAGTTGAATACATAAATTCTTATGAATGGTTGCTTTAAATTTTTCAAATGAGAACAATTTTATTTTGTATTTCATCTTAACTATGCTATATATTTTGTTCCAGTTTTACTAGGACTGTGTGCTGTAATGCCAGTTATTTTTTTGTTGTTTTTTTTTTGTTGTTGTTGTTGTTGTTTTTGTTCGTTTTGTTTTTGTGCAGTACACGGGCCTCTCACTGTTGTGGCCTCTCCCGTTGCGGAGCACAGGCTCTGGACGCGCACACTCAGCGGCCATGGCTCACGGGCCCAGCCGCTCCGCGGCATGTGGGATCTTCCCGGACCAGGGCACAAACCCGTGTCCCCTGTATCGGCAGGCGGGCTCTCAACCACTGCACCACCAGGGAAGCCCTCTTGTTGTTGTTTTTAACTGAAATCCCTTCTTAGGAATAACTCTTAAAATTGCTCCTTGCTATCCATCCCCACTGCCACTACCTTGGCTGAGGCTTTTATTATTTTCCCTGCCACCTGTCTCATTGCAGTCTGGTCTTTTCTCGCCATTACTGTCTTTCCCTAAAGCAAGGGTAGCATGCCGTTTCCCACTTTAATGATCTCTGCTCTATCACTGTTGTCACACCATAAAGCCTATATTCCTCAAAAGTAAATAACAGTCTGATTATTCACAGTCTGGTCCTACATTCTTCTCCTACCTCTCAGCCTTATCTTTTCCTTTCTCTCTTTGATTCTTCCAATCCAGTTTTCAACTCTTCACCCCCATGCCAGTCATGATTCAACTCCACTGAAATTTTACCATTTTCTCTACGTCATGGCCTCTGTAATACCATGACTTACACATGCTGTTCCCTTTGGATATATTTTCTTCAAATGGATAACTGCTTTTCTTCCTTTGAACTTGTATTTTTTATACTGTGAGTTGCAGCTCATTACAAGGTTATAAAGTCAATTTAGTGGGTCAAGACTGGCATTCTGGGAATGGAATGGAATATAGTAGAAAACGTAAGAGTGTAAGTATTATTTTATGAAACTTATGTTTTAGCTGTGTGTGTGTATTGGTTTACAAAGTGAAATGTGTTTTTTGCTGTTGGTTGTTTTTTGAGGATTTTGAAATCTACTGAGCCACTGTTTAAGCACCCAGCTCATATTATTTTATCTATAAAGCCTTTCCTCTATTCCCAAGGGACAATTAATAACTTCCTTTTCTTTATCTACATACATAGCTATGTTTTTTAGAGTACTTATCATTTTGAATGGGAGAAAAAAATCTTTATCTGTATAAAAGAACTTATCACTTTGAACTGGGGGAAATTTGTTTACAGATCTGTTTCACACGTGCCACGTGAGCTTCTTAAGTATAAGAACCTGTCTTAGTAGTATGGAATACAGCCCTTTGCAAAGAGATTCAGTGTAGATCTTCAATGAATGCTTGGCCAGATAAATGAATGAATGAACAAATGAACAAATTGATGCATAGACGACCTTGGCAGAGTTCGCTTCAGCTTCGTTTTCAAATGGGAATGTGACATGTAAAACCAGTTTGAAATATTTTTAGATATCTGCTACTTGGGAAGATTTTTTAAAGTAAATTAAATCTTTTTTGATATGAGGGTGCAGAATTGCTGTACAGATGACTGTAGAGGATTATTTGGTTGTAAGACAAATATACATGCACAAAAGAAGATTAGTCTTCAAGCTTTTTATCCATTGGAATCTGGGGTTCTGCCAGGTATTCAGCAGCTCCTTCAGTATGTCTCTTTATCCCTATAGTAGCATCCATGAGCCACCATAAGAACCAGTTTTTTAAAAAAAATTAAAAGAATCAGTCAGATAGCTAGCTATTTGTGTATACGGAGCCAGACGTCTGGTTATTTGGGAAAGTGGATGATCAGATATTTTTTCACTTCTTATATGGAATTTTTGAGTGTACTTACAGATTGCTTTCTACTAACTCAAATGACAATCCATAGTTTAACTCATCAGTGATATACCTTTGTCATAACTAATAAAACAGTAAATGTCAATTAATCTCTCAGACCACCATGGAAAGCCCATACTTACTGATGGAATGAACATTGTGGTTGGATGTGCCTGGAAATAAGTTGCTGCTGATTAAATGTTCACAGCCAGCCTTGGTTCTACCGTCTCCTGTAAACTGGGGCGTGGCCTACCTGCTTTACTTCTAATTCACAGAAACATTGAAGTGATTAGTTTGATACACGTGATATGCCTTTATCTCCTCATAGAATCATAGCATTTAGAAACATTAATTTTTCATCCAATAATGAAGTTAAAAGGAGTGAAATTGTCAAGTTCCTGAGAATATGGTCCTTGGAATCAGACAGATCTTGGTTTGAACCCCAATTCATGCTGTTACCTGCTCAGTCACCTTGGATAAAACTTTTTTAACTTCACTGAGCTTCCACTATCTATAAAATGAGGAATCAAAATACATAATTTCAGATATGTTGTAGGCATTATAGCATTAGATAATGTATAAACTAACTCCATGCCTGGCATATGGTACATTGTCAAAATGGCTGATAATTTTATCGTTGTTGCTAGAAGTAAAGAGTTAGCTTGCCTCCAACATAAATGAACTATTTCTTTATCTTTGGGGTAAATCCTACCTTCCTGTCATTTTAGATATGAATAAAATTAGAACTCCTTGATCTTGGACTGGTCTCCTGACTGAGGAGATAATGACTTGCACTTCAGAGCTCCATTCAGCTCCCAGGTCCTTCCTTCTCAGTCTCTTTCTGGCTGTGCCTCAGGGATTTAAATTACTAAATGAACTTGCCTTTTGTCTTGTTCATCTCGTAGTGTTACGCAATTAAAAGAAAAAATCTTGACGATGCTGCTTCCCTCAGAAAGGCCACATCAAAAGGTAGAGTTCACCAAAAATAATACACACTTTTTCCGAAGACACAAACAGTTCCTTGAAAAGGATGTCATGCTGTAATTTGTTTTGTGAATTCTGCAAACCACAGAACATTTAGTTACAGTAATGTTTGACCTTTCTTTTTCTTTCTTTTTATGCCTACAAAGCTCTATCTTCTCTTTTTTTTTTTTTTTTTTGTGGTACGCGGGCCTCTCCTCTCACTGTTGTGGCCTCTCCCGTTGCGGAGCACAGGCTCCGGACACGCAGGCTCAGCGGCCATGGCTCACAGGCCCAACCGCTCTGCGGCATGTGGGGTCTTCCCAGACCGGGGCATGAACCCGTGTCCCCTGCATCGGCAGGCGGACTCTCAACCACTGCGCCACCAGGGAAGCCCTATCTTCTCTTCTTTTGAGAAGAAATGTAAAGGCTAAAATTCTCTTCAAAGTGCGTGTGGTGTGCGTGTGTCTGTGTGTGTGTGTGTGTGTGTGTGTGTGTGTGTGTATTCTCAATTGGATTTTATTATAATACTGAGTTTAATGTCTAGTCAGGGTGCTTTGGCTTTATGTAATAATATTTTATGGAATGCAATCACTTGTGCAAAGACCAAAGAGAGGCTCATTTAAAACTTTACAAAAAAGAATATTCTGTGCTCATAGGGTGACGGGAAATGCAACATGTATACTAAACCCCACATTGCACCCCACTGAAAGCAGAGAAATCCCTATGACTGATTTGATGGTAGTAAAATCTCTTTAGGGATTTTTTTGGTTAAAGAAAGTAATAGCAAGAAATGGGCACATAATTAAGTTTCCAAAGTGCACGTGTCACGAGCATCTCATTGTCCCTCTGGAGGGGAAATTTACTATTGACTTAGGTAGACATTTTTCCTGCTATGAGCCCATTTAAAATAAAAAATCAGCATTTCCAAATTCTGTAAACAATTCTCTGCTATTTGAGTTATAAGAACATTTTACTGTCATTTGTGTTCTATTTTCATTATGGCAATATTTTACAACCACCAGGTTGCTATAGAAATGAAAATAAACAAAGGTTTGGAAAGATACATGTTGCAGGGGCTTGTTCTGCCTCCCTTGCCTGCGTATGTGGACTGTGTTCTCTCTGAATGGACTTCCTTCCTCAGTTATTCAGTTGGTCTGTACCTAAGGAACAAAGGTGAAAAATTTGTGTTCCAATATGTTTTTCCAAATTCTTTTTAAATTATTTTCTTGTCTTTTAAGAATAAATCGGTCTAAAAAAGACAGACAGATTAGAAAAAGGAAAGAAAAGAAAGAAGGAAGAGAGGAAAGAAGGGAGGAGGGGAGGAAGAAAGGAGGGGAGAGAGTAAAGGAGTAATAAGGTAGGCAGATGTGAGAGAGAGTGTAAAGTCTGCTGTGGAATTAGCATCTTTGTAGGTGCCCACTTAACCATAAGGAAAGACCACATTCTACTTGTATAGCCACAGACAGTTTTGAAGGGATTCATGAAGGAATCAGTTATTGCAGTGCATTACCCTAGGGAAGATCCTAGTTCTTTCTATTTGGGCTCAGCATTGGTTACCTGCGGGTGGGTACTTTGTTAATTGGAGAGTGGCACAGCAACTGTTCCTTTCCAGCCCTAGCTTTTACAAATTAGGAAGAACTGATTTACCAATACTTATAAAACTAAAGACATAAGACCATCTGTAAGTTACTGGACCCACATTTGGCATCATAATAAAATATTTCTTGAAAACCACTGTTGCAAAATTATAGCCACATTTTGGCATATTAAAATACATGGTATTTATATACTTTCATAAAATAATGACTAGAAAGGGACACATATAAACATATATACATTTCTTTCTATATTTCAAAGCAAAAGAATGTTCATTTTAATAAAATTTAAATATTAACTCTTAAATGACATCTAAAAACTCCAAACCAATTATGTCTCCTAATTCTGGTTTGTTAATTTTTCTAAACCAAATTTCAATATAGAGTTCAACAAAAGCAAATCTCTTAATTCTATTACCACTGTGTTTTTATATGGTAATTAGATAAGAATCACTTTATCCATTTTGATAGACTAGCAATCTTATAATTTTTCCCAGCTTGCTATACTTGAGTATGGGATTTTTGCCTGGGAAGCTAGCATCTCTCCACATTCAGAGAAATACCAAATATAATGGTATAAATATAATAACATGACACTCATTGACAGTGTCCCAAACCAGGAAGAGCTACCATTGAGAAGGATATTTCTCTGAACTCTCAGCTCAGAGAAACATTGAGTAATATCTCTGAATTACTCAGAACTATTACTGGTTCTATGACACATCTTAAGCAAGGAAAGTCCCTTAGTCCCTTAAAATACTCTTTTTTTTAACAGAATTCTAAAGTTAACATTGACATTTTAATGTACTAAAGCAATATAAACTTACTAAATGTCACATTTAAAACTGTAATTAAATGAATTAACTTTATGGACTAGGGATATATATATATAATTAGATATTATATACATATATGTGTATATATACACACACATATATATTTAGTTTGAATATATATACTTATATTTTCCTAGTTAGAATATATTGTGTGGTATTCTGATATACACACACATTTAAATGAAGTAATATAATAAGATTTAGACCTATTACGCTAACTTTTGAAATGTGCTGTTTTTAAATAGTTCCCTTATTCTCATCAAGGATTCAGTCTTTTAAAAACACAGCATACTGTAATTAACATCTTATTGTAGCAAAATAATAGTATAAACTCATTAGATGGCATATTTAGAACTCTAATCTCTTTAAAAGTACTACTTTTACAAAATCTAAAAAATTCCGCTCTAGGAATTTAGCTCATAAATACTTTGTTCTTGCTGTGAAGTAGTTTGCTCTCGACTGTAGAGTCCAGAGTCATCAAAGGAAAGACACACCTCAGAGTTGACCTGAAAAGATAAGGGCAGATAGGTTGATATGTAGCAAAGATTTTGATCGGAAACGACGTTGAGCTTGAGAAAATGGTTTTTCTTTTCTTTTTTTTTTTCAGTTTTATTGAGATACAATTGACATGCAACATTGTATAAATTTAAGGTGTATAGCATAATGTTTTGATATATGTATAAATTGCAAAATGATCACCACAATAAGATTAGTTCACATCCATCACCTCACATAGTTACAATTTTTCCCCCTTGTGATGTGAACCTTTGAGATCTATTCTCTTAGCAGCTATTAAATATTCAATACAGTATAGTCACCATGCTGTACATTATATCCTCAGAACTTATTTATCTTATAACTAGAAGTTTATACCTTTGGACCACCTTCACCCAAATACCTCACCCCCGCTCCCCCAACCCAGGCAATGGTTTTTCTTATCAAATGCAAGAGAAAGAGAATAAGAAGGGGAAAAAGCATCACTTTGCTGTAGTACCTCTGAGACATAACAAATCATGTGAGAGCTGCATTTGACTTTAGAGACCATTTAAGTGAATCTCCTCTCCCTGCCCACCCCTCCCCCCGCCCGTGTCATTTTACAGTTGAGGAAAATAATAGTTGAAGAAAGTTTACTAAGGTCATACAGTTAAGAGCAGTGCCAAGAATAGAAACTGGATGTCTTGAGTTGGAGTCTTTCTGTGCACTACAGTTGAAGCCGAAGAATTCAATTTCAAGATGGCAGGCAGTAGAAAACATTGCAGAGTTTGGTCCCCTTCTTGGAAGGCTTTTGGAGAAACCTCATTTCAATATCTATTTGTGAAATGTACAGAAACTTCAGGAAGAATGAGAGACCAAGAAAACCTGAGCTGAAAGCACAAAAAAATCACAGGAACTATCATTTGACATTTCATTTAACACCTATTTATTGAATATCTAACACATGCTAGGCACTCTTCTATGTCCCTGGGGTACATCTGTGAACAAAGAGGCAAACAGTTTCTTCCCTTGGGGAGCTTGTGTCTAGTAGAGAGAATTAGACAATAAAATAAACAATAAACATAATAAGTAACTCATGTATCACTTTAGAAGATAATAAGTGTTATGGGGGGAAAAAACAGAATAAAAGAGTTAGGAGTGACAGAGCTGGGGAATGTCTTAATGAGAAAATTATATATGAGCAAAGATTTGATTGAGGTGGGCGAGTTAGTCATCTGGGGAAAGAGCACTCCAGGCAGAGGCAAGAGCTGTTGTTAACCCCGATGGCTGGAATGCGTCTAGCATATTTGTGAATAGAGTTCTGGCAGAGAGTGGTAAGAGATGGGCTCAGAGAGAGGCTAGTCAGCTTCCTTGTGCAGAGACGTAGGTCATTTAAAAATACTTTTACCCTGAGAAATATGATGAGGACCTAATTAAGTATGTCAACCTGGCTACTGTGTTGAAAGAGTAGAGAGTGGGTTGGGGGACGTGGAGGTAATAGGGTACCTCTTAGGAGGCTGTAGCTGTAATCCAGGTAAGAAATGTAGACCTAGGCCAGGGTAATGATAATGGAGGTGTTCAGATGTGGTAAATTTCTGAATAGTTTGAAAGTGTAGACAACAGGATGTCCTGATGGGTTGGACATGGGTCTGAAAGAGAAAGGGAGCTGCCAAAGATGGAAAACCGAATCAATAAAGAAAAAGGAAGATGGTGCAAGAGAGAAAGGAACAAAGTGTGTGTGTGTGTGTGTGTGTGTGTTGACTGTGTGAGGAGATGGAGGGTGAAGGTTAAGGAAGAAGAGCAGGGCTTACTCTGGTTGGTGCTGGTGGAGAACACCAGTTATACTTGGTGTGTTTAGAGCTCCCAGCACTGACCCTCTTCCACAAATGCCCATGATAATCCCTTCCTTTGGTGCCTTCCCAGAAGGGCACTGGTCCAGTGGTGAGTGAGGTGCTGGGGGCCATCCTGAAGCGCAGCAACCACAACCGCTGCCGGGGATCTCTTTAGCAGCTGCTCTTTGATGTGCTGCCTTCACCACTTCTCCAAGCGTGAACTGTCATGAGGCGTTTTCCGTGGGAGCATCCTTCTACTGCACTTTGTACACAGACATGTACAGATGGATGAAAAAGCATGTATGCTCTAATGTGCATTTTAATTTTGTAAGAAAAATCTAAAAAGAAGTCCTTGTAGCATTTGAAAATGTTTGATTTTACAATCTGATGCTTTTAAGCAATGACCTACAATTAAACTATAAAGAAAAATGTAGGCTTGGATTTTCACCTATAATTCATATTTGCATGATTATAATGTGCCATTATAAATTATACAGGGAATCAGAATCTGCCACCTCAGAGGTCAAAAAGACCTCATCATTCTAAAGGACACTTTTAAATACTTTGCTTAATTGATGAGGACAGAAATAATATAAACCGGATCATGTCACCGTCCTGCTCAAAACTTTCCAGTTTCCCTTCTCATTCAAAACGAAATCCAAAGCCCTTAAAATGGCCTATAAGGCCCTACACAAACTAGCTTTATGTCACTTTTCTGGCCTCACTTCCAGCCATCTTTCCTTTTATTCACTTTGTGTCAGTCACAGTGACCTCCTTATGCCGACTTGAAGACACTGAAGATCCTCCCACTTCAGGTCCTGTGCACCCACTATTCCCACAGGGCAGTACTCTTCCCCCAGGATTCGCTTGCCCTTCTTCCTCACTTCATACAGTGCAGTGCTCTGTTCACTGTCCCCACCTGAGACCATCCTTCACTGTATACCCACATCTAAATGTGCACCACCTCCCATGACTTTGTCTATGTTATTTTCCCTCTTAGTCCTTACTACACACTTGCTTATCTATTATCTGTACACTTTCTTCTCCATTAGCATGCAAATTCCTTGAAGGCAAGAGAGCAGAGACTTTGCTCTTAACCCTAGCCTTGCAACAGTGCCTGGCACATTGCAGGTGGTTGGTTAAGATTTGTTGAGTGAGGAAAGTGAATGGGATGACCTTCGTCATGCTTTTATACTGTGGTCTACTCCAGTTCTGGAAATACTGGACACCACCCTCCCTCAGCCCCTGGTTTCCTCAACATCAGGCTCTTCTGGTTCTGTTGCAGACATGTAGGGCCTGGGATCTGGGATACACACTCCTCTGCTACCTCTACCGTATATACTCCACATGCTCCAGAAATATCAGACTATTTTCACAAGCCTCCATGTCCTTTCAGATGTCCGTGCCTTTGTGCTTTTGCTAATCCATCTGCCTGAACTGTCCTCCCTAAGTTTTCTTCCTGGCAACCTCTTACACTGGTGTCCGAATTCACTTTTCATGTCCCTTCTTTGGGTGAACTTTCTTCGTGCTGCGTTCCTCCCTGTTGGCTACCCACTCCCTTATGTCTCTTGGTACATTGTGCCTGAATTCGTAGCGCGCTATACTGCAAAGACATGTTTCCCCTCTGCATTTCCTCCTAAGTTATGAACTCCTTGAGAGCAGAGCTTCAACTTATTCATATATATGAATCTGGGCACAAACCCAGGGCCTCTCACATAATAGGGGCTCAATAAATGACTTCTGAATGAATATAAAAATATTGTTGAGTAACTCTATACGGTAAAATGCTTTGAAAGGCTTTAAATTTTGAGTTGAAGGCTGTGGAACCGAGTTTTTTGTTTTCCTTAAAGCCACAGCAAAGCATGCTCCCCTGCACAGAGCATGCTGAAGGAGTGGGTAGCATAGCACACTGCTGACTCAGCACATGCCAAGGTGAGTCTTGGGAAATCACTAGTGGAGTTCTGTTTAGTCACAGCACATGACTCAGCGTCAGTGCCACCAGTTCTTTGGCCATTGACTAGAGATGAAATAAATCCAGAGATCTGATTCTAGCTGAGGAGGTTTTGAATTAGAATCACATTTCATGGAAAGAAATCCAGAATGGGATTCTTTTCTCCTTACTGTGTTTAGTGTCTAATCACATGATCTGTGTCTCCTTTTATTAGTAGTAGTAGTAGTAGTAGTATTCTTGTCTCCATTTATTTTTATAAGCTCAATGTACTCTCTCTAGCATGAGTCTTACCTGGGGAGAGGACATGCAGTAACAGAGAAGGAAAGTTGCTTCCAAGGAGAGCATGACAATCTCCAGTGATCAGGTGAAGATGAGAAAGCATAGATGCCATTTTATTGCTTCAGTCATTTGTTTTCTTTTTTTTTTAACATCTTTATTAGAGTATAATTGCTTTACCATGGTGTGTTAGTTTCTGCTTTATAACAAAGTGAATCAGCTATACATATACCTATATCCCCATATCTCCTCCCTCTTTTTTTTTCATACACACACACTGTATTTTATTTTTACAAGAGATAGACTGACGCCAAGCATTGTAAATGGATGACCACAACAAAAGCAACAATGATTGCAATTACCAAACATGAAACACTCTCATACTATGTCATAATATTGACATTCAGTCCAGTAATCCTCCACTGGAACAGCTCCTTTACTTTGCAGTGAAAATTGATTTGTATATTTTTTGCCTCTGAGTCCTTGTGGGATTTTTTTTTTTTTTGCAGCATGCTTTTTCCCACACATGAACATTTATTAAACATTTTGAGTATTATACACAATTTGCTTCTTTAATTTAGCAATTTTTGGCATTTTCCTGTCAGTACTTCATTCTTTTTAACTGTTGCAGATGTTACATTTTATAGACATATTGGTTATTTCTTATTAATCAACATTTGGGCTGTTTCTAAGTTTGAAAAAAAAAGTTGCAACAAATACTCTTGGGTCCATATCTTTGTTCAGGATTAATTTATAGAAGTGGAAGTTCTGGGTCCGAACCCAGAATATTTTGAATTTTAATTGATATTGCTAACTTATACTCTAAAAAGGTTGTACCAATTTATAAGGCAGAAAATGCTATTTTTTTGGATACTTAATCTAAATCTTTGCTAACATGATGGGTAAAACATGTTTTAATTTTCATTTTTTAATTCTGTGAAGTTTAGTTTTTAACTTACTAATTTTGGTTTCTAGCAATATTCATTCTCAATATATTACCTCTTTGAATTTTTAATTTTAGCCATTATGTTTGATATTAGATTATTCTTTTTTGTAAAGAGCAGCCAATTCTTGTTCTGTCATTGTAACATCCCATGCAATCTCAATGAAGATCAGGAACAAAGTTTCTTAAGGTCTCAAACCTTCTCCTTTAACCACCGAAAAGGTAGTCTCGTACCTGCCTCTTTACTATGCCTGTGGAATATCCTGGATTTTTCAACTTACTGACTCCTGGTCTGAGTGAAGAGAATTTTTTTCAGAAGTGTGATATAAAGTAATTCCCAGTCCCTCTTTTGATCTAATTTAAATAACCGAATGCTAGCTCTTCTGTTTATAATCCATTTCTGACCTTTGTACCCATCTGCCTAGCTCCTAGCACTATAGGCTCTGGTTTCAACTCATGCTACCAGGGCACTCTCCCACTTTGGGCTGTCTTGGTAGATATTCTACCCTAGGCAAGTGCTGGTCACCTATTCTTGACTCTTGATGGGCATTCAGGAAGTTACAGCAAGAAATGTTTCTGATGGTATGTTCAGATGGTATCTGATACAGTCTAGTTAAGATTAATGGGGAATAAAAGTACTTTGCTTAGAAATAATTATCCATAGATATAAAGTCAACAAAAGTCTCTACAACAAAAAATACATAATTTTTCTGGGGGAGGAGGAGGCTTGAAATAGATCAGAAAACACTTTCACATTAATTGTTCTTTTCATATACTTCAAATTTGTACTTAATGCCTTTCTCCTCCTGGACATCAGAAGGAACCCCTGGATATTCTGGGATAAGTTTATATTTTTCCAAATCAATTTCTGGAAAAAAATGTGTCACTTTCAAATTCCTGCATGATCCTTGTCACAAATAGTCTAAGATGGCCTGGCTTGCTCCTGGCTTCCTTATAAACAGAACTGCCTCCCACTGTCCAGACCATGTCCACTGTATTTGTTAATTCTGGTTGCTCAGTAAGTTTTAAGCACCATCCAGACTTTTGGCAAGAAAATGAGCTCCCTGTGGAGGTTCCTTGAGTTCTCTACTGAGAACTATATTAATTCTGTCCTTTAATGGTCGATTCTTCTCTAGAATGGAGAACCAAGTTTTCCTACCCATAATCACCAAATTCTGTTTACCTTCTACTGAAGAGGTTGTGGTCATTCTTTGGAAATACCTGTATTCATTCCTGAGCAGGGGCCAGGGCAGGTCCCCGTTCTTGCCGATGCCCATGTTCTGGGACACAGTGACGATGCAGTTTAGCGGACAAACCATGATACCGGCAGAAAACATTTCCCGGATTTTTTTTTTTTTAATTCAAACAGAAAGTCACAAGAATTATAATCATCCTCATCAGTTCATTCAGTCCCATGTAATTAATGTTTTTTTCATCTTGATCTTTTGTTAGCACTTTTATGAGTTCATCAGTTTTCCATTAGAGTTAGGAAAATGCTTATTCATTCAGTTCAGCAGTATAGTCAGTTACCAGAAACCTGTACTTGTCAGAGTCTTTTCCTTGAATTCCTTGAAGATGAAACCCTGTTATAGGAGCATATTTGCAAAAGCATCACAGTACACCCAGAACTGTCTGTAAATGACAAAAGACTTAAAAATGACCACGGTTAAAGATTTGATGAAAGCTCATAATAATGCAGTTGACAAAGAAATTTAGTTATTTCTGAGATATACATTTTAAAGTAATAACTAGAATTATGACATAACATTATACCTGAAAATATAAGATTTTTAGAAATTTCATGTAATGTCTGAAACATTTATATTAACATATTTCCATACAAATAACCCAAAGAAAGTTTAGCATTAGTTGTTTCTTTTGTTTTTTTTTATACTGCAGGTTCTTATTAGTCATCCATTTTATACACATCAGTGTACACATGTCAATCCCAATCGCCCAATTCATCACACCAGCATCCCCACCACACCACGACTTTCCCCCTTGGTGTCCATATGTTTGTTCTCTACATCTGTGCCTCAACTTCTGCCCTGCAAACTGGTTCATCTGTACCATTTTCTAGGTTCCACATACATGCGTTAATATACGATGTTTGTTTTTCTCTTTCTGACTTACTTCACTCTGTATGCCAGTCTCTAGATCCATGCACGTCTCAACAAATGACTCAATTTCGTTCCTTTTTATGGCCGAGTAATATTCCGTTGTATATATGTACCAAAACTTCTTTATCTGTTCGTCTGTCGATGGGCATTTAGGTGGCTTCCATGACCTGGCTATTGTAAATAGTGCTGCAGTGAACATTGGGATGCATGTGTCTTTTTGAATTACGGTTTTCTCTGGGTATATGCCCAGTAGTGGGATTGCTGGATCATATGGTAATTCTATTTTTAATTTTTTAAGGACCCTCCATACTGTTCTCCATAGTGGCTGTATCAATTTACATTCCCACCAACAGTGCAAGAGGGTTCCCTTTTCTCCACAACATCTCCAGCATTTGTTGTTTGTAGATTTTCTGTTGATGCCCATTCTGATTGGTGTGAGGTGATACCTCATTGTACTTTTGATTTGCATTTCTCTAATAATTAGTGATGTTGAGCAGCTTTTCACGTGCTTCTTGGCCATCTGTATGTCTTCTTTGGAGAAATGTCTAATTAGGTCTTCTGCCCATTTGTGGATTGAGTTGTTTGTTTCTTTAATATTGAGCTGCATGAGCTGTTTCTATATTTAGGAGATTAATCCTTTGCCATTGATTCATTTGCAAATATTTTCTCCCATTCTGAGGGTTGTCTTTTCGTCTTGTTTATGGTTTCCTTTGCTGTGCAAAAGCTTTGAAGTTTCATTAGGTCCCATTTGTTTATTTTTGTTTTTATTTCCATTACTCTAGGAGGTGGATCACAAAAGATCTTGCTATGATTTATGTCAAACAGTGTTCTTCCTATGTTTTCCTCTAAGAGTTTTATAGTGTCCAGTCTTACATTTAGGTCTCAAATCCATTTTGAGTTTATTTTTGTGTATGA
This sequence comes from Leucopleurus acutus, assembly GCF_964270905.1. NCBI lineage: Eukaryota > Metazoa > Chordata > Mammalia > Artiodactyla > Delphinidae > Leucopleurus > Leucopleurus acutus. Next base: position 37,683,070 of record NC_139144.1, on the reverse strand, counting down.
TGTTAGGGAGTGTTCACATTTCATTCTTTTACATGTAGCTGTCCAGTTTTCCTAGCACCACTTATAGAAGGGACTGTCTTTTCTCCATTGTATATCCTTGCCTCCTTTGTCATAGATTAGTTGACCATAGGTGCGTGGGTTTATCTCTGGGCTTTCTATCTTGTTCCATTGATCTATGTTTCTGTTTTTGTGCCAGTACCATATTGTCTTGATTACTGTAGCTTTGTAGTATAGTCTGAAGTCAGTGAGTCTGATTCCTCCAGCTCTGTTTTTTTCCCTCAAGACTACTTTGGCTATTTGGGGTCTTTTGTGTCTCCATACAAATTTTAAGATGATTTGTTCTAGTTCCATAAAAAATGCCATTGGTAATTTGATAGGGATTGCATCGAATCTGTAGATTGCTTTGGGTAGTATAGTCATTTTCACAATATTGATTCTTCCAATCCAAGAACATGGTATATCTCTCCATCTATTGGTATCACCTTTAATTTCTTTCATCAGTGTCTTATAGTTTTCTGCATACAGGTCTTTTGTCTCCCTAGGTAGGTTTATTCCTAGGTATTTTATTCTTTTTGTTGCAGTGGTAAATGGGAGTGGTTCCATAATTTCTCTTTCAGATTTTTCATCATCAGTGTAATAGGAATGCAAGAGATTTCTGTGCATTAATTTTGTATCCTGCAGCATTACCAAATTCATTGATTAGCTCTAGTAGTTTTCTGGTGGCATTTTTAGGATTCTCTATGTATAGTATCATGTCATCTGCAAACAGTGACAGTTTTACTTGTTCTTTTCCAATTTGTATTCCTTTTATTTCTTTTTCTTCTGTGATTGCCGTGACTAGGACTTCCAAAACTATGTTGAATAATAGTGGTGAGAGTGGACATCCTTGTCTCATTCCTGATCTTAGAGGAAATGCTTTCACTTTTTCACCATTGAGAATGATGTTTGCTCTGGGTTTGTCGTATGCGGCCTTTATTATGTTGAGTTAGGGTCCCTCTTTGCCCACTTTCTGGAGAGTTTTTATCATAAATGGGTGTTGAATTTTGTCAAAAGCTTTTTCTGCATCTATTGAGATTATCATATGTTTTTTATTCTTCAGTTTGTTACTATGGTGTATCACATTGATTGATTTGTGTATATTGAAGAATCCTTGCATCCCTGGGATAAATCCCACTTGATCGTGGTGTATGATCCTTTTAATATGTTGTTGGATTCTGTTTGCTAGTATTTTGTTGAGGATTTTTGCATCTATATTTATCAGTGATATTGGTCTGTAATTTTCTTTTTTTGTAGTATCTTTGTCTGGTTTTGGTATCAGGATGATGGTGGCCTCATAGAATGAGTTTGGGAGTGTTCCTTCCTCTGCAATTTTTTGGAAGAGTTTGAGAAGGATGGGTGTTAGCTCTTCTCCAAATGTTTCATAGAATTCACCTGTGAAGCCATCTGGTCCTGGACTTTTGTTTGTTGGAAGATTTTTAATCACAGTTTCAATATCATTACTTTTGAATGGTCTGTTCATATTTTCTGTTTCTTCCTGGTTCAGTTGTGGAAGTTTATACCTTTCTAAGAATTTGTCCATTTCTTCCAGGTTGTCCTTTTTTTTGGCATAGAGTTGCTTGTAGTAGTCTCTTAGGATGCTTTGTATTTCTGCGGTGTCTCTTGTAACTTCTCCTTTTTCATCATCTAATTTCATTTCTAATTTTTATTTGAATCCTCTCCCTCTTTTTCTTGATGAGTCTGGCTAATGGTTTATCAATTTTGTTTATCTTCTCAAAGAATCAGCTTTTAGTTTTATTGATCTTTGCTATCATTTTCTTTTTTCTATTTCATTTATTTCTGCTCTGATTTTTATGATTTCTTTCCTTCTGCTAACTTTGGGTTTGTTTGTTCTTCTTTCTCTAGTTCCTCTAGGTTTAAGGTGAGATTGTTTACTTGAGATTTTTCTTGTTTCTTGAGGTAGGCTTGAACTCCCTCTTAGAACTGCTTTTGCTGCATCCCATAGGTTTTGGATCATTGTGTTTTCATTGTCTTTTGTCTCTAGGTATTTTTTGATTTTCTCTTTGATTTCTTCAGTGACCTCTTGGTTATTTAGTAACACATTGTTTAGCCTCCATGTGTTTCTGTTTTTTATGTTTTTTTCCCTGTAATCCATTTCTAAACTCATAGCGTTGTGGTCAGAAAAGATACTTGATATGATTTTAGTTTTCTTAAATTTAGTGAGGCTTGATTTGTGACCCAAGATGTGGTCTATCCTGGAGAATGTTCCATGCGCACTTAAGAAGAAAGTGTAATCTGCTGTTTTCAGATGGAATGTCCTATAAATATCAATTAAATCTATCTGGTCTATTGTGTCATTTAAAGCTTGTGTTTCCTTATTTATTTTCATTTTGGATGATCTGTCCATTGGTGTAAGTGAGGTGTTAAAGTCCCACACTATTCTTGTGTTACTGTCAATTTCCTCTTTTAGAGCTGTTAGCAGTTGCCTTATGTATTGAGGTGCTCCTATGTGGGGTGCATATATATTTAAAATTGTCATATCTTCTTCTTTATTGATCCCTTGATCATTATGTAGTGTCCTTCCTTGTCTTTTGTAACATTCTTTATTTTAAAGTCTATTTTCTCTGATATGAATATGGCTACTCCAGCTTTCTTTTGATTTCCATTTGCATGGAATATCTTTTTCCATCCCCTCACTTTCAGTCTGAATGTGTCCCTAGGTCTGAGGTGGGTCTCTTATAGACAGCATATATATGGGTCTTGTTTTTGCATCCATTCAGCAAGCCTGTGTCTTTTGGTTGGAGCACTTAATCCATTCACGTTTAAGGTGATTATCGATATATATGTTCCTATGACCATTTTCTTAATTCTTTTGGGTTTGTTTTTGTAGGTCCTTTTCTTCTCTTGTGTTTCCCACTTAGAGAAGTTCCTTTAGCATTCATTTTAGAGCTGGTTTCGTGGTGCTGAATTCTCTTAGCTTTTGCTTGTCTGTAAAGCTTTTGATTTCTCCATCCAAACTGAATGAGATCCTTGCCAGGAAGAGTAATCTTGGTTGTACGTTCTTCCCTTTCTTCACTTTGAGTCTATCATGCCACTCCCTTCTGACTTATAGTGTTTCTGCTGAGAAATCAGCTGTTAACCTTATGGGAGTTCCCTTGTGTGTTATTTGTCATTTTTCCCTTGCTGCTTTCAATAATTTTTCTTTAATTTTTGCCGGTTTGATTATTCTGTGTCTTGGTGTGTTTCTCCTTGGATTTATCCTGTATGGGACTTGCTGCGCTTCCTGGACTTGGTTGGCTATTTCCTTTTCCATGTTAGGGAAGTTTTTGACTATAATCTCTTCAAATATTTTCTCTGGTCCTTTCTCTCTCTCTTCTCCTTCTGAGACCCCTATAATGCAAATATTATTGAATTTAATCTTGTCCCAGAGGTCTCTTAGGCTGTCTTCATTTCTTTTCATTCTTTTTTCTATATTCTGTTCCACAGCACTGAATTCCACCATTCTGTCTTCCAGGTCACTTATCCATTCTTCTGCCTCATTTATTCTGCTGTTGATTCCTTCTAGTGTAGTTTTCATTTCAGTTATTGTGTTGTTCATCTCTGTTTGTTTGTTCTTTAATTCTTCTAAGTCTTTGTTAAACAGTTCTTGCATCTTCTCGATCTTTGCCTCCATTCTTTTTCCGAGGTCCTGGATCCTCTTCACTATCATTATTCTGAATTCTTTTTCTGGAAGATTGCCTATCTCCGCTTCATTTAGTTGTTTTTCTGGGGTTTTATCTTGTTCCTTCACCTGGTATATAGCCCTCTGCCTTTTCATCTTATCTATCATTCTTTGAATGTGGTTTTTGTTCCACAGGCTGCAGGATTGTAGTTCTTCTTGCTTCTGCTGTCTGCCCCCTGGTGGATGAGGCTATGTAAGAGGCTTGATGGGAGGGACTGGTGGTGGGTAGAGCTGGCTATTGCTCTGGTGGGCAGAGCTCAGTAAAACTTTAATCCACTTGACTGTTGATGGGTGGGGCTGGGTTCCCTCCCTGTTGGTTGTTTGGCCTGAGGCAACCCAACACTGGAGCCTTCCTGGGCTCTTTGGTGGGGCTAATGATGGACTCTGGGAGGGCTCACACCAAGGAGTACTTCCCAGAACTTCTGCTGCCTGTGTCCTTGTCCCCACGGTGAGACAGAGCCATTCCCCGCCTCTGCAGGAGACCCTCCAACATTCGCAGGTAGGTCCTGTTCAGTCTCCCCTGGGGTCACTGCTCCTTCCCCTGGGTCCTAATGCACACACTACTTTGTGTGTGCCCTCCAAGAGTGGAGTCTCTGTTCCCCCCAGTCCTGTAGAAGTCCCGCAATCAATTCCCACTAGGCTTCAACGTCTGATTCTCTAGGAATTCTTCCTCCCGTTGCCAGACCCCTGGTTGGGAAGCCTGACATGGGGCTCAGAACCTTCACTCCAGTGGGTGAACTTCTGTGGTATAAGTGTTCGCCAGTCTGTGAGTCACCCACCCACCAGTTACGGGATTTGATTTTACTGTGATTGCGCCTCTCCTACCATCTCATTGTGGCTTCTTTGTCTTTTATGGGGGTATCTTTTTCGTTGAGTTCCAGTGTCTTCCTGTCGATGATTGTCCAGCAGCTAGTTGTGATTGTCCAGTCATTTGTTTTCTAGCAAAGAAATACATGTACAAATCCTCAGTGGGCCCTCTTTATCATTTTCCTATGATATATATACTACTTTGGTCCTATGCCTGTCTATTTCTTTGTTTTACTTCCTTGCTTTGTAGAAGTACATTCCCAAGTGAATTATTCAGAAAGAGTACGTTGAAATTAAACTTCTGAGTCCTTACATGTCTTAAAGTATGTTTAACATACTTTAATCCTAGTATGTAATGGCTAGAAGTAGAATTAAAGATTAAAAATAATTTTCCCAGGCTTCCCTGGTGGCGTGGTGGTTGAGGGTCTGCCTGCTGATGCAGGGGACACGGGTTCGTGCCCCAGTCTGGGAAGATCCCACATGCTGTGGAGCGGCTGGGCCCGTGAGCCATGGCCGCTGAGCCTGCGCATCCGGAACTTGTGATTCGCAACGGGAGAGTCCACAACAGTGAGAGGCCCGTGTACCGCAAAAAATAAAAAATAATTTTCCCTCAGAATGTAAGGACATTCAGTGTTTCTGATTAGGAGTTTAATGCCAATCTCATTCTTCATCTCTTTTTGAGGATAACTTTTTTTTAAGGATCTCTGGGGATTTGAAGTTTCATGAGAATATGTCTAAGTGTGTATATGTTGTTATACGTAGAGTTTGGCAGTGGTTAGAATTATCAAATCTGGAGACTTGAGTCATTCTTCAGTTCCTAAAATTATCTCCTGCTACTAGTTGAAAATTTTCTCCTCTCTCTTTCTCAGCATTCTCACGGACCCTATTATTCGAATACAAGACTTCTATATTGATCATTTATGTCTGTTTTCCCACTTGTCATTATATATTTTATCTGCTTCCTTTTATAAGGGACTACTTCAATTTTTACTTTTTCAGATACCTTACTAATTTATGCAATTGCAGTTTTATCTTTAAGTGCTTCCCTTGTTCTTTAGTTGTTCTTTTTCATAACAGCATATCTGCGTTTTAGATAAAATGTTTTCTTGAATCTCTTTGAGATTATTATTTCTGTTCCTGAACTATCTCTGTTTTGTCCAGAGTTGTTTATGTTTATTTTAAACTTGTTTTTCTTCATAATATTGTGTCTCCTTGTATATGCTGGGATATTCCTAATTTGCCATTGATATTCATGAAAGTAGTAACTGGTATCAGTTTTCCCTGTGGTTGTGTAAATGGGTCAACTGGGAGCTCTGTGTCAGCCACTGCGGGTTAGAGTGTATGGACCGTCAAATCCCACTTAGGGTTAGCATTCCAGAAGATGGCTCATGGTCTCTGTATCTTCCTAAATGACTGTACGTGGGGGACAGTATCCACATTAGAGGGCTTGGCTTTCTCCAGACACATCCTTTTCTTAAGAAAGAATCATCTGAATGTTTTCCCTGGGTTGCTGGCATAGAGGAAAGGTAATTAAGGTGTTGAGCTATAGTCCTGGCCTCCTTAACCAGCTAACATTCTTAAATTTCTTGTTTTCAGTCCTGCCTCTTTTTCCTTCACCATACCTGTTTCTTCAGTGCAGTTCCTTTGGGTAGAGTGTCTCCCATCTCTTCTGTGGTAGCCTTCTTTTTGTTTCATTCTTTTAATATGCACCTTTTCTGGAATTTCCCTTTTCTGGAAGTTTACTTAAAATATCTGTTTGTTGACAACTCTCACATCCTCACTTTTTGTTATACATCTATTCACTTTTTTGGATTCTGATACTTGGTAGCATTTTATTTTAAAATACTATTGGACTTACAGAAAAGGTATAAGAATAGCACAGAGTTCCTGTATGCCCTACACCCAGCTTCCCCTAATGTTAATACTTACATAACCACAGCACAATTATCAAAATTAAGAAATTAATATTTGTATAATACTGTTAGCTAAGCTACAGATTTTATATGGAACCGAAGTTTTCCCATGAATGTCCTTTTTCTGTTCCAGTATCCAATCCAGAGCCTTACGTTGCACTTAGATGTCATGTCTCCTTAGTCTCCTCCAACCTGTAGTAAGTCCTTAGTCTTTCCTGACCATGACTTTTAAAGTGTACTGGTCAGTTTATTTTGTAAATATCCCTCAATTTGGGTTTGTTTGATATTTTCTCATTATTAGGTTTGAGGTTGTATGTTTTTAGCAAGAATACTACAGAACTGATCTGACTATCTTAGGGAGTAGTGAGGTTAATATGTCTTATCACTAGAGATGTAAACCTTGATCACTTTATTACGACAATATCTTGGTCAAGTGCTTATTTTCTATTTCCCCCATTTCTTCTATACTTATTAGTTGAAGTTTTCCTTAGGCAGAGCTGTTTCTTCTTTTCTGTATTTATTCTATTATTTTTTAATCTCTGTAAGGATTCTTAGATACTTACTTGACTCTATGGCTTATAATCCAGTACTATCATTGTTTATTTTTATTTATTTATTTATTTATTTTTTTGCGGTACGCAGGCCTCTCACTGTTGCGGCCTCTCCCGTTGCGGAGCACAGGCTCCAGACGCGCAGGCTCAGCAGCCATGGCTCACGGGCCCAGCCGCTCCGCGGCATGTGAGATCTTCCCGGACCGGGGCACGAACCCGCGTCCCCTGCATCGGCAGGCGGGCTCTCAACCACTGCACCACCAGGGAAGCCCCATTGTTTATTTTGCTCCTCAGATTGTCACAGCTTTGGCCATTGGGAGCTCTTTCACATTGCCTTATATGCCCTACTGACATGCCCCTATCTCTTTGAGCCTTTCATTGTTTTCTGTCACCAGAAGATATTCCAGAAATACTTTGTATTTTCCCTGACACAGGCCTGGAATCAACCACTTCTCCAGGGATCCCTGGATCCTTTTTTGTTGTTGTTTTTAACATTTTTATTGGAGTATAATTGCTTTACAATGGTGTGTTAGTTTCTGCTTTATAACAAAGTGATTCAGTTATACATATACATATACCCCCATATGTCTTCCCTCTTGCATCTCCCTCCCTCCCACCCTCCATATCCCACCCTTCTAGCTGGTCACAAAGCACTAAACCGATCTCTGTATGCTACGCGACTGCTTCGCACTAGCTATCCATTTTACATTTGGTAGTGTATATATGTGCATATATACACTAGAACTCTTTCACTTTGTCCCAGCTTATCCGTCGCCCTCCGCGTGTCCTCAAGTCCATTCTCTAGTAGTTCTGCATCTTTATTCCCATCTTGCCCCTAGGTTCTTCATGACCTTTTTTTTTTTTTTAAGATTCCATATATATGTGTTAGCATACAGTATTTGTTTTTCTCGCTCTGACTTACTTCACTCTGTATGACAAACTCGAGGTCCATCCACCTCACTAGAAATAACTCAATTTCGTTTCTTTTTGTGGCAGAGTAATATTCCATTCTGTATATGTGCCACATCTTCTTTAACCATTCATCTGTTGATGGACATTTAGGTTGCTTCCATTTCCTGGCTATTGTAAATACAGCTGCAATGAACATTGTGGTACGTGACTCTTTTTCAATTATGGTTTTCTCAGGGTATATGCTCAGTAGTGGGATTGCTGGGTCATATGGTAGTTATATATTTAGTTTTTTAAGGTATCTCCATACTGTTCTCCAGGTGGGTGTATCAATTTACATTCCCACCAACAGTGTGTGAGGGTTCCCTTTTCTCCACACCCTCTCCAGCATTTATTGTTTGTAGATTTTTTGATGATGGCCCCTCTGACTGGTGTGAGATGATATCGCATTGTAGTTTTGATCTGCATTTCTCCAATGATTAGTGATATTGAGCATTCTTTCATGTGTTTGTTGGCAATCTGTATACCTTCTTTGGAGAAATGTCTATTTAGGTCTTCTGCCCATTTTTGGATTGGGTTGTTTGTTTTTTTGGTATTGAGCTGCATGAGCTGCTTGTAAATTTTGGAGATTAATCCTTTGTCAGTTGCTTCATTTGCAAATACTTTCTCCCATTCTGAGCATTGTCTTTTCATCTTGTTTATGGTTTCCTTTGCTGTGAAAAAGCTTTTAAGTTTCATTAGGTCCCATTTGTTTATATTTGGTTTTATTTCCATTTCTCTAGGAGGTGGATCAAAAAGGATCTGTGATTTATGTCATAGAGTGTTATGTCTATGTTTTCCTCTAAGAGTTTGACAGTGTCTGGCTTTACATTTAGGTCTTTAATCCATTTTGAGTTTATTTTTCTAGGGAGTGTTCTAATTTCATTCTTTTACATGTAGCTGTCCAGTTTTCCCAGCACCACTTATTGAAGAGGCTGTCTTTTCTCGACTATATATTCTCGCCTCCTTTATCAAAGATAAGGTGACCATATGTGCGTAGGTTTATCTCTGGGCTTCCTATTGATCTATGTTCCTGTTTGATCTATATTTCTGTTTCTGTGCCAGTACAACACTGTCTTGATTACTGTAGCTTTGTAGTATAGTCTGAAGCCCAGGAGCCTGATTCCTCCAGCTCCCTTTTTCTTTCTCAAGACTGCTTTGGCTATTTGGGGTCTTTTGTGTTTCCATACAAATTGTGAAAATTTTTGTTCTAGTTCTGTGAAGAATGCCCGTGTTAGTTTGATAGGGATTGAGTTGAATCTATAGATTGCTTTGGGTAGTATAGTCATTTTCATAATGTTGATTCTTCCAATCCAAGAACATAGTATATCTCTCCATCTGTTTGTATCATCTTTAATTTCTTTCATCAGTGTCTTAATAGTATTCTGCATACAGGTCTTTTGTCTCCTTAGGTAGGTTGATTCCTAGGTATTATTTGTTTTGTTGCAGTGGTAAATGGGAATGTTTTCTTAATTTCACTTTCAGATTTTTCATCATTAGTATATAGGAATTCAAGAGAATTCTGTGGATTAATTTTGTATCCTGCTACTTTACCAAGTTCATTGATTATCTCTAGTAGTTTTCTGGTGGCATCTTTAGGATTCTGTATGTATAGTATTATGTCATCTGCAAACAGTGACAGCTTTACTTCTTCTTTTCCAATTTGGATTCCATTTATTTCTTTTTCTTCTCTGATTGCTGTGGCTAAGCCTTCCAAAACTATGTTGAATAATACTGGTGAGAGTGGGCAACCTTGTCCTGTTCCTGATCTTAGTGGAAATGGTTTCAGTTTTTCACCAGTGAGGGCAATGTTGGCTGTGGGTTTGTCATATATGGCCTTTATTATGTTGAGGAAAGTTCCTTCTATGCCTACTTTCTGGAGGGTTTTTATCATAAATGGGTGTTGAATTTTGTCAAAAGCTTTCTCTGCATCGATTGAGATGATCATATGGTTTTTCTCCTTCAGTTTGTTAATATGGCGTATCACATTGATTGATTTGCGTATATTGAAGAATCCTTGCATTCCTGGGATAAACCCCACCTGATCATATTGTATGATCCTTTTAATGTGCTGTTGGAATCTGTTTGCTAGCATTTTGTTGAGGATTTTTGCATCTGTGTTCATCAGTGATATTGGCCTGTAGTTTTCTTTCTTTGTGACATCTTTGTATGGTTTGGTATCAGGGTGATGGTGGCCTTGTAGAATGAGTTTGGGAGTCTTCCTCCCTCTGCTATATTTTGGAAGAGTTTGAGAAGATTAGTTGTTAGCTCTTCTCTAAATGTTTGATAGAATTCGCCTGTGAAGCCATCTGGTTCTGGGCTTTTGTTTGCTGGAAGATTTTTAATCACAGTTTCAATTTCAGTGTTTGTGATTTGTCTGTTTATATGTTGTATTTCTTCCTTCAGTCTTGGTAGGTTGTGCATTTCTAAGAATTTGTCCATTTCTTCGAGGTTGTCCATTTTTTTGGCATATAGTTGCTTGTAGTAATCTCTCATGATCCTTTGTTTTTTTGCAGTGTCAGTTGTTACTTCCCCTTTTTCATTTCTAATTCTATTGCTTTGAGTCCTCTCCCTCTTTTTCTTGATGAGTCTGGCTAATGGTTTATCAATTTTGTTTATCTTCTCAAAGAACCAACTTTTAGTTTTATTGATCTTTGCTATCATTTCCTTCATTTCTTTTTCATTTATTTCTGATCTGATCTTTATGATTTCATTCCTTTTGCTAACTTTGGGGTTTTCTTGTTCTTCTTTCTCTGATTGCTTTAGATGTAAGCTTAGGTTGTTTATTTGAGATGTTACTTGTTTCTTAAGGTAGGATTGTATTGCTATACACTTCCCTTTTAGAACTGCTTTTGCTGCATCCCGTAAGTTTTGGGTCATCGTGTTTTCATTGTCATTTGTTTTTAGGTATTTTTTTGTTTCCTCTTTGGTTTCTTCAATGATCTCTTCGTTATTAAGTAGTGTATTGTCTAGCCTCCATGTGTTTGTATTTTTTACACATTTTTTCCTGTAATTGATATCTAGTCTCATAGTGTTGTGGTCAGAAAAGATACTTGATACAATTTCAATTTTCTTAAATTTACCAAGGCTTGATTTGTGACCCAAGATATGATCTATCCTGGAGAATGTTGCATGAACACTTGAGAAAATGTGTATTCTGTTGTTTTTGGATGGAATGTCCTATAAATAATAATTAAGTCCATCTTGTTTAATGTATCATTTAACGCTTGTGTTTCCTTATTTATTTTCATTTTGGATGATCTGTCCATTGGTGAAAGTGGGGTGTTAAAGTCCCCTACTATGATTGTGTTACTGTCGATTTTGCCTTTTATGGCTGTTAGTATTTGCCTTATATATTTAGGTGCTCCTATGTTGTGTGCATAAATATTTACAATTGTTATATCTTCTTCTTGGGCTGATCCCTTGATCATTATGTAGTGTCTTTCTTTGCCTCTTGTAATAGTCTTTGTTTTATAGTCTGTTTTGTCTGATATTAGAATTGCTACTCCAGCTTTCTTTTGATTTCCATTTGCATGGAATATCTCCTTCCATCCCTTCACTTTCAGTCTGTATATGTCCCTAGGTCTGAAGTGGGTGTCTTGTAGACAGCATATATACAGGTGTTGTTTTGTATCCATTCAGCCAGTCTGTGTCTTTTGGTTGGAGCATTTAATTCATTTACATTTAAGGTAATTATCGATATGTATGTTCCTATTACCATTTTCTTAATTGTTTTGGGTTTGTTATTGTAGGTCTTCTCCTCCTCTTGTATTTCCTGCCTAGAGAAGTTCCTTTAGAATTTGTTATAAAGCTGGTTTGATTGTGCTGAATTCTCTCAGCTTTTGCTTGTCTGTAAAGGTTTTAATTTCTACATCAAATCTAAATGAGATCCTTGCTGGGTAGAGTAATCTTAGTTGTTGGTTTTTCCCTTTCATCACTTGGAATCTGTCCTGCCACTCGCTTCTTTTGTTTGTTTGTTTTTTGAGTATGCGGGCCTCTCCCGTTGCAGAGCACAGGCTCCGGACGCGCAGGCTCATTGGCCATGGCTCACGGGCCCAGCCGCTGTGCGGCATGTGGGATCTTCCCGGACCGGGGCACAAACCCGTATCCCCTGCATTGGCAGGCAGACTCTCAACCACTGCGCCACCAGGGAAGCCCTGCCACTCCCTTCTTGCTTGCAAAGTTTCTGCTGAAAGATCAGCTGTTAAACTTATGGGGATTCCCTTGTATGTTTTTTGTCCTTTTTCCCTTGCTGCTTTTAATATTTTTTCTTTTTACTTACTTTTTGATAGTTTGGTTAATATTTGTCTTGGTGTGTTTCTCCTTGGATTTGTCCTGTATGGGTCTCTCTGTGCTTCCTGGACTTGATTAACTATTTCCTTTCCCATATTAGGGAACTTTTCAACTATAATCTCTTCAAATATTTTCTCTGACACTTTCTTTTTCTCTTCTTCTGGGACCCCTATAATTTGCATGTTGGTGCATTTAATGTCCCAGAGGTCTCTGAGACTGTCCTCAATTCTTTTCATTCTTTTTTCTTTATTCTGCTCTGCAGTAGTTATTTCCACTATTTTATCTTCCAGGTCACTTATTCCTTTTTTCTGCTTCAGTTATTCTGCTATTGATCCCTTCTAGAGAATTTTTAATTTCATTTATTTTGTTGTTCATCATTGTTTGTTTGCTCTTTAGTTCTTCTAGGTCCTTGTTAAATGTTTCTTGTATTTTCTCCATTCTGTTTCCAAGATTTTGGATCATCTTTACTATCATTATTCTGAATTCTTTTTCAGGTAGACTGCCTATTTCCTCTTCATTTGTTATGTCTGGTGGGTTTTTACCTTGCTCCTTCATCTGTTTTGTGTTTCTTTGTCTTCTCATTTTGCTTAACTTACTGTGTTTGGGGTCTCCTTTTCGCAGGCTGCAGGTTCGTAGTTTCCGGTTTTTTGTGTCTGTTCCCAGTGGCTAAGATTGATTCAGTGGGTTTTGTAGGCTTCCTAGTGGAGGGAACTAGTGTCTTTGTTCTGGCTCATGAGACTGGATCTTGTCTTTGTGGTGGGCAGGCCCATGTCTGGTGGTGTGTTTTGGGGTGTCTGTGACCTTATTATGATTTTAGGCAGCCTCTCTGCTAATGGATGGGGTTGTGTTCCTGTCTTGCTACTTGGTGGGCATAGGGTGTCCAGCACTGTAGCTTGCTGGTCATTGTGTGGAGCTGAGTCATGGCGTTCAGATGGAGATCTCTGGGAGATTTTTGCCGTTTGATATTATATGGAGCTGGGAGGTCTCTGGTGGACCAGTGTCCTGAACTTGCCTCTCCCACCTCAGAGGCACAGCCCTGACACCTGGCTGGAGTACAAAGAGCCTGTCATCTACACAGCTCAGACTTTTGGGAGGTCTGAGGTCTTCTGCCAGCTTCAGTAGGTTCTCTGTAGGAGTTGTTCCACATGTAGATGTATTTCTGATGTATTTGTTTTGAGGAAGGAGATCTCCATGTCTCACTCCTCCGCCATCTTGAAGCTCCTCGCCTGGATCCTTTTTTTGCAGATTGTTGCTAACTGTACTGTTTGCTACTGTGCTGTCATTGCTTTTAGGAAATGCGTAATAACCCATACATACACACATATCTAAAGGTTTTTCTGAGTCTGTTTGCCTGATATATATTTAAAGCCATGAGTTCATTTTTTTTTTTTTTGCGGTACACAGGCCTCTCACTGTTGTGGCCTCTCCCATTGTGGAGCACAGGCTCCGGACACACAGGCTCAGCGGCCATGGCTCACAGGCCCAGCTGCTCCGTGGCATGTGGGATCTTCCTGGACCGGGGCACGAACCCGTGTCCCCTGCATCGGCAGGCGGACTCTCAACCACTGCGCCACCAGGGAAGCCCCCATATGTATATTTTTATAATTTTCTTCCAATGGGATATTGGGAAATAATGAGGGACTAACACATATGCTTTGTTTGCTGTGTTTTACCATAAAATCCAATAATTCAGATAAAATATTCAGTAAATGCCTTTGAGGATTTGTTCTATTTAAGAAAAATTATATTATTTTCCCCACTCAGTACTCCCAATATATTTTCAGTCTTTCAAACATGATAGATCTTTTGAATAAAAATCAATCTAGACTAACATAAAAAGAAGAGTACAAACACTTCCACGTACATTGCTAAAATACTTGCCACAATAAGGAGATCTGTGGAGTCTTAGTCTCATCAGTTTATCAGAGAACTGAGTATTAAAGAGTTTAATACTAACAATGGGAAAATAAATAAGTTTCAGTTCAAAATTTAGCACATCTTTAAGCCAAACAGTATTTACAACATGGTAGACACTGAATCCATACTTGTTAAAATGCCTGAATGAACCTTATCAATATCACCACCAATAAGCACCTGTTATCATAGAGTTCTTCAAATCCCAGAATCTATTGTAGCATAGCATTACACAACTCTTATAATCGTGCATCATTGACTCATTCAACAAACAGCTACTACTCGGACACAATTCTAAGCATGTATATTTTTAAATGGAAGGAGTTTATCAAGTGATGTATTGTTTTTCAAATTTTCCATTTTTCCTTATTTTTTGGAGTGAATTCAAGTGTATAGGATTAGTCTTGTGAAATAGAGCATTTTGAAAGCCTGTGTGAAATTGTAAAATCCACGTTTGTATATTCAGGAATAACATACATAACAAATGTGGTATTTGCTTCAGACAGAAACTAGTGGATTCTGTATATTTGGAGATACGTGGCGTATCTCCAAATAAACATATTTCCTCTGTAAGTGGGTAAGGTCTTTATTAACAAAATAGTTGCATTGGAATTAAAACCAACTCCAGTCCATATCAAATTTCCAATTGCAGACCAAATTTCTATTTTGTTCTAAGGTTAGATCTTTTTTTTTCATTATGGCAAAAATGGACATTTATAAAAATGTTTTGTTGGAGGGAATGGTTTCTGTCTCATTCTCTTTTTTAGTTTATGCCTTCATTTTGATGGAGGCATCCAATACCTTCCTTTGATAATGTTTGTGGGAGATAATATCTTTTTGTTTGATATTTTAAATATCTGAAACTCTATTATCTACTCAGTTTTGCAGCTTGGATGTATATGAGATTATAATTTTTAAAATATTTTCCTTAGACTTTCCTTCATAACATAATTTCCTAAATGGGTCCTTCAGGTTTCTTGCCTATTTTTCACATCTCCGTTTTGTGTTGTACTTTCTGAGAGAATTTGTCAACTTTATCTTCTAAAAAGTCTATTACACATTTTGTTTGCTGTTTCTTCTTTTTCTTAATAGCACCCTCTTTTCATTTCATAGATGTATTATGTCTTTGAGGATAATCAAAATTTCTGTAATTATAGTCTCTTCCCTGCATTTTCTCTTGTTTGCAGACTTCCCTTTCATTTATTCATTTGTTTGCATGTTACTTTTCTTGTCTTTCATGCTAGAAACTTTCTTCACGCAGTCCATCATATTTGAGAAAGGGGCATTGAAAAGATAAGTGAGAGCTCTGTATAACTGAGGGGGCCTTTTTGACTGGTGAATTCACTATAGGAAAATAGAGGAAAAAACCTGACTGTTGGTCCGAGTGACTCAGAAATGTCAGTCTCTCTAGGTATTTTCTCTTTGGCCAGTTTGTTCCTCCAGGAAGACAGAGAAAAGTCAGCTTGCTTTTTGTGGCTCCCTCTCTGCAGATTTACACTTATGCTTCAGCTTTCCCCTCTGTACATCATCTGTAAATTTCCCATATTCTAAAATTATGTTTGCAGACCTTGTCTCCTGTTCTTTGTCTTTCAAAAATATATACATATACATTTTATATCCATATGTAGAGAGAAGCCTTTATGGAGAAGGTAGTAAGTGAGCTGTGCCTTGAAGGATGTTTACCCTTCAATTAATCTTACAAGTATAGATTGACTGGGGAGAAAGAAGAGTAGGGGAGGAAATCTTCCAAAGAGAGGGAAAGGAGGTGGAAAACTATAATGCATGGTTACTGTAATGCATATGACTGAAGGGACAGCATTGCTTAATCATCTACCTCCATATTTTCCTAAGAGTGTAGTGTTTGTTCTCTAAGATTGTACATAGGATTAATCAAGCTAAATAGATGGAGTACCTTGGTAAAACACTCTTGATTCTTTGAGACAATTTATTCCAACATCTAATATTCCAACAACATACATAACATGGCTGTTTCACACATATGAAAAGTAGTGACTTCATAACATGTGACGCTTTTGTAAAAAATTATTGGTATTATTAGGAAGGAACAGTATTGAATATCTCTCCTGATAATGTATTAGAGATTCTTAATTTTACTGAAGAGTAAAATAATGAAGTGGTACATGGTAAACAAAATTAAATTTTCACTTTCACAGATGGGCCAATTCAGGTATAAGTAGCTTTCCAAATGTTGGCAAGGCTGTCGTGGAAGTCACTTACGTGTACATTTATGATTTTGAAGGATTGAACTTCTATACTTTTATGACAGTAGTACAGTTATGAAAGATATTTAATTCATTTTTATCTCTATGTAGGTAAGTTTCAAATAAGTATTTTTTTTATTTTATAACGTGAACAACTTCTTGTTTACATGCAGAAAGATTTAAGTATAAAACTAATATGTGGTCATTGTAAAAAATATGGGAAATTTGCAAATATACAAAAGTTAGAAGAACTTAATTATGTCATCGTTCAACGATAGCTATTTTAATATTTGGTCTAGTTGTTTCTCCCAAACACACAAAAGAGAACTTACTAATTTTTAAATTCACAGTAGTGTGAACTATTCCCATTTCATTAAATAGTCTTTGAAATTTTGAATTTAAATGATGGCACACTGGTCTTGAAGCCTGCAGCAAAAAACCATTTGGTTTTATAAAGCCCAGGAGCATCCACTAGTCATTCTCTCTCAAATCCAGCTCTGAGGAGGAAGGGGTTAGGGAAGGCTGAGAAGGCTGAGGAGGTAAGTGCTGAAGTGTCTGAGTGGGACCAGCAGGGGCTGCTGTCAGGGATGAGACTGCCACATTCCTGGTGTCTCTGACCTTGGACTCGCTTAACATTATAATCTGGATTCTATTAAAGGAATTTCGTGTTTTTCCTTTGCAAGAGTCACCCCCTACCACGACAAACATTTTAAAATGTTTCTTAAAAAAAGTTGGAAAAGCAACTTTTTCCCAAAAGAAATTTATAGTTCAAATTTACACCAAGTTCTCACTAACTGGAGCAAGCCGGGTTTTCACTAAAGCTTCGACTTTCCTCTGTAAAACATTAGTCACTCCCTTGGAAGAAGCAGTTTTTTATAGGCAGTGGGATAAAACAGCCACAGATGTTCATGTAATATGACGGGATTTAGAATGTACCTGCAGAGCATTTTTTTTTTTTAATTTGGAGAAAAAAAGACTGAATTGGGATGCTAAAATAACAGTGATTCAGTATTAAGAAAATGATAAGTTTTTGGTCCATTCAAATAGTGTTTTCTTTTCCCCTTTTCTTTATTCTTGGGATGTTCTTGAGGTTGTACCAAGTCATTTTCACTGCACAATTTTTAAAGGTATTTGCCATTCCCATGGGTAACTGGTTGCCTTTTTACCGTGCAGGACTATAGTGAAGCCTGTGGCCAAAGAGTTTGATCCGGACATGGTCCTGGTTTCTGCTGGATTTGATGCATTAGAAGGCCACGCCCCTCCTCTGGGGGGCTACAAAGTGACAGCAAAATGTAAGTAATAGACAGCATTTTTTACATGTGAATAGTAACTTAGGTGAGACTTTCAAAAATGATTTTAGATGGTGTTCACTGCTTTGTCAGATTCATTCCTCTGTAGAAATTGGTCTTTAAGAAGAGCAAAGTTAAATCATTGCCTTTGGTGGGCTTGAAGGGACATTTCAGAACCTTTGGTTTTTCAGGAGTTGTGTTTTGCTATTTAAAGGCAGAAGTGATAGGGCTTCTGTTTAAAATATGTTAAATGACTTGAGAGGTCTAGAAAAGCTACTGGGCTTTTGCAAGTAGAATGGAAGTCACTGCATTTATTTCATTGTATATGGGGTAGAAATAGCAGTTTCCCAATAATGCTATGCTCTTCTAGGTTTTAATACAAAAGTGTAGTTCCCCTTGCTCAGAGGTTCTGTACATGCCTATGGGCAATGATCAGGATCTCTACTGCTATTCTGTTGTTCTGCAAAGGTTAACTTTTTGGCTGTATTCCTTAGTAGCTAGACACCAAATGAACAAATGAATTTTGTGTCATATTGTATTTGAATAACATGACCTAATGGAATCTGGTATAAAGAGTCTTTCTTTAAGAAGAATTTCCGTGCTCTCCGAGTATGAAAACAAGGCATATGTATAGTCCACACATGCAGATGTATGCTGGCACTCTGGATATATATTTTTTAAAAAAAGATGAAGGAAAAAAAGCAAAATTACACCAAGAATAGTATCCACTATTGTGTATTTTAGTGGGGGTTGAAAAGAAACAAACTGAAAACAACCCAAATAGTTTTAAGTGAGAGAGATGTGTTTGGAGCTAATGTGTTTTATTAATTTGAAAAGAACCAAAGAACCAGTATTATGCCAGCCTTTGTTTTAAATTGGCTTTACATGTGACAGAGTTTTCTGCACTTTAATTCTTCCAGTAACGTTGTTAGGTAGTAGCTATTTTTAACATCTGTTATTTACTCAGCGTTCTTGGTGCCTTGTTGTCTATTGAAAATATATTGAAAGAGGCAGCTCTACAAACACAAACAAAGCATAATTCACAATTCTGGTAAAATTGAATAGAGAGGTGTTTGTTCACATCCCATATCTTTATTATCCTTTTTCTTTGTGGAATCCCCCTCACATGGAAGTCAGTCTTTTCACTGCAGATAAACCTCATTTGGGTCAAGACTGGTGAATAGTTTACTTTAAATAAAGGGGAAAAAAATGCTTGTACCCTAAATTGAGAAAAACCCAAACAATAGAAAACACATGGAGCAAAGATGGAAATCTAGAAAAGGTGTCCTTTGCCATTAAATCCAAGAATCTCCCTCAGAGGGAGGAATGTCTATATTTGGATCTTTCTCCCTGCCAAGGGGAAAAGTTGTAACAAGTCTGAACTAGCTGGAAGGAACTAATCTTTTTGTTTGCTTGTTTATTTGTTCATGTTTTGCCAAGTCAAATTCAAACTCAAATCTCAAATGTCATCTTGGAAGTTTCTACCTCTTGTTAGCTTTAATACAATGCACCAAGACCTTCTTTATGTTGTGTTTCCTTTATAATTTGGGGGGATGCTCTTCGTTGTTTTCTATCCCAGGATAAGTTTATCTATAATTTCTCCAGTCCCCCCCCAATCTATTTCTTCTCTTTTTTTTGTCTTTTCTATTCAACAGAGCATTGCTTCCTTACTAGCTGACTTGTTTCCTAAGAAAAACACAGATACAGATTTTAAAAATTGACCCTTTGTTGAGTATATGCAGTTCAATAAGGAAAAGATACACAATGAGGAGAGGCAATCTTAGAACCCAAAGAGGCTGTGGTAAAGGTTATCTAAAACAGTTCACGTATTTCATAGATGAGAAAATGAATTTATTTTACCATCTGAAATACTTGGGGTTTAAACCCAAGTGCTTATCCTGAATTTGTAGTTAGATGAAATTGCATAAGCTTTTACTGGATGTTTTCCACAAAGAAAAATGTTTCATAAAATGCATGAGAATAGGGGCTTCCCTGGTGGCACAGTGGTTGAGAGTCCGCCTGCCGATGCAGGGGACATGGGTTCGTGCCACGGTCCGGGAAGATCCCACATGCCACGGAGAGGCTGGGCCCGTGAGCCATGGCTGCTGAGCCTGCGCGTCTGGAGCCTGTGCTCCGCAACGGGAGAGGCCACAGCAGTGAGAGGCCCGCGTACCGCAAAAAAAAAAAAAAAATGCATGAGAATAGAGAACTTGTGTGCACACTACAGAGGCCATTTTGGTGCCCAGGACCCTTAACCACAAGCAGTCTGTGACAGACACCGACTAGTTCCATGCTACTTAAATGAAAAACAGCAGGACATCATATATGAGCAACTTTTTGTATAGATCATCTCATGCAGGTCTCAATTTGCCAGCTATATTTTCTAGAGATGCTGCCATCCTAACTGGGTAGAGGTTAGGATTACTGGACCACTGTATATTTATTCCCCAAATAGCACACACCTGGGTCTCTTTTTTTTCCTTTCTAACCACCTGTCAAATGCATTTATATTGCTTTGGTCTGGACAGACAATTAATATTGGTCCTTCACTGTCCTATGCCAGAAGTCATTCTCCATTTGAGGGGAGTCCCAAAATGAGGCTAGAAATGGGCTAAAACCTGAAGTAAAAAGCAGGTAGAAATGAAAGAAACACATTTCTTTCCCATTCCTGCAAAACCCACCCTTGCCCGAAGTAGAATGTTTAAGGATTTTAGAGAGTAGTTTGGAGGTTACTGTCTTGTCAGAGATGCCAAAATTTTGTCTTAGCACATTGAATAAATCCTCTAAAAAACTTTTGTCTGATAGTTCTGAAAGGAAAAGATAAATCAAAATGAAAGTATTTTTGTTTTTAAACATCTAATTAATTCCCTGATTTTTTTTTTTTTAAGTATTGGTTGATACTTTGACAAAAGTCTCAGCTCACATATAGAGGTAATTTAAAATTAAAGTTGATTCTTGGCTAGTAGTATTTTTCTTCCTCTTTTCTCCTCTCATCTCTTCACATATTGAACGTTCTTTGCTGTGAGAGTAGAATACAAATATTCAGACTTGTTTGTGCTGAAGTTTTAAATAAATTAGCTTAATTAGTTGTTTGAAATCTATGCTGTTCTTCCAATTAACCACCAGGATTAAGGCCCAAGCTGAATGGAATGAGTATCTTTGTGTCCTACCCTAAACCTTACATCAAACTTTACCTTAAAGTTATCAGCTTATCTTTTTAAATACTCTTGTTTGGATCTTGGAACCGTCTTCAGGTTGCAGTTTAAGAAGTTTGGCATAAAACAACTAAGTGCCATGTTCAAACAGTAAAATTGAGTAAAATTGATTCACCATATTGCAGCACCCCCTGGCTTAACAGTGTTGTCACCATTAAAAAAAAAGTTTTAGTTCAAATTCATTTTACAACAAAACATATTTTTTCTTTCTTTTCAATACATCTGTATATTTTCTGTTTTCCATGGCTTCAGGTAGTGAACTCATATGTGCAAATTGCTTTTATCGTGTAAGAACTTTCCTTTCTTTGGAATAATGCAAAAATCATTGTGAGATGATAGCCATGTGTGATTAAAAAAAAACAAACACATGCTCTTTTTATAAACAGAGAGTAGTTTTATAGTCCTTGAGATAGAAACCACTTCCCTCAGCCAATACACAAGTGTTATTTTGACAAACAAAGAATAGATAATAGTTGGGGAAAAAATCAAATAACATGTCTTAGAGTTTTGAATTACCATCTTCTCCTTGATAGAATGTTTTATTCTTTTGAGTGACCCTCTCATTCCTTTTTCCCTTGTGGAATGTCTGTCAGGGAGAGACACTATTGTGGGGCAGATACCGGTCTAATTGAATTGGTACTTAGCTGTGAGTTAATCTCAGGGAAGGACAAAAATCCCTTCATTGGTTAACTCTCCAGAAATAAGTCTCTAAGAAGTTGAGTGCTAAGCCAGTCAACAAATCAGTGCCAGGAGACAAGTGCGTTAAACATATGAGGCTATGCTGATCTACTTCATCTGCTAATGATGGATATTTGTGCTTCTCTCGTGCGTATTCAGGAGGGTCTGTTTCACAGTGTCCTCTGCCATGCATTTTATTTGTCCATAGAATTGAAGGCAGACTGAGCCAGAAGTATAAGTAGATTTTCATTTTTACTTGTTCTTCCCTCACTAATGATTCTGCTTTTACCTTAAAATGCCCATGGCTGTCTGAGGTCTCTAATTTTCTCCCCATTATCAAAGCCTGTAAAGGACTGGATCATATTCACTGTGTGTTTTATTACCCGATTATACTTTTTTAAATGAGTACATTCCAGCTAGTGTGTTAGTTCTGTTTGGCAGTTGAATCTTTTATTATTTTTCTGCAATTGTGGCAACAATGGTTTGTCTTCTCATAATAGAATTTCAGGCCACAGCAAACAGGTGTGGAGAAAAGAAGTGTCTGGAAGACACCTACCAAATGTCACTTCATGAAAGATCAACCTTAAACTTGAACTGCTTCTGTTCTTTTATATTAGGGTGGAAATTGGGGGAATATCATGCTGGTTGATTATTCAAAGTATCCTCCCATCCATCTACCATCAGATTAACCTCTGTTATATACTTCTGTGCTGTGTCCTCAGAAGCTGGACCAGCACCTGGCACATCGTCTAAGTAACTTTATTATTTCTTTTTAATGAGTAAAGGTAAAATGAACCCATGATTTCTTAGCTAACTCAGACCCTTCCTTCCAGTATATGGGAGTTCATGATTATTTGGGGTTTTGCTATCCCTCTATCACTGCTACTTATTTCCAGGTCTTAAGACTACATATTCATAACTCCTATAATATTTTAATGAACACAGACCTGTGTTTCTGACAATGGTCACTTATTCAATATTTCCTTTAATAGAAATATTATTGAAAATATTGTAAATATTAAATGGGAAGTAATGATTTCCTTAGTAATGGGCCTTGGGCAGAAGCACTGAGTATTAAAAACTGCTAGAATCTAGATGGTGAGAAAACTCATTTCATCTCTCCTCAGAAAAACAAGACGGGGGAGAGTGACTCCTTTAAATAATATACCTGAAATAAGTGTGAAAAAATATGGGAGAGTGCAGAAGAGCTCGTTTGGGGGGGGTCAGAAGCTCTATGTTTAAATCTCAACTTTGTTCCTAATTAATTTTGTAATCAAGTTAGTTTCTTAATCAGCCAAAAAAAAAAAAAAAGTAGGAGAGTAGGGAAATAATTATACCTACAACATAAGGAATAAATGATTAAGCATTGTGAGGTAATAGTTTTGAATTTTATTGTGGCCATCATTTCAACAATTCTAAACATTCAACAGAAGTCTGAGATTTTAGATGAGGTATTTGAACACAAAATACACAACGCAAATGTAAGAAGAATTTTATACTCTTATTTGAACAAAATGGTCAGAATGGTCCTAGGAAGCTATTCAGGATTCTAGGTGAATAAAAAGCATATGTCCATTCAGTTAAAAGTCAGGTTAGGAGGAGAAGTACCTTTGTCTCACATTTTCGTATCCACATGCATTCTCACATTGTAATTAGTCTGGGGCAATTGGAATAAATTACAATTCTTTTTTGAAAAATGAGACATCATTATTTTGTAGTGAGGATAACTCAGGCACTGCCTGCCTAAAAACTCTGCAGTTTGTCTTGGTATATTGAAGTGTGCTTGGATCTTGACATTAATAATATTAATATTAATATTAATATGCTGATGCAGAAGAAATTATCCAGTGGTGCATTTTTAGCAACTGAACTATCTGAAACACAGTTAAGAATAAGAAAACAAACAGAAGAACTTCTGAAATGCAAAAATTGATGCAGAAGGTCCACTTATAAATGTATAGACATACCTTCTTGCTCTTACTGAGATTCTGCTTAATTCTTTGTGTATATAACTAGCATACTTGATTATCTAATTTTCCAACTGATGCAAATTTAAGCAATAGTTTGGAAGTAGAGGTAGATGAATGGATGGTGGGCATATTTCTGTCTCAGACGTTCTTAAATTTGAGTTTGCAGGCCTCCTGGGAATCCATGGATAGAATTCATGGGGCTCATGAACTTGGATGGGAAAAAATTACATTATTTTTACTAATCCTGCCCCTTATTAGCTGTATGAATTTAGGAATGTATTTTCTCCCATTATAAATATAGGCAACAAACCATAGCTATATCAGTAAAATAGGTAGCCTTGTCACCAATAGAAATGGCAGCTGTTTTCATATCACTTTACTGTTGTGTAGATATTTCCAATGATCAGTTATTCTCACCATTACTTTGAAGTGATGATACATGTCAGGCCAGCTGCTTTAGTTCTTTGATGCAGTAATATAGAATTAGATGTATTACACCATGGCTTTCCTCCATATTTTGGTAGCTCCTTTCTATAGTAGTTTATTTTGTTTTCTGTGTACTTTATTGTGTACATTTTAAAACATTCTGAGAAGGGGTCCATAGGCTTCACTACAGACACACACACACACTCACGCACACACACACCCACGATCTTTACCTTGAAGCAGAGAATAGTTTGTCTCTTTCTACTTGCTGATTTGCTTCTCCCATTATGCCTGGCATAATTATTTTGTTATATATTACTGAACTTTGAAGTAGACAATAAAAAAAATGAGTGTTCAGTTTTCCAAAGATTTCTTATCTGTAAAACAAACTTCAGATATGTGTTGCAGGGCAAGCTAATCTTCATATCTCATAACTGGAAGTCACACCGACATTATAAACATCATATCAAGGATTTGCACGTTGATATGTCATCATTTTAGAGAGAATAAACTAGTGTAATTTGGGAAATCAGAAATTTTGTCTAAAATCATACATCCATTCTAAATATTTTTTATTTTGGGCGATTTAAAAGATGTATAATACAGAGAATTATATAACAACTTTATTACTTCCACTATTCAGAATTGGCAGCAGCTAAATATTTTTATTATGTTTACTCCAAATCTTTTGTTTATAAAAGAAATAAAAATTGCAGATGAGCGAGGACTTCCCTTTAATCACTGAATCACTGTCTCTAAGTCTTATTCCCATTCCCCTCATAACCACTGTCATAATTTGTATACTTTCCTGTACATACACACACACACACACACACTCGCACACAAACACACACTATACAATATTATTTTAGTGAGTATGGTTTTTAATTTACCATATATAGCAAAAGGTAAGTATTTACATTATTCTGTACATATAGTTTAAGGAAGTTGCTTTTTTTCACTTTTAATATCTTTGTTTTGACATATGCTCATGAATGTTTATATATCCTTTTAATTTCTCTGTACTGGGCCATTATGGACAGACACCATAGTGTACGTTATCTATCCTCCTATCGATGGACCTTTACGTTGTCTCCAGGTTCTCACTATTGTGAATAGTGTGGAAGTGAACATCCCTTCACAAGTCTCCTGTTGCCTGGATGTTACCTTACCTGACTTTTCTAGTCAGTTTGGGCTTCTGTCTCTTTTTCAGTATGAAGCACTTACAAACATGGAGGGAGGCAGCTGAAGAAGGAAGGAATGCCTTCTACCTTCCATAACTATTCCTCAAACTGCAGTACATGTCCTTTGTCTCACAACCACATACACCCACCAAATCTGCTCTTTCCTCTTCTCTTTACCATTTTACACTTTGTATATACACCCCTTCCTTTCAAGTTAAAATTGGCAGAGAGGCTGTTGGGTACTAAAATTCTTCAAGTCTCAGCCGAACTTTAATGGGCTAGAAATCATGTGATAGATAAAATACTATAATTTTAAGGTGTTTTTAAGCAGTACTTTGGGAATTAAATTTAAATCGAAAAGATGGGCTACTCAAAGCCCATCTGACTGGCTATGCTGTGAATGACTGTGGAGGGCACCATGGCTCTGAGGTTGAAAGCACAGGCTGGTCATCCAGTAGACAAGTCATAATCCTGGCCTGGGCCCTTAGGAAGACCACAGGAATGTCATTTCAACGTCTTGAAGATTGTTTTCTTACCTGGAAAAGGAACGTTAATTTTGTTCTGGCAGTGTTGTTTTTATTGTTGGTACAGTAATAATACCTACTGGAAATCGTTGAGTGTTTACTCTGTGCTAGGCACTGTACACAATACTTCCCTGCATTTTCTCATTTCATTTTTATGATTAAATGAGATAATATATATGAAGCACTCTTTTGTTTTATACCCTGCAATCATGGATTTTACAGTCACATAACTTCCAAATTAAAAAAAAAAGTGACAGAAAAATTAAGTGACTTGCTCACAGAGCTGAGGAATAACAAAACCACACCTTGATCTCATGTCTTTTAACTTCCAGCTCAGCATATTTTCCACTTGGCTCAATGGGTTATTAAAAATATCCCAGATAAATAAGGAGAGTTTTTAATTACTGTAGAAGCTTATTCCAAATTGAGAAAATACAGAAAAAATAAAAGGAAATTTTCACAACAAAAATGTTCTTATTTAAATAAAATTCTCCAAGTCAAAAAAGTAACCAGAGCTCTTTTAACATATGGGAGCTTACCATTTTGCAGACCGTGTGCACTGTTTCTCATGAAGCTTTCTGTGCAAGAACTAGTTAGGGACTCATTTTGTCTTTGGCTCAAAATTTCTGCATACCAGTACATCTCTTTGTTGTGCTCTTAAGCAAGTACATTGCCCCCTGCAAAGACAGGGGGAAGTGGATTTACAGGACATTTATATTCAGAAATGTCTTATGCAACACGGCTTCCTTATATGTAACTAACAGTCATTATAAAGAAGCAGCATGGTTAATTAAGAAGGGAAAATGTCAGCATATAAAAAATTACAAATCTTAGATTTGGGAATGATTTTATTTTTAAATGACAAGCAAAAGATTTATTCAGTGAGAGCTCCATGTTTTACTGTTACCCTGCCTTCATTTTCTCACTCAATTGCTTTCCTTATACCACATGACAGCTCAGATACCAAATTATAGAAGAATATTTTCCATCTGCAGTGCTTAGTTACTGATGTCATGAAACAATCCTTAGGCTACGATGACTACTGCTTAACTTTGAAGAGCAAAATTACTGTAACTGTACCATAACTGGGGCCAGGTCAACATTGCTTTTGAAAATAAAATACATACATCCTAAAGGAGGATGACAGCTGCAACTGTACAGTAAAATACATGCTATATTTCATTGATACTTTTTCATACTTTAACATGTCTGAATCGGAATACCTCTTGCATTTGATGGCATTTAATTGTTGGGTGGGCAATGTTTTTTTTTTTTTAATTTACATAGTGGTTTGTAAAAACATGGTCACAATTATTTTGTGCTGTAATTGATGACACCTTAGATTAAATGAAATATGTAGTATTTTACTTTTTGAGATGTTGTTTTAAAAATCCCAGCCAAAGACCATACTAAAATTATAGCTTAGATTTCCATTTCATATTTCCTTTACAGACTTCCAATGATTGAATAGAGTCTTGAGAAAGTAAAAATTAAAACAATAATATAATATAAAACAACCAAAAGTATTATCAAGGAGAAATTTCAGGTAGTGGATTCTCTTAATGGGTTTGCTTTTAATTCAGACAAAAAATTGTTTTCCCTTGGCCTGAAATCGTGATGATCACGCTAAGTAAAACTGGTTTCCAACTCATTTTACAAATCAAATCAGTACAATGAAGAGTCAGGTAGTCAAACGATTTATTAAGTAATGTCATAGGTTGGAGCCAGTAGTGTAAGGGCCTGGGCCACAGCTACATGACTGATAATCATCTACTAGCACATGTGAGGCTGATGAAGTTATCATGGAAATTATGGGGAATGAATGTGTACTTTCCTCTTACAGGAAGTTTTCCTCACACTGCTCTCATGGGCTGGAGAATCACTACCATCTAGTACCACGGTTTCCGAACTAGCAGGCATCAGCATCACCTGGGGGACTTGTTAGGTGTGCTGGGCCCCACTGTTAGAATTTCTGATTCATTATGTCTGGAGTAGGACCTGCAATTTGCATTTCCTACAAGTTCCCAGGTGAGTGCTGATACTCCTGGTCTAGGGATCACACTTTGAGAACCATGGGGCTAGTTATATAAAGAAAGGACACAGGACTTGGAATTAGTTGATCTGTATTTTGGGTCTAATTGGCAACAAACTCACTTTTCTGTGACTTAATATTCTTGTCTCTCAAACAGAAACAGTACAAATTATATTTGTTTTGGCTAAGCATGGGGCTATTATGAGAATCAAATGAGGTAATGAACTTGAAAAGATGCTTTGTAATATATGATACTGTAAATATGAGAAGATATCAGTGATATTGTGCCCATTAAATTTGGGGATATTGTTGTTTTCATACAAGTAAGCTGGGTTCAGAATTCTAAGGCAAAACAACTTTGCATTCTTAGATGAAAATATATTCTAAATATTTAGTTATTTTTAAATGTTTAACATATTTAAATATTTAAAGATATTTTAAAACATCTGAAATAGGTAGCTATTGTTGCTTTTTATAGGAAGATGGCTGGAGTCCCACATATCTCTTTTCTCCCTGCAACTACAATATAATTTGCACTTCCTACCATACATGACCTCTTTCCTCTCTCTACGTGCCCCTATTCTCCTTGGTTCTCCTCTTTGTTCATTATGCTCCAGACCTGCAAATCTTTCCATCTCTCAAACTGGCCAGACTCCTGACAGGTCTGTGCATAGGATATTCCTTTTGTCTGAAACCCTCTCTCCTTCAGTGTTCCCTGGCTGTTTTCTCAGCTCAGGTATTATCCTCTCAGAGAGTTCTTCCCTAACCACGTGTCCACCCCTGCCGCCCCAATCATCCTCTACTGCTTGCCCTAATTGCTATTTGCCAAAAGTATGCAATTTGAGGCTATTTTGTATTGTTAACTATTTATCCCCAGGCCTAAAACATCTCCTCACTCACTGTCCAGACTCAAAAGATATTTATTGATTTTCATTTATTGGATGCTTTTTCTCTTAAAAAATATCAAATGACCTCATTTAAAAATGTATTTAAATTCTGCAAAGTCAATCTATTTTTTTTCTTTTACTTGAAAAGTTCGGTAAATGGGTGTATATTCAAGATACTTTCATAAGCATCCAAGTTGAACCATGTTTGTTGCTATTAAAAAAAGAAAGAAAAGAAACAGTAACCAGACTAGCAGGCAGTATGAGATAGTGGTTCAAAAAAGCAGGCTCTGAAGCGTACCTCTCTAGGATCGACACTTGGTTCTGACACTTTTCTAATTGTGTGAGGTCGGGTAACTTATTTTACTTTAGTGACACTCAATTTTCTCTTCTGCAAGTGGGACTATTTCATAGGTTTGTGAAGATTAAATAAAAACAGCCCATTTTCACCCTAAAAACTAACATTTAGTAGGCCCTCAACAAATCTTAGCCAGAATTATATACTGTTAAAAGTTTCATGTGCCTTGAAAGTGCTTTGGATTACAAGTTTAATACATTCATAGAACACTACGCTTGTTGGAATTGAACAATTCTGGATCTGTGTCTTGATAACAAAATATAACTATATGGCTTTTAAATACTTCAAACTAATTTACAGATGAAAACAGCAGTAATCAGCAATTGTTAACAAAATGCATGAGTCTGTAGATTTTGGGGGATCACATTTGTTGGTGGAACAAATCTCCCAGACACCTACATAACAAGGAGTCAGTCTAGCTAGACAAGCTCATATAGGTAGTACAGGCTAATGATACCTGGGACAAACAGCAAACTTCTTCATTTAGTAAGAATTTCCATAAACACCTAAAAGATTTTTATGTGCAAAAAAAAAAGGACCCTTCATGTTGCTGAAGATAAAAACAAGGAATAAAACTGAGGGAAGGGACTTCCCTGGTGGCACAGTGGTTAAGAATCCGCCTGCCAATGCAGGGGACACGGGTTCGAGCCCTGGTCCAGGAAGACACCACATGCCGCGGAGTAACTAAGCCAGTGTGCCACAACTACTGAGCCTGCAGTCTAGAGCCCGCATGCAGCAACTACTTAAGCCCGCATGCCTACAGCCCGTGCTCCACAACAAGAGAAGCCACCACAATGAGAAGCCTGCACACAGTAAGGAAGAGTAGCCCCCACTGGCCCCAACTAGAGAAAACCCATGCACAGCAATGAAGACCCAACACAGACAAAAATTAAAAACTGGAGATTGGTTCAAGGTGGTGGAGTAGAAGGATGTGCTCTCACTCCCTCTTGCGAAAGCACCGGAATCACAACTAACTGCTGAACAGTCATCAACAGAAAGATGCTGAAACTCAGCAAAAAAGATACCCCACATCGAAGGACAAAGGAGAAGCCACAATGAGACAGTAGGAGTGGCGCAATCACAATAAAATCAAATCCCATAACTGCTGGGTGGGTAATTCACAAACTGGAGAACACTTATACCACAGAAGTCCACCCACTGGAGTGAAGGTACTGAGCCCCACGTCAGGCTTCCAAACCTGGGGGTCTGGCAACAGGAGGAGGAATTCCTAGAGAATCAGACTTTGAAGGCTAGCGGGACTTGATTGCAGGACTTCTACAGGACTGGGGGAAACAGAGACTCAACTCTTGGAGGGCAAACAAAGTAGTGTGTGCATCAGGACCCAGGGGAAGAGCAGTAACCCCATAGGAGACTGAATCAGACCTACCTGCTAGTGTTGCAGTGTCTCCTGCAGGGGGGGCGGGGAAGCGGCGGTGGCCGTGGCTCACCATGAGGAAAAGAACACTGGCAGCAGGAGTTCTGGGAAGTACACCTTGGCGTGAGCCCTCCCAGAGTCCACCATTAGCCCCACTAAAGAGCTCGGG
Organism: Leucopleurus acutus; assembly: GCF_964270905.1. Lineage (NCBI taxonomy): Eukaryota > Metazoa > Chordata > Mammalia > Artiodactyla > Delphinidae > Leucopleurus > Leucopleurus acutus. Next base: position 37,652,600 of record NC_139144.1, on the reverse strand, counting down.
TAGACTCCAGTTTGGGTTGCCTCAGGCCAAAAACCAACAGGGAGGGAACACAGCCCCACCCATCAGCAGACAAGCAGGTTAAAGTTTTACTGAGCTCTGCCCACCAGAGCAACAGCCAGCTCTACCCACCACCAGTCCCTCCCATCAAGCCTCTTAGATAGCCTCATCCACCAGGGGGCAGACAGCAGAAGCAAGAAGAACTACAATCCTGCAGCCTGTGGAACAAAAACCACATTCACAGAAAGATAGACAAGATGAAAAGGCAGAGGGCTATGTACCAGATGAAGGAACAAGATAAAACCCCAGAAAAATAATTAAATGAAGTGGAGATAGGCAACCTTCCAGAAAAATAATTCAGAATAATGATAGTGAAGATGATCCAGGACTGTGGAAAAACAATGGAGGCAAAGATCAAGAAGATGCAAGAACTGTTTAACAAAGACCTAGAAGAATTAAAGAACAAACAAACAGAGATGAAAAATACAATAACTGAAATTAAAAATGCACTAGAAGGAATCAACAGCAGAATAAATGAGGCAGAAGAACGGATAAGTGACCTGGAAGACAGAATGGTGGAATTCACTGCTGCGGAACAGAATAAAGAAAAAAGAATGAAAAGAAATGAAGACAGCCTAAGAGATCTCTGGAAAAACATTAAACACACCAACATTTGCATTATAGGGGTCCCAGAAGGAGAAGAGAGAGAGAAAGGACCAGAGAAAATATTTGAAGAGATTATAGTTGAAAACTTCCCTAATGTGGGAAAGGAAATAGCCACCCAAGTCCAGGAAGCACAGAGAGTCCCATACAGGATAAATCCAAGGAGAAACACACCAAGACACATACTAATCAAATTGGCAAAAATTAAAGACAAAAATTATTGAAAGCAGCAAGGGAAAAACGACAAATAACATACAAGGGAACTCCCATAAGATTAACAGCTGATTTCTCAGCAGAAATTCTACAAGCCAGAAGGGAGTAGCATGACAGACTTAAAGTGAAGAAAGGGAAGAACATACAACCAAGATTACCCGGCAAGGATCTCATTCAGATTGGATGGAGAAATCAAAAGCTTTACAGACAAGCAAAGCTAAGAGAATTCAGCACCACGAAACCAGCTCTAAAATGAATGCTAAAGGAACTTCTCTAAGTGGGAAACACAAGAGAAGAAAAGGACCTACAAAAACAAACCCAAAAGAATTAAGAAAATGGTCATAGGAACATATATATCGATAATCACCTTAAACGTGAATGGATTAAGTGCTCCACTCAAAAGACACAGGCTTGCTGAATGGATGCAAAAACAAGACCCATATATATGCTGTCTATAAGAGACCCACCTCAGACCTAGGGACACATTCAGACTGAAAGTGAGGGGATGGAAAAAGATATTCCATGCAAATGGAAATCAAAAGAAAGCTGGAGTAGCCATATTCATATCAGAGAAAATAGACTTTAAAATAAAGAATGTTACAAAAGACAAGGAAGGACACTACATAATGATCAAGGGATCAATAAAGAAGAAGATATGACAATTTTAAATATATATGCACCCCACATAGGAGCACCTCAATACATAAGGCAACTGCTAACAGCTCTAAAAGAGGAAATTGACAGTAACACAAGAATAGTGTGGGACTTTAACACCTCACTTACACCAATGGACAGATCATCCAAAATGAAAATAAATAAGGAAACACAAGCTTTAAATGACACAATAGACCAGATAGATTTAATTGATATTTGCAGGACATTCCATCCAAAAACAGCAGATTACACTTTCTTTTCAAGTGTGCACAGAACATTCTCCAGGATAGATCACATCTTGGGTCACAAATCAAGCCTCAGTAAATTTAAGAAAATTGAAACCATATCAAGCATCTTTTCTGACTACAATGCTATGAGATTAGAAATCAATTACAGGGAAAAAAACATAACAAACACAAACACATAGAGGCTAAACAATACATTACTAAATAACCAAGAGATCACTGAAAAAATCAAACAGGAAATCGAAAAATACCTGGAGACAAATGACAATGAAAACCCGACGATCCAAAACCTATGGGATGCAGCAAAAGTAGTTCTAAGAGGGCAGTTTATAGCAATACAAGCCTACCTGAAGAAGCAAGAAGAATCTCAAATAAACAATCTAACCTTACAGCTAAAGGAACTAGAGAAAGAAGAAGAAACAAAACCCAAAGTTACCAGAGGAAGGAGATCATAAAGATCAGAGCAGAAATAAATGCAATAGAAACAAAGAAAACAATAGCAAAGATCAATAAAACTAAAAGCTGGTTCTTTGAGAAGATAAACAAAATTGATAAACCATTAGCCAGATTCATCAAGAAAAAGAGGGAGAGGACTCAAATCAGTAAAATTAGAAATGAAAAAGGCGAAGTTACAACAGACACCGCAGAAATACAAAACATCCTAAGAGACTACTACAAGCAATTCTATGCCAATAAAATGGGCAACCTGGAAGAAATGGATAAATTCTTAGAAAGATCTAACCTTCCAACACTGAACCAGGATGAAACAGAAAATATGAACACTCCCATACTCATTGAATGAATTCTATCAAACATTTAGAGAAGAGCTAACACTCATCCTTCTCAAACTCTTCCAAAATATAGCAGAGGGAGGAACACTCCCATACTCATTCTACGAGGCCACCATCACCCCGATACCAAAACCAGACAAAGATACTACAAAAAAAGAAAAGTAAAGACCAGTATCACTGATGAATATAGATGCCAAAATCCTCAACAAAATAAGAGCAAAGAGAATCCAGCAATACATTAAAAGGATCATACAATATGATCAAGTGGGGTTTATTCCAGAAATGCAAGGATTCTTCAGTATACGCAAATCAATCAACGTGATACACCATATTAACAAATTGTAGGAGAAAAACCATATGATCATCTCAATAGATAGATGCAGAGAAAGCTTTTGACAAAATTCAACACCCATTCTTAGAGAGGCACAACCTGCCAAGACTGAATCAGGAAGAAATAGAAAATATGAACAGACCAATCACAAGCACTGAAATTGAAACTGTGATTAAAAATCTTCCAACAAAGAAAAGCCCAGGACCAGATGGCTTCACAGGCGAATTCTATCAAACATTTAGAGAAGAGCTAACACCTATCCTTCTCAAACTCTTCCAAAATATAGCAGAGGGAGGACCACTCCCAAACTCCTTCTACGAGGCCACCATCACCTTGATACCAAAACCAGACAAGGATGTCACAAAGAAAGAAAACTACAGGCCAATATCACTGATGAACATAGATGCAAAAATCCTCAACAAAATACTAGCAAACAGAATCCAACAGCACATTAAAAAGATCATACACCATGATCAAGTGGGGTTTATTCCAGGAATGCAAGGATTCTTCAATATACGCAAATCTATCAATGTGATAAACCATATTAACAAACTGAAGGAGAAAAACCATATGATCATCTCAATAGATGCAGAGAAAGCTTTTGACAAAATTCAACACCCATTTATGATAAAAACCCTGCAGAAAGTAGGCATAGAGGGAACTTTCCTCAACATAATAAAGGCCATATATGACAAGCCCACAGCAAACATCATCCTCAATGGTGAAAAACTGAAAGCATTTCCACTAAGATCAGGAACAAGACAAGGTTGCCCACTCTCACCACTCTTATTCAACATAGTTTTGGAAGTTTTAGCCACAGCAATCAGAGAAGAAAAGGAAATAAAAGGAATCCAAATCGGAAAAGAAGAAGTAAAGCTGTCACTGTTTGCAGATGACATGATCCTATACATAGAGAACCCTAAAGATGCTACCAGAAAACTACTAGAGCTAATCAATGAATTTGGTAAAGTGGCAGGATACAAAATTAATGCACAGAAATCTCTGGCATTCCTATATACTAATGATGAAAAATCTGAAAGTGAAATCAAGAAAACACTCCCATTTACCATTGCAACAAAAAGAATAAAATATCTAGGAATAAACCTACCTAAGGAGACAAAAGATCTGTATGCAGAAAATTATAAGACACTGATGAAAGAAATTAAAGATGATACAAATAGATGGAGAGATATACCATGTTCTTGGATTGGAAGAATCAACATTGTGAAAATGACTCTACTACCGAAAGCAATCTACAGATTCAATGCAATCCCTATCAAACTACCACTGGCATTTTTCACAGAACTAGAACAAAAAATTTTGCAATTTGTATGGAAACACAAAAGACCCCGAATAGCCAAAGCAATCTTGAGAACGAAAGAAGGAACTGGAGGAATCAGGCTCCCAGACTTCAGACTATACTACAAAGCTACAGTTATCAAGACGGTATGGTACTGGCACAAAAACAGAAAGATAGATCAATGGAACAGGATAGAAAGCCCAGAGATAAACCCACGCACATATGGTCACCTTATCTTTGACAAAGGAGGCAGAAATGTACAGTGGAGAAAGGACAGCCTATTCAATAAGTGGTGCTGGGAAAACTGGACAGCTACATGTAAAAGTATGAAATTAGATCACTCCCTAACACCGTACACAAAAATAAGCTCAAAATGGATTAAAGACCTAAATGTAAGGCCAGAAACTATCAAACTCTTAGAGGAAAACATAGGCAGAACACTCTATGACATAAATCACAGCAAGGTCCTTTTTGACCCACCTCCTAGAGAAATGGAAATAAAAAGAAGAGTAAACAAATGGGACCTAATGAAACTTAAAAGCTTTTGCGCAGCAAAGGAAACCATAAAGAAGACCAAAAGACAGCCCTCAGAATGGGAGAAAATATTTGCAAATGAAGCAACTGACAAAGGATTGATCTCCAAAATTTATAAGCAGCTCATGCAGCTTAATAACAAAAAAACAAACAACCCAATCCAAAAATGGGCAGAAGACCTAAATAGACATTTCTCCAAAGAAGATATACAGAGTGCCAACAAACACATGAAAGAATGCTCAACATCACTAATCATGAGAGAAATGCAAATCAAAACTACAATGAGATATCATCTCACACCAGTCAGAATGGCCATCATCAAAAAATCTAGAAACAATAAATGCTGGAGAGGGTGTGGAGAAAAGGGAACCCTCTTACACTGTTGGTGGGAATGTAAATTGATACAGCCACTGTGGAGAACAGTATGGAGGTTCCTTAAAAAGCTACAAATAGAACTACCATATGACCCAGCAATCCCACTACTGGGCATATACCCTGAGAAAACCATAATTCAAAAAGAGTCATGTACCAAAATGTTCATTGCAGCTCTATTTACAATAGCCCAGAGATGGAAACAACCTAAGTGTCCATCATCGGATGAATGGATAAAGAAGATGTGGCACATATATACAATGGAATATTACTCAGCCATAAAAAGAGACGAAATTGAGCTATTTGTAATGAGGTGGATAGACCTAGAGTCTGTCATACAGAGTGAAGTAAGTCAGAAAGAGAGAGACAAATACCGTATGCTAACACATATATATGGAATTTAAAAAAAAAAAAATGTCATGAAAAACCTAGGGGTGAAACAGGAATAAAGACACAGACTTACTAGAGAATGGACTTGAGGCTATGGGGAGGGGGAAGGGTAAACGGTGACAAAGCGATAAAGAGGCATGGACATATATACACTACCAAACGTAAGGTAGATAGCTAGTGGGAAGCAGCCGCATAGCACAGGGAGATCAGCTCGGTGCTTTGTGACCGCCTGGAGGGGTGGGATAGGGAGGGTGGGAGGGAGGGAGATGCAAGCGGGAAGAGATATGGGAATATATGTATATATATAACTGATTCATTTTGTTGTGAAGCTGAAACTAACATACCATTGTAAAGCAATTATACTCCAATAAAGATGTTAAAAAAAAAAAAAATTCAACACCCATTTATGATAAAAACCTTACAGAAAGTAGGCATAAAGGGAACTTTCCTCAACATAATAAAGGCCATATATGACAAACCCACAGCCAACATCGTCCTCAGTGGTGAAAAACAGAAACCATTTCCACTAAGATCAGGAACAAGACAAGGATGTTCACTCTCATGACTCTTATTCAACATAGTTTTGGAAGTTTTACCCACAACAATTAGAGAAGAACAAGAAATAAAAGGAATCCAAATCGGAAAAGAAGAAGTAAAGCTGTCACTGTTTGCAGATGACATGATACTATACATAGAGAATCCCAAAGATACTACCAGAAAACTGCTAGAGCTAATCAATGAATTTGGTAAAGTATCAGGATACAAAATTAATGCACAGAAATCTCTGGCATTCCTATACACTACTGATGAAAAATCTAAAAGTGAAATTAAGAAAACACTCCCATTTACCATTGCAGCAAAAAGAGTAAAATATCTAGGAATAAACCTACCTAAGGAGACAAAAGACCTGTATGTAGAAAATTATAAGACACTGATGAAGGAAATTAAAGATGATACAAATAGTTGGAGAGATATACCATGTTCTTGGATTGGAAGAATCAACATTGTAAAAATGACTCTACTACTCAAAGCAATCTACAGATTCAATGCAATCCCTATCAAACTACCAGTGGCATTTTTCACAGAAGTAGAACAAAAAATTTCACAATTTGTATGGAAACACAAAAGACCTCGAATAACCAAAGCAATCTTGAGAACGAAAAATGGAGCTGGAGGAATCAGGCTCCCTGACTTCAGACTATACTACAAAGCTACACTAATCAAGACAGTATGATACTGGCATAAAAGCAGAAATATAGATTAATGGAACAGGATAGAAATCCCAGAGATAAACCCATGCACATATGGTCACCTTATCTTTGATAAAGGAGGCAAGAATATACAGTGGAGAAAAGACAGCCTCTTCAATAAGTGGTTCTGAGAAAACTGGACAGGTACATGTAAAAGTATGAGATTAGAACACTCCCTAACACCATACACAACAATAAGCTCAAAATGGATTAAAGACCTAAATGTAAGGCCAGAAACTATCAAACTCTTAGAGGAAAACATAGGCAGAACACTCTATGACATAAATCACAGCAAGATCCTTCTTGACCCCCCTCCTAGAGAAATGGAAATAAAAACAAAAATAAACAAATGGGACCTAATGAACCTTAAAAGCTTTTGCACAGCAAAGAAAACCATAAACAAGACCAAAAGACAACTCTCAGAATGGGAGAAAATATTTGCAAATGAAGCAACTGACAAGGGATTAATCTCCAAAATTTACAAGCAGCTTATGCAACTCAATAACAAAAAAACAAACAACCCAATCCAAAAATGGGCAAGAGACCTAAATTGACATTTCTCCAAAGAAGATATACAGATTGCCAACAGACACATGAAAGAATGCTCAACATCATTAATCATTAGAGAAATGCAAATCAAAACTACAATGAGATATCATCTCACACCGGTCAGAATGGCCATCATCCAAAGATCTAGAAACAATAAATGCTGGAGAGGGTGTGGAGAAAAGGAAACACTCTTGCACTGCTGGTGGGAATGTAAATTGATACAGCCACTATGGAGAACCATATGGAGATTCCTTAAAAAACTACAAATAAAACTACCATACGACCCAGCAATCCCACTACTGGGCATATACCCTGAGAAAACCATAATTCAAAAAGAGTCACGTACCAAAATGTTCATTGCAGCTCTATTTATAATAGCCAGGAGATGGAAGCAACCTAAGTGTCCATCATCAGATGAATGGATAAAGAAGATGTGGCACATATATACAATGGAATATTACTCAGCCATAAAAAGAAACGAAATTGAGTTATTTGTAGTGAGGTGGATGGACCTAGAGTCTGTCATACAGAGTGAAGTAAGTCAGAAAGGGAAAAACAAATACCGTATGCTAACACATATATATGGAATCTAAGAAAAAAAAATAAAAAACAAAAAAGGTCATGAAGAACCTAGGGGTAAGACGGGAATAAAGACACAGACCTACTAGAGAATGGACTTGAGGATATGGGGAGGGGGAAGGGTAAGCTGTGACAAAGTGAGAGAGTGGCATGAACATATATACAGTATCAAACGTAAAATAGATAGCTAGTGGGAAGCAGCTGCATAGCACAGGGAGATCAGCTCCGTGCTTTGTGACCACCTAGAGGGGTGGGATAGGGAGGGTGGGAGGGTGGGAGGGAGGGAAACGCAAGAGGGAAGAGATATGGGAACATATGTATAACTGATTCACTTTATTATAAAGCAGAAACCAACACACCATTGTAAAGCAATTATACTCCAATAAAGATGTTAAAAAAAAGAGAAGAACCTGCTGTATAAAAAAATAAATAAAATAAAATTCAAAAAATTAAAAAAAAATTTTTTAATTAAAAAAAAACCTGAGGGAACATTTCTAGTGATGATTGTGATTATACCACATCCATTGTGACTGATTATCTTTTCAGAAGCAGGTTTTCTTTATAAAGTAAGGAAATTTACTACAGTATAGGAGAAAATATTTATTTTTGAACAATACTATGGAAATTGATAGTACTATGATATAGTTTAAAGTAAGACAGAAGACAGAAAGATAATAGCATAGATAGAGGTCGAGATGAAAAGACAAAGGTAAGCCTAGAGAGACCGGACTTAATTTAGCGGTGCACTCAGGATTTAATTTATTTGGCCAGCCATTGCTTAACTGTAACAGTGTAGGTATTTCGGGAAGTCTTTCTGATCTGGGTTTCATAGCACATATTTGAGCACTGTATAAAATCCAGTCATCTCATTTACAATCACTTATCTCAAATTCAAAATGTGTTGCCAGCTCTGTTCACTTATTTGCAGTTTTCTGGATATAAACCGTTTCCTCAGGTGTTTTTATTTCTTTCAAAGACTTCTCCCCACAGCACTGTCCTTATGCACAATATTTCCTTCCTGTTTTAGGGTAATCATCTAAATAAGGCACACATAAGAGTTCCTAAAATCACTTTATTTTCCAAGTAGCCAGCAGAGGGAAACGTTTATTAAATGTAGCTAATTTCAGTAACTGAGAGGCTCATGAAGGGCCTAAAGAACACAGAGGAGTGTCATGCTACTTGGGTCGGTTCCTGGAAGGTCATCTACTTTAAGAGCTGCATTTTATTAAGCACTGTGCTGGTTATTGGGACTGTTCCTGTTGTTTTACTTAGTAGTCTCAGGGGGACTGTTTGGCACTAGGGTGCAAAATGGGATCTCAGCAATTGGGAAAACACACCACTGCAGGTTCTGTAAATCGTTGAGTACAAGCCTTAATAACTGATAAGTGCCTGGCCAAAGAATAGCCCAAGGTTGTTCAAGAGTCCATCTGCTCACTCTTTCCAGTAGGCCTGCCTCATCTATCCATCTAGAGGCAGCCCTAGAGCCACCTTCCATGTAGAGCAGAGGCATTGGTGCTATAGCAGCCTGGCAGATCTGTGAATGGATCTGTTCTCTCTGGGGTTAGGAGGCAGAGACTTCCCACTGGTCTGCTTTGATTTTGATGACTCCCACATCAGAGAAGGAAAAATGTGAAGAGCACAATGTTAAGTAACTTTTTGCTTTCAACCAAAGCCACCATTTCCACCTCCAATTTTCCTAAGGAGTCTCTTGACTCCTTTTACTTCCATGTAACAATCAAGAAAAAGAGGGAAAGGAATAAGGGGACACAGTGAATATTAGAGTGGTATATTGGAAAGTACACTAACTAGGAAGTTAGGCGACCTATGTTCTCATCCTTATTCAGACACTAAATATCTGTTTAAAGAATTGATGTTTCCAGGAGGGCTTCCCTGGTGGTGCAGTGGTTGAGAGTCCAGCTGCCGATGCAGGGGACACGGGTTCGTGCCCTGGTCCGGGAAGATCCCACATGCCGCGGACCGGCTGGGTCCGTGAGCCATGGCCGCTGAGCCTGCGCGTCCAGAGACTGTGCTCCGCAACGGGAGAGGCCACAACAGTGAGAGGCCCGCATACCGCAAAAAAAAAAAAAAAAAAAGAATTGATGTTTCCAGTCCTCACCTGTAAAATGAAGTATTTGGACCAGCCAATAGAATGCTTTAAAGTTCTCTATCTAGAATAACAAGAGCTGCAAGCATTTAATAAGCACTTTCAGTCTATAGTAAGCACATTACATTTACTTTTTTAATCTTTATAAAAACACTGCAAGATAAGCAATATTGCTATGATCCCCATTTTATAGATGAGGACACTAAAGCATAAAAAAGATAAGAAATGCCAGATTTGTAAAAGAGCTACAGTCGGGATTCACAGGTGGTCTAGCTTCAGAGCTGGTCAAATGTATTCTTCTGTATATGTTTATATCAGAAATTGACCTTGAAAACAAGGAGAGGCAGGGCCAGGACATGCTTAGGACTTGCATCACCGTAGGAATCCAAGTTTATTAAGTTCACCCCTTTGGCTACATCTCTCTCTCTCTCTCTCTCTCTCTCTCTCTCTCTCTCTCTCTCTCTCCCCCCCCCACCCCCCTCCCCTCTCCCCTCTCCCTCTCCCACCCCCCACCCTCATTTTCCTATTCTTTTCCTTTCTCTCCTGGAAAGTGATTTTGGGTGTTGAAAGCATAAAACTCTCCAACATGAAGGACTTGGGCCCTTCACTGCTAGGACAGAAAGAGGTAAACCTTGGTCCCTGTGTATCTATTCTCTCATGATGCTTTAGTAAAAGATAAGAAAGGAGCAATACAAAGTGGGAAAAGGAGATTTATTGCACAGAAACAAATTCAGAGGGCTAGGGAAAGTGCATTTGATTTTGTCCCAGACATATAATGATGTTAAATTTTCCACACGTAAGATCGATGGAGCTTCCTTCTTGGTAGAGAGATGAAATTTACATTCTAAGGATAATTACTATTGAGTTTAAGAAGATTAAATTTATGTCTGATATTTTTTTTTTTTATCCCAGCCTGTTACTTAATTCTTCTCATATTTGGCCATTTTCCAACTCAGAGTTGAGACTCTTCTCTCACCTGAGTGTTTAGAACCTACACAGGGTTTCAAGTAGGTAAAAACATTGAAGGAAAAAAAGGAACCCTAAGTATCTTTTTCATCAAGGCAGTGACAGTGGACAGAGACAGGCATAGTTAGGGCTCTCTCACTGTGTCCTTGCCGTTCGTTTCACATTATTGGTGATAGCTGTGTCAGAAAGGAGAGGGAAAGCTACAGACTCTAAACAACTGGGGTTTATCTGCAAAACCAAGTCATTCAGGATGACCACCTGTTGTTGCACAGTTTAGGATTTGCACAAAGGGCTACAGGGTGAGCGGGAGCTAAACCATGTAACCTGTGCTCCCTTCATCAACCAAATACCGTGGCCTGCATCATTGTTTAATCAGGAAAATGAAACCAGAATGGAAAAATTGCTTAGTTCATTCAACGGATATATGTTGGGCATTGACTATGTCCTGGGGTTACATCAGTCTAAAAAAATCAGAACTCCCTGAGCTCATGTAGCTTATATATCCAAGCTGTGCTGTCTAAAAGGGTACCCAGTGGCCACATGTGATAATTTTAATTTAAATTAATTAAACTATATATTTTAAGTGCTCAGTAGCCACACATAGCTGGCTGCTGCCACACTGGACAGCACTGATATAGAGCATTTGCATCATCGTGGAAAGTTCTTTCATAGAGCATTTACTAAAGACTAAACCAAATAAATAAGTAAACATACAGTACATTAGGAGTTGATGTGCTATTAATAAAATTAAAGTAGGGGAAGGATCAGGTTATGCTGGGAGAAGTGAGACTTGCGATTTTGAAAAGGATGGTCAGAGATGGCCTTGCTCATAAATGATGTTTGCATGAAAACCCAAAGGTAATGAGGAAGCAAACTGTGAGAGCATTCTAGTCCTGTGAAGAGACAGGGCAAAGGCCCCGAGGCAGAGGTCCATTGGAGTGCTCAAAGAGCGAAGAAGCAAGGGGCACTGAGGTAGAGTGATCAAGGGAGAGGAAGGTAGAAGTGATGAGTGGTTATGCTCTGATTTATTTTAAAGGTAAGTGAACGGGACTTGCTGACAGACTGGCTCTGGACTAACAGAGGGGGTGAGGGTAGGGGGGGAAGCATAGCTCCAAGGTCTTGGGTGTGGACACCAGATAGAAAGGAATTGATGGTAACTGAAATGGGAAAGGTCATGGAAGCAGGTTTGAGCTGATGATCAGGTGTTCAGCTCTGCGCACAGATTTGTAAAAGTTTCCTAGACATCTGAGTGGAGCTGTCTACAAGGCAGTTGGATGTATGTGCTTTGAGTTCAGGGTAGAAGTCAGAGCTAAAGATATAAATTAGTTGTTATCAGCATGGAGATGGTATTTAAAGCCATGAGCCCAGATGAGATCACCTAGGGGGCAAGTATAGGTAGGTAGAGAAGATATGTAAAGACTGAGACCTAGAATGCTCCAGCATTATAACATCAGAGTCGTGAGGAGGAGCCAGGTGAGGATTGGTTGATTTTCACCAGCTAGTGTCCTGGAACCCAACTGAAGCAAGCGGTTCAAAGAGGAAAGCATTATCAGCCCTGTGAAATGTTGTTGAGGGGTCACTAAGCTCAGTAACAGGGAGGACACTGCTGACCTTGTCACTAAGGGGTTTGATGAGTTAAATCCTGATTAGACGAAAGAACTGGAGGAGAGAGATTGAAGACTGCACGTATAGATTCCTCGTCTTTTGAGGAATTTTGCTCTAAAGGGGATCAGAATAATGGAGCAGTAGGTGGAGAGAGGAAATAAATGAGCATTTAAAAACATAATATTAGTAAAATAACAGTATATTTATGTGATGCTGGGGATGATCTAGTACAAGGTGAAAAATTGATACTGTTATAGAGAGAGGAAAGAATTAATTTCTGGGGAAATTTCCTTGAATTTAAGAAGGGAATGAGATCTTAGATACATGGACAGCTTGTCCATGGTAACAGTAGGAAAAGCAGAGCACATGGGTCCAGATGTTGGCAGGTGCTTGAATGGAGTGGTAGGAGATTGATGAAGTGTGCTTCTGATTGACTTCTTCCTCAGTGAAATAGGAACCAAGGTCATCAGGGAGGAAATTTTGGGGGTTTGAAAACTGAAGAGAAGATAATGACATAAGTAGCTAGGAGAGTAAAAAGGCATCTACTAGCAGAAGGTGACACAGAGCAACTTTGAGGGCCCACATAATTTTCATGGGCATTGCTTCAAAGTGAGACAGTTCAGCATAAGCTGTGTCATTTTCACCAGCCCTGTTGAGCAATAGAGTTTAACCAAGGCTGAATTAGAGTGAAAGAGACAAGGCAGTGACTATCTTATGTACTATGAATTCTAAACCAGGTAAAGGAGGGAAATGAGTATAAGAGGAATGAAAAATGGATAGGATCAATGAATTGCCGATCTCAAAATTATTGCAGTTGCTGTAGTAGTAGGAGTAAACTGAAAAGATAGGCAGTGATGATAAGAGACGAGAGTGCTTAAAACTGATACTATGGAAGGGTTCTAATTATTGCTGAATAAGAGGATCCAGGCATGATCATGAGTGATTTCCCTAAATCCTGTTCTAAAGATCAGTTCACGTAGAGAGTTACTTTCAATTTGTATTAGTTCAATGCACACTTTGTCTAAATTAGAGTGTTAATCTCTATGAAAGAAGAAAATTTTGATAAGATGTAGTCAGTTGATGCTTACATTTAAAAATCAAAAATAATAGGGTGGCATGTTCCCCTTAGGTAGCATCAGATGGATCTCTGGCCTGTTCTGTTGTGAAGCAAGACAGTGCAATGTTGGGGTTTGCATTTGATCAGAATAAGCTTCTTGTTCCACTCAATTTCCAAGAGTTTTCAGAACAGAAACTTCAAATACAAGCTGAGTAATAATAAGCATAATTTAATTATTCTTAGCTACTTTCTTTATGAGTAAATTTCTAAAAGAGAGGAATGGCAGTGTCCTAGTGTGGATTCTGTACTCTTTGACTGTACAACTATAAAGAAACTATGGATCTATTTGTGTAATCAGGGAAACCTCAAAAAAGAACAGGTACCTCTTTCATTAATGCAAAAGGGAAAAATCAAGAAGACACTTTTCCTAATATGTAGGAAGTTCTAAGTGTTATTTATAAAAGAAGGAAAATATAATGAGATACAGTCAGTTGATGCTTAAATTTAAATGTTATTTTCCATTAGAGTCTTATTTACGTTTTAAAATAAATGAACAGGGACTTCCCTGGTGGTCCAGTGGTTAAAGACTTCACTCTCCAATGCAGCGGGTGTGGGTTCAATCCCTGTTTGGGGAGCTGAGATCACACATGCCTTGTGGGCAGAAAACCAAAACAGAAAACAGAAGAAATATTGTAACAAATTCAATAAAGACTTAAAAAAAATGGTCCACATTAAAAAAAAAAAACCTTAAAATAAATAAATGAACAAGCAAATACATTTATTCTTGAGACGTAAATATGGACATATTTCTGCCTATTGATTGGAAGATTTGTTGGCAGTCAGTGAAGAAAAATAGAAAGTGGACAATTGGTTTAAGACCTAAGAAAAATGTGTACATTTTCTCCAACTTCACAAAGACTTTGATAAAACACTCAATTTGGTCAGGCAGGATTCATCCACCATTACCTTGAAAAGTACGAGGTAGAAACTTATCTTCATTAAGTGCCACTGAATGTCTGGCACCACATAACTAACCAGAGAATTCAGTAGCTTAGGGTCCATGGGATGCCTCAAGTTCAAAGGGAATAGAGACATCCTGTTTGGTGTTGTATTTCACTCATGCTGTTAAAACTGCCCAGACCTCCTTAAGTGTTTTCTTTTTCAATCTTGAGCATGATCTTCTTTGTTCCTCACGAATAACACAAAGCATAATAAAACCCAATGTCAGACCAAATAATTTTCACAATGCGTCACAAGATTTTATTTTTAGTTATAAAGGTTTTTCCTTTTGTGTAAAATGACTTTTTGTTAGTGATGGTGAAAACGGGTCACATACCACTCCTGAGGACCTGTGGCTTGTTAGAGAAGAAAGAACATTGCTTCACAGTTACCAATTCTGACCCAGTACATTCAAAGTGCAAATTCTATTACTGAAATTTTCAGTACACAGGATGTCTATTGAGAAACAATGAAGGTAGGTAAATTAAGCTCTAATGTGTCCAATGAAGAAATTCATTCTCAGTTCCTGAGACCATAAACGTGAACAAAGGAAAATAAAGTGATTTAAACTACCTCTACATTCAGTGACATTCTAAAAGATTTAGCAACATATGTTCATTCAATGCACAAAATTCAGATGCTAATATTTTTCTAGTGTGAAATCATGACCTGTGACTTCGTTGAATGTCTCAAAGCTTGTTTTCATTAACATTTCCTATTTTTAAAATTTAAATCATGGAAAAGAATGCTGGCTGAACAAAATCTGGTCTGACTGAATTTTTCAGAAATGGCTTTAGTGATATTTTTCTACATATTTATAACAGAGGGTGATAAATAAATATGAAAATATAAGTCCTGTTATATGTTAGACATCTTTTGAAACTTGGCTGCCATTTGGAGAGAAATTAATAATATTTCTTAAGTGATCACTTATTGAGTAATTTCTGAAACCTGAACAGTGTTCAGACTTGGGAGAATTCATGGTTTATCAAAACTCTGGGACTTTACACATTTTCTGTTTGTTTTCTTAGGATATATCTATAAGAGAATAGATAATATCACATGACTCCTAAAATCCAGTGTTACAGTTTACCACAAATTGTTTAAAGGATGCTGTATGAGGGCTTCTGCTACCTTCTGCTACCTTCACCTGCAGAATATCAAATGATCAAAGTTGTAGGTCACATACAATTTGACCATGTTCTACTGGAGAAGGTCTGGTTAAGCTGCTTGATTGAGCAACCAAAAAGGATGAATAATGGGCTATAATTCTCCGTATAATATTTTTTGAATTATTTTCCATTTAAAATTGTATTTGCAATTTGTTACATATGTTAAATGGATATAATTAAATTTTAGAAACGATAAGACAAATGTCTTTTTTCCCCACTCAGATATCCTTTAAAAAAAAATTTTTTTTAATAAAACATTGTCCCCCCCATTCCAGCTAATAAGTCTTTGCCACCAGTGAACAATGGCACGGATCTAAAGCTAAATATTAAAAGACCATGTCCACGTATGGTCTTCCTAGATTGCTGCTTTTTACTGTCATTCTTGAAATGTCTCCTCTGAATTAATCTCTTTAGGAATAAAGAAGAATGATAATACCATGTAAATTTTTGTATGTGTAGAAATCAGCGAAGCATATTTTATGCATTTAGAGAAATCACCTCTTCTGGAGCATGAACTTAGACGTGACTACTGTCCTTACGAAGCACTGTTTCAGACATTTCTTGGTGGAGCTACTACTTTTTAAAAAAAAATATTTATTTATTTGGTTGCACCGGGTCTTAGTTGTGGCAGGCGGGCTCCTTAGTTGTGGCTCACCGGCTCCTTAGTTGCGGCAGGCGGGCTTCTTAGTTGCAGCAGGCAGGCTCCTTAGTTGCAGCAGGCAGGCTCCTTAGTTGCGGCTCACCAGCTCCTTAGTTGTGGCATGTGAACTCTTACTTGTGGCATGCATGTGGAATCTAGTTCCCTGACCAGGGATCAAACCTGGGCCCCCTGCATTGGGAGCACAGAGTCTTATCCACTACGCCACCAGGGAACTATTTCTTAACTACTGAATCATTTGTTGATTCTTTTGTTTCATTTAAAACCATTTAGTAAGTCTTTAAATACAATAAGTAACCATATTAAGAGAGATATGTATACAACTATGGTAATATAGATGTAAAATAAATACTTAGAATAACCTATGGGAAAACAGATGAAGTAGTTGATCAGTTTACCTGTTTGAGGAAAGAAAGATCTTGCTTACAAGGTAACTTAAGTATGGCATGAAATGTTGAGTGGTACTTGGCCAAATGGCAGACAGCTAAGGAAATTTCACATAAATGAAAAAAAATTCTAATATTTTCATGAAAATAATGAGTGGCCTCATGTAGATAATGTTTGGAGTATGTGAAAAAGAATGATTAAGAAAATGCATTATCTCTGAGGGATTTTTTTTGTGATCACAAAACAAAGTGAGTTTTGGTAAGCAATATTGAGGGAAACAGTATCTTATTTTATTTAGGTTACAAACTCACAAAAAGACTCTGTGCCTCTATATATATGTGTATGTATGTACATATGTATGTATGTACCTACCTATCTTATCTATTTATCCATTCGTCCATCCATCTGTCATCATTCTACCTGTGTTGGAATTCACTTATACAATATTTGAATTGAAAAAGGGAATAATACTTTTTCCTGGAAAAGAAAAAATGACTCTGATTTAGTTAATTGGTGTGACAAATAGGACTGGTATTGCCAATTCTGTTGTATGGTGGACATTTTCCATACATTGAATAAGCTGGATCAAGATGTCTAATATTTTGAAGAAATATTTTTGAACTGCTTATACAATATGTTGAAAATGCATCCTTTAAAAATTACTAGCTCTTAAAAATATTAGACATGCTCTTAAAATACGCAAGAGAGTATAGAGTTTTTAAAATTCTGTTAAGGTTATGCTACCAAAAAGTATAAAGATTGCTGGGTTAGAAAGTTATTGCATGGGTAAAGTTTCCAAAGTATGGACTTAGGTTTTGGAGTCTCCACCAAGCAAACTGTTATTAATGAGAAATCATGTTTTAATCTTAGGATGTATTTGCTATGGTTTCGCTGATTGAAAACATAACTTTTGGATGAGCTATCTAGACTGTTCTTTCTCAAAATCAAAATTCTAATTCATTGTCCTATCAATAGAGGGCACTTTCTTTGTTGTGTTTAGATTTGAACTGAACTCTGGTAAACAGCAACCAGTATGACTGAGTTCACTCAAAGTCCTGGTGTTACCACTGGCATCACTTATCCTGAAAGTAACTCACTCTTCTATACCTGAATATGAGCCTGATTTCTTCTTTTTTGTTATCTTTACTGAGATTCGTGAAGAATCTGACAGCATAGGCTAGTTGTGTTAAAAATATTAATAAAGGGAGACTGTCATCCACTAGTAGCAAATTTCAACTGACCTTGTATTGATTAAATAAATCATAGTTTTAAAATTTTATAGGCCCTGGAAGATACAAATTTTAATTGTTTTGGTCCAAACTTAAAATTGGTAGCATTTTAATATATCCTTTAGAAGATGCGGTGGCTAACTTAACTTACAAAATAATGAATATGAATACAATGGGTTAAAAATACTTAAAATCATTGTATAAGCCTTGAATTATTCAATGTAATTTGTCACCTACCAAGTTGTGTGGATAAAGACACATATCCACATTAATCACATTTAATATTTAATAAGCTACACACCCATGTAATAAACAATTTTATATTGAGTTTGAAATATTAACAAAAATTTCAAGTTTCTGTTTCTTATTTCCAGATCTCTAAAATTGAGACTGTTTCTTGTGTTTTCTGAAATGAAGCATTCTTTGAAATGTTCATAGCATACATAACTACTTGAAAGATGACAGAGGAGGGATTTCTTTGCATATAGATCTCAAACAGGGAGTTTCTCTAATTAAAAAAAAAAAAAATTCACACAATACACTCAAAAGAAAGCAAAGAATTCCAGCAGCACAGCGTTCCAGGGTGTTTCCCTTGCCAAAAGGCGGTATGAGTTTTATGAATACATACTTGAGTTTTGTTTTAATTGTGATAGTCTTACTTTTAAATCTACAAAGAACAACTCAAATCCCCCAACACACACACACACACACACACACACACACACACTCTCTCTCTCTCTCTCTCTCTCACGTCTATACATACTATCATTATTTAGAGCATTAAGGTAAATAAACTATGTAAAATATGTATCATTAGGATTGGGAAAGCTCTTATTGGTGACAGCTGTAGCCATGAAATGTACTTGATCCTGGGATGGTGTGAAAACGATGAGTTAGCTGATTCAAGAACAGATGGCCCCTATTCACCCCATGTGGCTAAACACACAAATGCCAACCTCAGAGACGCCTTACCTTTGCCCTGTCTGTCCCTTCTAGGCTGGTTCTGTTATATTAGGGGTTATTGCCTTCTTGGCCCTCCCTGCAATCAGCTTTTGAAGTCCATGGCCAAGAAGGCAGCGTGAGACACCATTATGAGAGAGGTGTTTGCTTAAAGATATAGTCTGAACAAGGTCCCATGGACCCCTTGATAATCTAGCAGGAAACCACAAACTCCAGCCAATATCTTCTAATCCCCTGAGGATTCGGAACTGCCCACCATAAAAACATAATGGGCTGTTTATCTGAGCAGCCAGGAGATAACATCTTAAAGTTACAGTCTGGGTTACAGACTGGTGACATAAAGCAATAAGAAATTCAAATACCTCCCTTGCCCTGGGAAAAACAAAATGCGAACAGCCCAGTGTATAGATACCACTGGATGCTCCTTTCTCATGCTAATGAGAGTCACAGTTTTCCCAACATTTTTCTGTTAAATAAATTAAATATACTTGGGAAGAAATGGATGGACCCTGCCCCTTTCTCCATTTGCATGCTTTATACTATTTTTGAAGTTTGGGACTATGTTAGGAGATATTCCCACTGGCACAATCAAGTGAATTTTTGTGGCACATTTTGACTTCTTTTCAAAGATTGCTTAAATTCTGTGACATTAATCATGATTGTCTAATAAAATACTACAGTGATTCTCAACAAGATGTTTTATTCCCAGGGCTCCCATACTGCAACAGATCAGACGCTCATTATTGCATATGTGTATGTGTGTGTGCATGTGAATAATATATTTTTTTCTGTGGTTCTTTGTTTCTCTGCTGGGGCAGAATTAAAATATCTCAAAGTTTAAAAATTCTTCTCTAAAGGCCTGTTATTTGTCTGCATTGCTGACATTAGGAAAAAGAAAAGCTAGACTTGATATTTAAACTATGTCTATTGAACACATAATATAGTGGAGATTTTAGAACCATTTGTTTCTAGTGAGCCTGTTTGTTATTATCAGTCAGCTGGGAGAATCCTATGCCTATACAGGATTTTCCTTTCCCCTTAAATAAATGAATCTCTGTGACTATGGATAGGGACCAAATTAACCACTTAGTTGCTAGACTTCTCCCCACTGGATAATATAGGTATTTTAGCATATATAAATATGACCATTACCTATGTTTCAACCAACTTGGTTCATTTTAACCATTTCCTGAACATTCAATAGGATTGTTTTCATAACCAAGCTTATTTAATTATAAAAATAGGCTCCATGTATCAGTCTAATATGCTTAATCTAATCTTTTTCATCCTCAGACCTGCATGTATACATTTCTGATCTGTTGTATTTAACAAGTAGCTTTCTTTTCCATTTCTCCCAGGGGTAAGTCACATGATTTTACGTCAGACTCAGCTTAATCAGAAGCTTTGCCTGCTCTTACCTATTTATTTTCTTCTACCTTTTCAATAAAAACATAAAATTGCTCTGAAAAGTATAGAAATAGCTTAAGTCACAACTGTGTTGCACTGTTCAATAAAGCTACCTTCACGAGAGACTGCCCCTTTAGGCTGAAGCCTCTGGAACTGATCTCAAAGAGAATATACTCCATCCCAAACCATATTCCTTAAGGATGACTGAAAAGTGAGACATCTGCTCTCCTTGGGCATGTGCACTATGCTGCTTTCTCTTACAACTTGAAAACGTTTTATTAGCTTTAAGAATTTGTTTAATCAAATCCTCGTGGAGGTCCTTCTCACTCCTGGGGCTATTTAGTAAAATATGGATTAGGGCAAAGCGCTCTAATGTGTCTTGCGGAGAGTCATCATGGGGAGAGCCACCAAGGGATGGGGGAGAGGAACAGTCTCCAGAAAACAGCTTTTAGCCAAAAAGAAGGAGAAAAATGAGGCTTTGGCAGGAAAAGCTCCTCATGTTTGAAACAAAACTATGAAAGAAAGTATGTCAGTAAAAAAAGATTTCCCCAAAGATTCATTTGGAATAGAATTTTCAATATAATGAAGATAAAGCACTTTTTGAGAACCCCCTCTAATAATATTTCATTCCTAATAGAATTGCCTGTGAGCAGCTGAAACAAGGGCAGGGGAAGATATTTATTGAATAAATTACATCGTTGAAATAAGTAAAAATATACTTACCTCAGTTAGACATCTTGTTGGATTTCCTAGAATGTAATAATTTTGCTGAGTAATCAGATTAGCACATAACAAAAGAAAAACACTCGATTTTAGTACCCGAGGAATAGGAAAGGTTGGGAGAAAGAAATTTCACACTGTAAGTGAAACACTTCTCTACCCTAAATGTGTTAGCGTTCTAAAGTCAGGAGTCTCACTCATCTCGTTCCTTGGAGTGTTCTCTAGCGAGAATAATCATCTACAATGAGCGCACTTATTTACCTGTGGTATTGTGCAAGGGATGAACAAAACAAGTTGTGCACAGATAACCCCTGCTTGTAGGAAAGGTCAGTCTGATATAATAAAGCATGGTACAGAGTTATTCAGGGGGAAAGGAACAAATATATTCGGCAGTTTGCTTGCATGAGCTATTTGCAAACAATTTACATGTTTAGGCCAGAGAATAGGTTTATTGATCACAGTAGGAGAAAGGGAACACTTTGAGAATTGATGGACTTTCAGCCTGGGGGTTAATTACAGCAAGGTCTGTGAAACTAGGCAAACCTGGATTTGTGTCCTGACTCAGCCTTGTGTAAGCTACGTGACTTTAGGCTGGTTGTTAACCTCTCTAAACTTCAGTTTCCTCATTTATTAAACAGAAATAACACTATACTCATAGTTCATGTAAAACACTTGCATAGGGCCTAAGCAGTGCTAAGTTAGACCAGAATTACTGAATCGATAATGCTCCTCTCAAGCTTTAATCCATTTTCATCTTTCTTAACTTCTTTACTCCGTGGTCTTCCTCTTGCCAGTCTTACAAACAGACCTCCAGTAGAATTTACTCTCTTGCATTTTCTGAAGATAGGCATAGAGTTTCTGTTTTTAACTTTCTTAATTTCCTTTTTTATCCCTATCTCACTGAGTGCCAGTATTTGACCATGAAAAGGGTGACTTTTCATATCCTGGCAGGAAGCGTTGTTTTCTTGTCCTTGCCCGCCGTTCACTCTCATGTCTTCAGTCATCTTTCTACGAAATACTCTCGTACGTCTTAACTACACCTTAAACTAAAATGGAGCTTTTATTCATTCCTAAGGTCTCTTCTCCCTTTCATTGTCAGTCACCATTAGTCAAGAATGTACCGGTTGACTCGCTCTGGTTTGCAATCTTTGTAGTCCAGCACGCTGTTCCTCTATTTTATCAATCTGGAGTCACTTTAATGTTTCAAGTGGAATTGGAGCCAGATACCTCATATTCTGCTCACCTCCACATGACCTTTACACAACTGGCAAAGGATCTAGAATCAGTATGATGCTGGCTATGACTGGGAACAGAGATTCTGCTGTATGTCCGAGACTGAAATACTCATAATTACAATAAGCATGATTCCTGTCTTTCCAAAAACACCCAACAATTGGAACACATACAAGCTTTAAAATACCTTGAATAATTTGTAAATCAGCTATACTTCAGGAAAAAAGAAGATGAAGAAAAGAATCCTACCAATTAAAACAAAAAAAATTCCTTGAATAAAAAATATTATTTTCCCTATTTTTTTAAAATAGATAAAAGTTATTTTCTAATTTAATAAAAAGTAGAACTTGACTGAAATGGTCAGGTTTGTTTTCTACTTCACATGTGCCTACCGTATAAGTAGAAGATAATTATGAAAGACACACTGTTCCTCACACTCCCAATATATTACAAAAGGAGAATGAGCCTCTCTCCTTGGCTCGGTTTCTCTTTCTTATAAGGACACCATTCATATTAGATTAAGGCCCCACCTAATGGCATCATTTCAACTTAATCACCTATTAAGGATATTATCTCCAAAAATGGTTACATTTTGAGGTACTGGGTTTGGGACTTCAACATATGAATTTGATGGGGGACACAGTTCAGCCCATAATATCCTCATGGAGATTAATGTCTATTCGAAAGAATAAGCAGTATATAGCAGGGATGAATTTGCTGTACACCCTTGGATTCATAAAATATTGTGCTGATTTATTGTTCTGAATCAAATTTGATCTGGTTTTGGGTTTCCCACTTGCTAGATCCTCAACAAAGGTCAATGGGGATCCCCCTAACCATCCCCAACATCATGCTGAGACCTGAGTGAGAGGGTAAAGGGGGCTTCCATAGTTAAAGAGTTTCATAGGGGGCTGTAGCCTTCATTCCATCACGGCTGCTGTTGTCCACTGTCCAGGCTGATGTGATCCATTTGAAGGCATGTATTTTCACTCACTCTGTGCCAAGCTAGGGCACAGGGATGTTTTTTGTTTCCTTTGGCTCCTAATTCCACAAGCTCTTGGAGTGTTCTGTTGCTGTCAATATGTGTATGCTGCCCCATCAGCACTCCTGCCACTTCCAGAAAAACTGTCAAGGGAAGATAAAATTCCCTATCATTTCAAGAACCTAGTCTTTCATTTAGGGAATTTTATTTTATTTTATTTTTTAAATTAATTAATTTGTTTATTTTTGGCTGTGTTGGGTCTTTGTTGCTGCACGCGGGCTTTCTCTAGTTGTGGCGAGCGAGGGCTATTCTTTGTTGTGGTGCGCGAGCTTCTCATTGCGTTGGCTTCTCTTGTTGTGGAGCACGGGCTCTAGGCCCACGGGCTTCAGTAGTTGTGGCTCACAGGCTCTAAAGCACAGGCTCAGTAGTCGTGGTGCACGGGCTTAGTTGCTCCGCAGCATGTGGGATCTTCCCAGACCAGGGCTCGAACCCGTGTCCCCTGCACTGGCAGGCAGATTCTTAACCACTGCGCCACCAGGGAAGTCCCTCATTTAGGGAATTTTAAATGCGTGCATTATTCTCTGTTTGCTCCCTACTTCACATCTCCAACCTGCTCTGTGCCCACGGAGATCAACCTTTACAGTCTGCAGCCTCAGGGTCCCTTGATGCCAGATGCACGGAGCCCATGCCGGTACTGGCAGGAGCTCAGACGGCAAGAGGAGAGAGAGAGTGGAGTGTCTATTCCCTGACAGCTCCTCCTACCGACCCGGCCTTGGGCAGGCGCAACGTTCTTCTGCCTCAGATCACAGCTTCTCTCAGGGGGCCTTTTCCCCACAGCTCCAGATTGTCTCACTCTGTCTCCTTGCCCCCCAGCCCTAAACGTTGCAGTGGCTTTCCACTCGTGCAAGTATCACTCTAGCCTCAGTAAAACATCCCTTTGTTTTTGTTTTTTGGGTTTTTTTGCGGTACGCGGGCCTCTCACTGTTGTGGCCTCTCCCGTTGGGGAGCACAGGCTCCAGATGCGCAGGCTCAGTGGCCATGGCTCACGGGCATAGCTGCTCCGCGGCATGTGGGATCTTCCCGGACCGGGGCACGAACCCGTGTCCCCTGCATCGGCAGGCAGACTCTCAACCACTGCGCCACCAGGGAAGCCCCGTCCCTTTGTTTTAAACTCTGTTCTCACACCCTTTGAGGTGCCATCTGCTTCCTGAGGATGCAGTGGTGAGAATGAGAAAGATAAATTCACTGTCCTCATGGAACTTACTTCCTGGGAGTGGTGAGGGTGTGGGAGTCAATTAGCAAACAAAAAGTTAAACGTGGATAGTATTAGTAGCATTAAATGCTAAATGAAAAATAAAATCAGGAGATATGACAGAGTGACACAATGGCTACCTTAGGTTTAGGATTCTCCCTTTCATCTCTAAGAAACCACGCCTGGAATTGGGCCAGTTTCTCTCCTTTCAACTCAGGCTCCAATCCCTAATTCCCTCCCTCTCATGATGATCTATATTAAATCATCTTGTAAGGCTGGACTTCCAAACAAAAATCTGGCGGAGATTGTCTTCTGGTATCTGGCAGCTTCTCATTTCCTCTGAACCATAAAAGCCATCAATAGCCTCTGAAAACCAAAGAACCTAGCACTCAGAACCCAAAGGCCTGGGATTTCTCTGTGAATAGAAGTGGGCAGCGTGTATGTGTGTGTGTATGGGGCAGG
This sequence comes from Leucopleurus acutus, assembly GCF_964270905.1. Taxonomy (NCBI): domain Eukaryota; kingdom Metazoa; phylum Chordata; class Mammalia; order Artiodactyla; family Delphinidae; genus Leucopleurus; species Leucopleurus acutus. Next base: position 37,627,539 of record NC_139144.1, on the reverse strand, counting down.
GGTGGGAGATGGGGGAGCAGGTGCTGGAAAGAAAATACTGTCATTTTCCCAAAAGGAAGAAAAGGCACTAATTAACACCTTAATAGATTGTTTTTCCATATACATCTACAAGAAAATTTAAACTAATAGTAGGCAGGATAACTAAACCTTACTAACTCTTGTTTTATCATATATATTTGCATTTATTCCAGAGCTAAAATTCTATGAATTTATGGTTTTTGTGGGATAAGTGAGTGACAAAAATAAGTGCTCTAGGCTTTCGGAAGATCACTTCAAGTCAAGATGGTCAGGAATAGGACAGGTTTTATGAAGAAATGACATTCCAGAGACTCCATGGGTTGCCATAGACTCGCCTTACTGTGATGTTTGCCCTCTTCTCCATAAAGTTCTCCTTTTTGTTTAGCAGAACGACCTCAAATCCTCAGCGTTTCCTTTCTCTGTAACGTGCTCAGTGGATTCTCTACCCTTCCTCCCATTTTGGCCAAATCTTCTGATCCTTGAGCTTCAGCAGAAATGTCCTCACCTCCTTGAAGAGCCTCCTGATTTCCCAGCTGGAAGAACTTGCTCTTGTTAACTGCTCATGATACTGTTGGCGTCTCTTCTCTTGTTCATTCCCTTATCTTTTCTTGTTGTAGTCCACGACCTTGCCTTATGTCTCTTATTGGCCTGCAAGCACTTGGGAATCTAATACAGCATCTTAGAGTAGGTAAATGTACACCAAGAATACCTTGACTCTTATAAGATAGATAAGATGTATTCAAAGCTCCTTTCCATAGAATTTGGAAAGCCCATTTCTCTCCCCAAGATTATGAAGTATCTCGGTTTGTTCTGGTGAGGATAGTGGGATATTTATAGTTTCACGGATGTCTTAAAGGTTTTAAGCTCTGGAAAGCTCTCATTTGGATCAGTGAATACCAGAACTCTTGCCTTAGAGATGGGAGAGTTTAGGTATAAACCTGGGGAATGAGAGAATGTGGGATGAAAGAAAGATCTCTCTTTCATCTTCACATCAGGATCATCCTCACGTGAAAGAAGAAACCAACTCCATGTGCATCCAAAGACTTAGAAACTGCAGGCAGATGCTATGAAAACAAGCTCCAATAAAAAAACCAAATGATCCCAAGGGTGTAGAATCCATCCTGCAGGATGTAGTTCTATTCAGCAGATGGAAAAGGTAGAGAAGGAAGGAGGTTCTCCCACAAATCACTAGAACACTCTGATTTGTTAAATGTTTCCCAGGTAAAATAGACAATTCACAGATTAAAAACGTCTGTCACTAGGTGAGGAATAACAGGAATTTTAAATTAGTTAACTTGCAGGTGATGAAGTTTTGTCTAAAAAGATTTTTAAAGAGGGACACATCATAAGATGCTGTGATGCATATCAAGAGTACATCACTCATGTTATTCCAAGTTGAGTCATGCTGCTAGTGTAAGAATTCCCCACAGATGTTGTGGTGTCATATTATTTGACAGCCAAATTTGATTACAGGTGGGTCATACTGCAACCTTGAAGAGCAAAGTAGAATCCAGCAATGATGTCATTGTGGTCCATCCTTATGAGAAAGGCCATAGATCTTTGGAGCCATAGCTAGTTTATTCCTTGGAGAAGAGTAGACCAGTGATCCTTTGTCATGCAACCCAGTGATGTGAAACCAGATAAAGAAAACAAAATGCACCAAAGGGCAACATGCATGGTATATGAGGCATTTAGAGTTTACTTTACTCTTGGTAGTGTAATGACCATTGGTAGAATAGTGATATCCTGAGAATAGGTATAAGTATTTAAGGTCATTTTCAGCATCATCCAGATACAGAATAACCTTGAAAATCAAGGTTAAAGGTGACTTCCATAGAATTGGTTCTGATCAAATTTGTACCTATAATGTATGACATAGTCATAGTATATTTTACTTTTCATATGTAGTATACATATCTAATATATTTTAGATATTTTTACAATATTTTCCATGATAGTTTATTTTATTGTGAAGGAAAAGACATACTTTCTTACACTGTCTCTTAACATATGGAAGGAAAATACCCTCATATGGAGCCCATTTGTAAATGTTGCATGGCATTGTTGGCACCTCACAAATGTATGTATATTTTTTTTAAAGATTAATATTCTAGAAGTAAGCATAATATAAAAGCTAAGAGCCACACCAGTTACACCGTTTTTATATAGTCAGTGCTTGGTAATTTTTCATTGACTGTATAGATATGAACGTTAGAATATATTTGGATCTAGCACCATAGCTGAGTGATCTTTGGGAAGGTATTTCTTTTTCTGTTTTCAGTTTTCTCATCTTTGAAAATCGTCGTAAAAACCCACATGTTTAGGTTATGAGAATTAAATGAGATAACGTTTTAAAGCTTTTTAAAAACTACGGAAGTATCTTAAAAGTGGGCGGAAGTATTATTATTATTATGCGGTTTTCTTCTTCATCAGTAGGTAAGAAACCTCTAAACGTGTGTTATGTGTCAAGTTAACATTTTCACTGGAAATCAGTCTAATTCAATGATTCTCAACCAGAGGTGATTTTGTACTCCAGAGGATGTTTGGCAATGTCTGGAAACATTGCAGCTGATACAACTAGATGGTGCTACTAGCATCTAGTGGGTAGAGCCCAGGGATGTTGCTAAACATCCTGTAAGGCACAGGACGGTTCCCTACAACAAAGCATTATCTGATCCAAAATATCAGTAGTGTGGAGGCTGAGAAATATTGGTCTAATTTTTAATTATAAAAAACTTGTGGGCTTCCCTGGTGGCGCAGTGGTTGCGAGTCCGCCTGCCGATGCAGGGGACACGGGTTCGTGCCCTGGTCCGGGAAGATCCCACGTGCCGCGGAGCGGCTGGGCCCGTGAGCCATGGCCGCTGAGCCTGCGCGTCCGGAGCCTGTGCTCCGCAACGGGAGAGGCCACAACAGTGAGAGGCCCACGTACCGCAAAAAAAAATGCAAACAAAAAACTTGTATGTGTCATTAATTGTAATGATTCTAATAAAAATTTGAATAATCTCTAATTATTAGATTATTAGAATAATCTCTAATTAGAATTTGGGAGAAGACCGATTTGTGCTGAACCTATGTAGGCCTGAGATTTAGGTATTTCAGTTTCACTAAGGACGTGCTCATGCTCTCTAAAAATGATGTTACACAAGAGCTTAGGTGGTATGTTTATACTGCTGTTCTCATCCCTGTACTACAAATAATAGTAGTCTTAAATATTAGAAAACTACCTAAAGAGGAATTTTCAGTGAAAAATTATATTTAGTTGTAGCACATACAACTGAAATTTTCTCTGCTTAGAAATTTTGTTTGTCTTTTGGGCATTGAGGGGAATCTAGCATTCTTGAGAACTAGACCAAAGGCTATGTAAGTATATATAAATAATGCAGTCTTTTCAACACATGGCTAATTTCCATGGTCAAACTTTCTCCAGTTCTTATCCAAATCTCTTCCACATCCCTTCTGGAGAAAGAGATCTTAATTTTCTGTCTAAAATCTGTTTGTATTCAAGACAGTCATTCATATCAGAATAATAGAATTTAAACTACTTGACAGAGAAATGTTTTTCATTTGTAGATGGAGGCTGCTGTCAAAGTAGAATGAGAGGAAGTTTGGCAGCCCATCTGATGATTATTTAATACTTAAGGGATTAGGCTACTTGACATACTTGGTACCCCCCTTCCAGACACTTAACAGTCCAGGATTCTAAGGTAATGACATAGCAATAGACACTTTACTCCCCTCTCCTTTTAAAAAAAGAAATTATGTACAGTTTTCTTTCTGTTTCATTTGGACCACGTGTGCCTGATCCTGTGCCAGAAAATAAGAGGAATCTTATACCAACCTTCCCAATTACTGTTGACATCACAGAGTATGCAAATTTTCATTAAAGCCTTGAGAGGTGGTTCAGTAGATGTGAAAATGCAGTTTTATTCTAGGCAGGAAAGAAGTTAAAACCCTGGAAGCTGGGAACGTAAAAAGAAAGTCAGTATGTTGAAAAACAGTGAAGAGGTTGAAAAATAGCATGCAGTTAAGGAGGTTTGAGGAGTTTCAGGCTGCAGGCAAGTGGAAATAGTAGAAATAATTACACGTATTCTCATTCTCCCCTTCCATGCTCCCCGCAAAAGGAAGGTTGACAAAAATAAATTCCAGCTTCCAAGTCTTACTTGAATTTACCCAAGATAAAATATAAAGTGATCATTGTAAGTTGTAAATTAAGTATTTTGAATAATTTAGGTACAGAGGTCAATTAGTGGTGCAGGTAAATGTTTGAAAGGTAGCTCTCTAAAACAGACAAACAAACAAACAGGCCTGTGGTGTAGTACTTGCACGTGGCCAATTTCAGCTACCAAAGTGAAGTCACTAACACAAGTTAAGAAGAGATATGCAGTAGCAAACCATTACATAGTATTTCCACCAGAGGACTACAATAGATATAAATAACCCCAGGAGCATATACAGCAGCAACTGTGCTGAAAAATTAGGAAATGATGAGTTTTGAGTATTTAATACCTTTGTTTTTAATATGTTTTAAATTGTAAGCTTATATAGTATTTAATAATGGCTGTGCTTGCAGAGTCTCTGAAAATTTAGCCACCAGTTCTCAGAAGTGAGTATAAGCTGACCAGTGATGGGGATAGTTCTTCCAACTTCCCACATTACTTTGCTCTATGGAGTTGGAACTTGACATAAAAGATGATGAGTAGTCACTGAAGGTCAGTACTTTGGATGAAATCATCGTTTTTGAAATTTTGACCATTAAAACTATAGCAGAGAAGAAACCCTGCAGGAGAAATTTCACTCTAACAATGGAAAGAGGTAGAATAAGGTGTAGCAGTATTAAGAAAGATTATAAATATTACAGTACTTTATATGATAAAACCAATACAAGATTTACCGAAAAACTATAGAAGGAGGAAAATGACTGGGGTGACTAAGAATCTTTTAGCCTATTCATATTTGCATGTAGATTTTAAAGGGGCTGTTGGATTACACAATTCATGTGCACCTTGTTCAGGTAAATAGGTATGACCTCTGAATGACAACATTAAATCAGTTTGTGTGTGGTGTGTGTTTATGTGAGTGTGTGTGTGTGTGTATGTGTGTGTTTGTTTTCAAATTTGGCATCTACGAGACAAAATTTGAAATGCAGTTTTTATTAAGAATCCTTGAAACCTTTAGTAATGATCTTTTGCAATTAGAGCATGAAAACGAAGTAGACATTTTCTCTAGACTGCCTGAAAATTTAAGGTACATTTTTGTCTTTCTGCCAAGAGAATTGGGTCCTTTAAGAGCTAAACCCTATATTGCTATGGCTTTTATCAAAAAGTTTCCGTTTAATGTATTACTCTGGATTTTCCAGTTCCTTTCTTGTCTTCAGAAAACCACAATGAACTATTTTTTAGTTGATTAAAATAAAAGTAGAATGCTTCATCTTGGAGGAGAAAAGAATAACTGAAGATCGAGCTTAAAGGGAAAAAAATCACAAAAAACTATGTGCCACAATGAAGCTTTGAAAACAGAGCCCATAAAAAAATGAAAGAATGACAATTTGTAAATCAGGAGTCCCGAAGTTCTGTTTCATGATTATGTTGCAGTTTAATTTCTTTATATCTTTCTGCCATTGTTAAAAAAAAAAACAAAAAACAGCCAGAACTTCAAAGGGACTCTGCATGTGTTCCGAATCAGGGCTTCAGAGCTGATGTCTGACAGCCCAGAAATTAAAAGGAAATAAATGTGCTGTTTAAACTCCCATTTTTTCCAACAACAACAACAACAAAATCACCTTTTCTGTATTAAGAGTTTTTTTTTTTTTTTCTTCGCTAACTTTAAAATTCTGTCCCCTCAGATATTTCCTCATTTGCCAGTTACGGGCCTGGGTCCATGGAGTGCAGCATTCTCATGGACTTCAGAGAGAATTTTCAGACAACCAGAGGGGATGTCAAGACTTTGGGATCAGCCTTTGTGACTTTTTCTATACGTTAAAACAGATTCCCTTCTCAAAAAAAAAAAAAAAAGACAAAGAACCGTAGTTGTTAGGCCATGCCCGAACACCTGTGTTTGACTGTTCTTACATTTTCTTGGGATGACGGAAACAGACATCCCAAAGAACAAAGACAGGCTCAGGATGGTTTGTGTTTGAAAGTGCACTAGCGTGGTTATGAAACGTCAGTCAGCAGCCAGAGGTTTGGCAGCCGTTTCTTGGAGTTCCGAAGAGAGTAATTAGAGTGTGACCTGGAGAGCTCTGCTGCATGGGGGTATAGATGAATCTTTCACTCGGGAAGAATCATGGATGTAAAGGAACTAGGTTTTAGTTCCTTTACAAATGAGAAAGTGAAGACGCTGCATCTCAGAGTGGCAACATGATTTGCTCAAGATAACACAGTAAACTGGTGTCGAATTTTGGTGAATTCTGTATCATATGTCTAATGAGGTGGCTCTTGGGCTTTAGAGAGAAAGGGGCACATAAACATTTTGGGTTTAGGTGGTGCTTTCTACCTCCCTATCAGAACCATTATTCTCAAACCTACCTTTTAATAGATATTAGCAAACGGCCAGGAAATGTGAGCATACAGCAGCCAGGAGCAAAGGGCTTCCCCACCACATCTTTGCAAAGAAAAGCAAGCCACCCTGGGAATACGCTAGATTTAATGCACTTGGGTTCTTTCTCTCATCTCTCACATGCCATCTCACAGTCTGCACATCTGGCCTGCAGAGTATCCCAGAATGTTTATTTCCGGACCTGAGAGGCTTTCCTGAGCGTGGCTCGGGTAGAGTCCACATTTTGTTCATGTTAAGTCACATCTCCAGAGGAAGGAGACGATCCACTTCAGTATTCACATTACATTTCAAGTCCTGCAAGCACACGTGGTGGAGAGAAACGAGTCAGTAAAGGTGAGCTGAAATGCTTTCAAAGTTCACAAATAGGAAATCTTCCTACATTCCTTGGGAAAAAGCACCGAGAATGCCAAAGCACTGATCTCCCTGGCTCGACTGTCACAGTGTTTGCGGTCAGTCAGGACTAAGAACTCAGGTCCAAGCATAGGCACCGCTCAATCTGAATGTCCCTTTGCACATGAGAATGAGGAACACTGGCTTTTTATTTATTCAGTAAATATGACTGTTTTGGTTTGGATGACAGGTCAAAAATTGGGATGTTGAACAACTCCTTCAGAATTTCACAATTAAATTGAAAATAAAAAAGACATGCAAGAAAAGACAGTACCTGGTTAAGTGAATTCTGCAGGGAAAATGTATAGTGATCAAGGAAATTTCTCTAAGAGTAGTGACAGGGGGCAGCAGAGCTGGCTCTTGGATGATGAATTAAATATAAATAAGAGGAGAAGGGAAAGCAGATGGAAAGAAAGACATAAGTAAACACATCGCATTTGCTCTCTCCAGCAACCATTTGTTGCACTTTGCTGTGTCTTCACATAGTGCTTAAGCAGAAATGTGCAGTCTTCCATGTATTCACCATAATCTCAAGTGTTATTTACTCCGAATTCACAGAAGAAGAAATGGAGAGCCAGGAAAATTAAAGAACATTTCTGAGATGTCAGTGGTGGCTCTTACCCAAAGCAATCTCCAGAAAGAAAGCATCTTTAGGATCGTCAGTTTGACAGTATGGCATATTGGGGCCTGGGTTACCAAACCAGGTAGTTTGAGCATTGTCATTGGCAGATGTTAAGGGGATTTTAGGAGGAGAAGCTGTGGAAGGTGGATCATGGATAATATTTAGACATGTTCAGTTAGAGTCGAGTGTGGATGTATAAAGAAATGCCCTACTGGGCAATTTGTGAATGAGAGTTAAATCTAGAAAAGGAGGGTAAGGAGAGATGGAGATTTCAGTCTTTGACTTAGTGATTATGGATGTAAATGATGTAGCAGTGAAAGGATTCACCGATAGAGTTTGCAGAGGAGGAGTGGAGCACTGAGGGCAGAACTCTGGGAGTACCCACATTTCTCAGGAGGAAGGGGGTAGAGGAGCCAGCAGCTAGACTCGGAACAGGAAAGGAAGGAGGGACACCTGAGAGTATGATGGCGTAAGGCCAGTTGAGAAGAGCGTTTCATAAAGCAGGGGAGAAAAAATGTTGATACAGAAAGTCAGTATCGTTCAAGAGACATTCTCTAGGGCTTCCCTGGTGGCACAGTGGTTGAGAGTCCGCCTGCCGATGCAGGGGACACGGGTTAGTGCCCCGGTCCGTGAAGATCCCACATGCTGCGGAGTGGCTGGGCCTGTGAGCCATGGCCGCTGAGCCTGCGCATCCGGAGCCTGTGCTCCACAACAGGAGAGGCCCACGTACCGCAAAAAAAAAAAAAAAAAAAAAAAAAAGAGACATTCTGTAGACTAATGTAACTAAATGAGATATTTATATAAATGATTTACAATTTTCCCCACTTATTTATGCTAAGAATAGTTATAAGAATTCCAGGCCTTCTTCAGGTGATCATTAAAAATTGACCCTAAATTAAGCCACCAAAATAACCATGCTTTTATTACCTTTCCTTGTTTATTGTCTGTCTCTCCTCACTAAAAACTTAGTATATCCTTGGGTGATATATTCACACACAGTCAGTTTGACCATATAGTCCTACAAATGCTGCAACCTCAGTTGTTTCAGCCAGAAACAAAACTTCAGTAGATCCAATTATTTGACTGAATCAACCAATTGAAATGATGAAATAGCCTAAGAATCTGCTTTTCCTTTTATGCTCGATGATGGCAGTTGGGATTCACCAGAGTTCTCTTGATAATAAACTTAGTTTTAATTTAATTTAATTTATGGACCTGAAAAATTGTTTTCCATTAAGACTCATGGCTCCTCAAATGTAGTTGTCTGGTTGGTTGAACATAGGCCAAGTCTTTTCGTTTAATAGTATTGCATGTCTCAGATCCTCTATTCAAATCAAGCCTTGCACTTTGAAGTAGTAGGTAATAAAGGGACAAGTACAACATAGAAAACTTTCCTCAATAAATACTTGAGGTAATAAATAGTTATGATTAACTTAAAGGCCTAATCAACAGAAAATTCAATGCGCTTAAGGAAAATTTTATTATCTTTAGAAACATGAAATCAAAAGGGAAGTAATATGTTGTTTTGCAAATTATTGTTTCCAAAGAGCTGCCTATTATCATTATAACCTAAACTATTTATTTATCATTAGTGGAATGTCTTCTTCATGTTGGCATTTCACTCTTTATAATTTATCATCAGAGTAACCAAAATGATGGTAACAAGGTTTGGTTTTAAATGTGAGTTAATAATTTCCTTTAAGACTACATTTTGGGGGAGAGCCAGGACACAGTTTCACTTGAGAAGGCTTCCTAATAGAGGAAAAAGGCTTTTATCATTCCAGAATTAACAAGTTATATAACTTATTATAATGGATCACCGTTTTATGAATTTTGTAAAAGTTAACATTTAATTTTTGAGATGCCTAAACTCTCCTGATAAAGATAACCCACTGACATAAATTCACCATGTAAGAACCCTTCTTAAAAGTGTATTTCATGGAGACCAGAAGGAAGAGGAGAATTGCACTTAAAAGGGAGACTGGGGGGCTTCCCTGGTGGCGCAGTGGTTGAGAGTCTGCCTGCTGATGCAGGGGACACGGGTTCATGCCCCAGTCCGGGAAGATCCCACATGCCACGGAGCGGCTGGGCCCGTGAGCCATGGCCGCTGAGCCTGCGTGTCCGGAGCCTGTGCTCCGCAACGGGAGAGGCCACAACAGTGAGAGGCCCGCGTACCGCAAAAAAAAAAAAAAAAAAAAGGGAGACTGAGGTGCAACACAGGGCAGGGAAAGGGTGAAATACCAGGTTGAAATTCTACTTTGTATACAATTTCATGACAGCCCAAACCTGGAGTAACAATGAAGTCTATTATCTTTATTTCGATGTCTGTTTGTCTTGTTGATAAGCAAAATAAAACTGGATCTATTTTGCTTGTTTCTTGATATGCTTAAATTGTTGACTACTACAAATATCAAAGGATCAACCCAAATGGCAGAGCTGGAAGGACCCTTCACGATCTTGTAGTCACATGGCTCTGAAACGGAATTCGAGGGCCTTATTTTAAGAGTCTGGGGGACTTCCCTGGTGGTGCAGTGGTTAAGAATCCGCCTGCCAGTGCAGGGGACATGGGTTCAATCCCTGGTCCAGGAGGATCCCACATGCCGCGGAGCAACTAAGCCCGTGTGCCACAGCTACTGAGCCTGCACTCTAGAGCCCACGAGCCACAACTACTGAGCCTGAGTGCCACAACTACTGAAGCCCATGTGCTTAGAGCCCCTGCTCCACAAGAGAAGACACTGCAATGAAAAGCCCGCTCACCTCAATGAAGAGTAGCTCCTGCTCGCTGCAACTAGAGAAAGCCCACACACAGCAATGAAGGCCCAACGCAGTCAAAAATAAATAAATTTAAATGCAGAGTCTGGGTCTCACCCCAGAGATTTGGATTTTAACTTGTTCGGGAATGAGCCTCAAGAATCTGCATTTTAATAAACACCTACATGATTCAGATTAGCCAGAGGTTAACCTCACTTTAAGAAATACTTAATCCAACCCCTTTAATTGACCCATAGAGAAATTAAAACCTAGAGATGGGAATTAGTTTTATCCAGCAGAACTCGAATTTAGTTGGTAACATTCTTTTTTTTTGGCTGTGTTGGGTCTTTGTTGCTGCATGCGGGCTTTTCTCTAGTTGCGGGAAGCGGGGACTACTCTTCGTTGCGGTGTGTGGGCTTCTCATTGCGGTGGCTTCTCTTGTTGCACAGCACGGGCTCTAGACACGTGGGCTTCAGTAGTTGTGGCTCGCAGGCTCTAGAGCGCAGGCTCAGTAATTGTGACTCACGGGCTTAGTTGCTCTGCGGCATGTGGGATCTTCCCGGTCCAGGGATGGAACCTGTATCCCCTGTGGTGGCAGGCAGATTCTTATCCACTGCGCCACCAGGGAAGACCCGATAACATTCATTTTTATTGTTGATTAATGTTACCCAAACTCAGAATCAGTAGTGCCACACTGGCTCTGTCACTGATGTTTCACAAGATAGACTAGATAATCTTTTCTAGAAACTAACATTCCTTAGGCAGTAAGACTCAACAGATGTCTTGGGTGGATTTAAGGAGCTGGCAGAGAACATCTGGGTATCTCTCAAGAGAAGTCATTTTTCCTTAATGAATTTGAGGTTGAAAGTTTTTATGATGAGTTACACAACTCTTTTGAGACAGAATAGTTATGATAAAAGGCACATTCCTTTAACAGTCATTTTAAATTTATTTTGTCATCTGTTATTAGTTAGGTAATTTTGGTCACTCAGTTCTTTTTTTTCTTGAAGCTATGACGCTTTTGATTGGGATAAGAAGAATGCCAGTGGTCATACCTTAATAAAATTCCCACATTTTTCAGTTGTGGATCAGGCTGTTAGTATCCAGATTCTGCAATTTTAACTCTTTTTGGTAAATCTGTACTGACACTTTAAGGGAGGAGCAATAGACTAGACAGGTGCATATCTGAAGTGTATTCCAGCTTGACTCCCAGCCTAGTGTATCTGTAATGGTCTTTAGTTTGAAAATCGGTTGCCTAATTTCATTACAGACTCTTTTTTAAAAATTTATTATTTATTTATTTTATTCATTTTTGGCTGCATCGGGTGTTGGTTGCAGCTTGCGGGGTCTTTGATGAGGTGCACAGGCTCTTCATTGTGACGCACTCGGGTTTCTCTCTAGTTGTGGCGTGTGGGTTTTCTCTCTCTAGTTGTGGCGTGCAAGCTCCAGGACCTGTGGGCTCTGTAGTTTGCGGCACACAGGCTCTCTAGTTGAGGTGGATGAGCTCAGTAGTTATGGCGTGCGGGCTTAGTCGCCCCGCGGCACGTGGGATCTTAGTTCCCCAACCAGAGATCGAACCCGCATCCCCTGCATTGTGAGGCAGATTCTTTACCACTGGACCACCAGGGAAGTCCCTCATTACAGACTCTTATTGAAAGACATCCATGACCTCCCAGTTCTAATGATTCTGGAATTACCAGCAGATTATGCTCCTTCATTTATTCTGATATGTAGTCCAGACTTTGGACTAGCTGGACTCCAGCTAGTGCCCAAAGTCCTGAAAACTCTTCTTTATCTTTGATCTACCCATTCTGACACTGGCCTCTGCTTAGTTCACTCTGTCAACATTCAATGCTACAGTCTTGTCATCTTTCAGGTCTCTTAAGTGCCTTGAAGTATTTGACCTAAAAAGCCACCACGCTCCCTGAAATACTCTGTTTTTGCCGCATTTTAGAGTATCTTATGTAAGTTGGATATTGGGCCTCATTGTGCCTTAAGATGCAAGACCTCTAGCATGATCTAGGGAAGACTCCTTTTTCATGTTCCACATCTCCAGCTCGGGAAAGCAGGAAAAAAGTACAGTATAAAAAGCATGATGCAGTGTACTCTGGAATATTTCATTCCTCCCCCCCGCTGCCCCAAAATGATAGTTATACTCATATACTGATGGATATGTGAGGAAGTTCCTATTTTCATCTACCTGTAATTCAGTTAATGATTTTTTTTAATGGCAGGTGGGAAGAGCCTATAACAGACCAAAAGTACTTTGATAATAAATATTTAAAATAAACACTTTTTGGTTTCATGTTGACACGTTGGCAAGTTGAATCATGGCATTTGTAAAGATTGTATAGGATTCTGGCCACAATTGCACTACAGATTTTCTACCACAATGTTGGAGAATAGGCTACTATTTTTTTAAAGAGCTACCTTACTGGTCTTACTAGATTCTCATGGGTTTTGCTAAATACTATACTTTCCTTTGTAAATGTTCTTTAAATATTTCAATTAAATGGTGATTTATTTTAAAAATCAGCAATAACAAATGTGTAATAGAAGCCAAGTATTACAGAATGCTTAATCTTTGACAAATACATTCAGAGCCATTTCATATTTATTTAACATACAATTGCTGTCTAATTTAATCTAAATTAAATGGTTGCTTGAAACCTATAATTCAGAGGCTTCCTGAATCTCCTTTTATGGCAAGAAAAATAAGAAATCATCAGTTTTGCCCCGAGGGTAGAAACTTATCTTTTAAAATCAGGTATTTTTTTTTTGAAATTAAAAACCTGGGTTATTTGGGAAATGGAATTCCAAGGAAATGTTTTTGGCAATGAGAGTTATGTCCATTGAGACATGGGTTCGAGCCCTGGTCCGGGAAGATCCCCCATGCCATGGAGCAACTAAGCCCGTGCACCACAACTACTGAGCCTGCGTACTGCAACTACTGAAGCCTGTGTGCCTAGAGTCCGTGCTCTGCAACAAAAGAAGCCACCTCAATGAGAAGCCCACGCACCGCAACGAAGCGTAGCCCCCGCTTGCCACAACTAGAGAAAAGCCTGCGCACAGCAAGGAAGACCCAACACAGCCAATAAACAAATAAATAAATTTATTTTTAAAAAAAAGCAATTAGTCATGAAGTAACCACAAGGACACGTATAGTAGATAAACTTTTTGGCAGTAGTCACTACAAGAATTGCCATGACCATCATTATCTGAGCTGGATTTGGGGAGTGCCATCATGAATTAATGCTATAACCAACGTTGAAAAGCAAGCTTAGTTCCAAGGGTTAATTCGAAAAGAAATTAGGGGTTTTAGCAGGGGGGCAAGTAATATATTTCTTTACGAAGTGATAATATCAGAAAATCAAAGTGGATTTTTTTTTTCCTGAAAATCAGTTTTTATGAGTGTAAGTTAAAGCTTGATTAAGAAGAATGGGTAACAGTCATTAACTTTTGAGGAGTGTTATTCAGGCACAGTTGGTGCCGTGACTGTAGCGTTAATACATTGAACTAGTACTCAGTATGTGGATTCAAACACAGCTGAGAGGTTTGAAGGACACGTGCTGGAATCAACAAACCACTTACTTATTATAGCTTTGCCACTGGCTGTGTTGCTTGGGCTAGTTAATTTCTTTTTACTCATTCTCCCACTTGGGCAGTTGTGATGATTAAATGAGATAATGTGTTTCAAACACATAGCATGGTACCTGGTGATGGTAGCTCTCACTAACATTAGTTTCTAAGTGATGTAAGGAAAGGGACTGTCTTTGTTATGCTTAAAACTATATCCTCATTGGCCAGCACAGTTCCTGTATTCTACTTTCACTCTGTAAAACTAAATTAATGAAATTGCTTACAAGTTTCATAGAATTGTGTAAGAAACAGTCTGTGACAGGGACTTGAGTTTTCTTTGTGGCTTGTTGTATTTCTTTGGACCTAAACTTTTCCCCTGGCTGTTCCCCCAGCCAATCTTTGAGAAAGATTTTTTACATGTACTGGCCACAGTATTTTTTTTAAAACATTAAGAAAGGAAAATAGTTATTCTGTAGTCGGTATATTATAAGAGCATGACATTTTTCAGGGCTTTGCTTTTCTTTACTTTTCTTCAAAAATTGCTCTCCAGAATCACCATGGGCCCTGAATCCAGAAAGTTGGGTATTGTAATTTAAGAGTGTGGACTCCAGAGCCAGAAGGTTCAAATCCTACCTTTGCTGTTTTACCTTGGACAATGTGCTTTAACCTCTCTGTGTTTACTTCCCATCTCTAAATTGAGAATAATGGTAATACCTCTTTCATATCTCTCTCTGTGTGTGTGTGTGTGTGTGTGTGTGTGTGTGTGTGTGTGTTAGCTGTGTTGAACATTAAATAAGTTGTAAAGAGCCTACCCTGCAATAAGTTCCACATACACTTTAGCTATTAACACACATTCATCCAGGTCTATAAAGTCAGCTTCAGGTCTCTCTACTATTTATACATCAGTCATTTAATTAACATACTGAGAATGCCAAGCACTGTACTGGGCATTGGATATACAAAGCCAGGCAAGATGTGGTCCCTGTTGTCTAGCAGTTTATAACCTCGTAGGGTGAACTCACAAATTAAGGACTATAGAGAGAAATCAGTGTCAAGGGGGCACATAGGAACAATTCTGCATTGCCCACGGGGCTCAGGATGTTTCTTACACTAAATTTAAAAGGTGAGTAGGAGTTAGCTGGATGTGGACAGGACACTTCATCAGTGGAAGCTCAGAACTGTGGGCATTGTTTGGTTGCTGTGTTCATCAAATTGTATAAATAGTTACGTCAAGGGAAGAGTAAATGTGGGGACATGACAGAAGATGGGGCTGGAGAGAGAGACCATGTCTTGAAGGCTTTGAATTTAATCCTGAAAAATGTGAGAAGCCAACAACAAGTGGTTGGGTGGCTGGTGTATGGAGGTCACTGCTCTCTGAAAGTGAGCCTAGAGTTTTCTGCTGGGATGCTTGCCCATCTCCAGGCCCAGGGTCTTCTAACTTGTATACTCTTTCAGCTGTATAAGCCCTCCCATAGTTCCTTGAGCACAAGATGCGTTAGTTAGAAAAGGCTTGCAGTGTCCAATTTGACGTGGCCAGCGATCATACAGAGCCCTTGGTTCTTTAGAAGAGTTCACAGTTCTCGAAATCTCTCCGCCCGGAAAAGGTCACCTAATTTACATAAACCCGGGTTCATCCAGGACTGGGATTCTCCTGTTCTTTTAAACAAAGTGACCCACAGATTTTGGCTTTGGTTCAGGGTAACAGAGAAGCTAGCAGCACTGACTCTATTTGAAGTATCTCATCATGACTGAAAATTCATCATAACCTTATTTTCTTCTAACAACCCACTTCTTCCAGATCCAGCAGACACTTTGTTCAGGCATTGTCAAGGTATGTGTCTTATTCCTCAGCATACTGGCAATTGGCACTTATTGGGGGAAATGGGTGGAGAATAGCGAGGACAGATGAACCCTTTGGGCACATGGTGACATGCATTGGTTACTTCATCTTATTCTAAGTGAAAAGTAAACATGCTTTATGTGTGTGGGTTTTTTAAAAAATTATTTGGGGCTCTTCTCACTTATTTTAAACAGGCAGTAGGGTCAGTGGTTAAGACCTCAGAGTCTAAAGCCTGAGTCCTGACATTACTATATTGTAGTTGTGTGACCTTGGGAAAGTTACTCAACTTCTCTTTGTTTGCCCCTCTAGAAAGTTGGATACTGTCTGTAGCTACCTCATAATGTTGGTGTGAGGACTGAATGAAACATCTGTATGAACCCCAGGACCTGGCACAGGATAACTATTTTAGAATTGTTCATTGTTGTAGTTACCATTACTATTCCAACTTTCCTTACACTTTCACTTTTACCTCATGAACTGTTATATCGATTTATCTTACGCCTATAGCATATTCAGGGATATGTGAAAATTTATTAACTCAAAACACCATCCTTTTTTAAAATTTTTATTTATTTATTTGTTTGTTTATTTATTTATTTGTGGCTGTGTTGGGTCTTCGTTGCTGCCCGTGGGCTTTCTCTAGTTGCAGTGAGCGGGGGCTACTCTTTGTTGTGGTGCACGAGCTTCTCATTGCGGTGGCTTCTCTTGTTGTGGATCATGGGCTCTGGGTACACAGGCTTCAGTAGTTGTGGCTCACGGACTTAGTTGCTCTGCGGCATGTGGGGTCTTCCCAGACCAGGGCTCGAACCGGTGTCCCCTGCATTGGCAGGCGGATTCTTAACCACTGCTCCACCAGGGAAGCCCCACCATCCATTTATTACCTCACGGTTCTGTTAGGTCACAAGAACTGGGTTCTCTACTTCTGGTCTTACAAGGTTGATATCAAAATATCAGCCAGGTTGGCTCCTTATGCTGGAGGTTGTAAGGAACAATCCTCTTCTGAGTTTATTTAGTCCCTTGCATTTGTAGAACTGAGGTCTCCATTTCCTTGTTGGCTAGAAGCTACCAACATTCCTCCTCACATTGTCCCTTACATTTTCAAACCATCAGTGGTCCATCAAGTCCTTCTCATGCTTCAGATCTCCCTAACTTCTTCTTATAATACCTACTAGAGAAAAACTCTGCTTTAAAGGGCTCATGCGGGACTTCCCTGGCAGTCCAGAGGTTGAGACTCTGCGCTTCCACTGGAGGGGACATGGGTTTGATCCCTGATCTGGGAACTAGGATCCTGCATGCTGCGTGGCATGGCCAAAAACCATTTTTTTTTAATTAAAAAAAAAAATTGAAGGGCTCATGCGATTAGATTATCTTAGCCAGCCCCCTCCAGTTCCCCCTGATAGTGCCTGAAATCTTCCCTTTGATTTACTCAAAGTCAACTGAAACATCTTTTTGCCGTACCACAGGAGTATACATTATATGCACAGATTTCATCCACACTCAGAGGAGACTGTATTATACAAGAGCAAAAGTTATTGGGGGTCATTCTGAGATTTCTGCCTACCATACTATCTAATTGAAATGGAATTAAGTAAACTTAAATAGAATACATTCATTCCATATTCATTCATTCTTTCAGTAGCATGTACTGAGCATCTACTGTGTACCAAGCTAGGTGCTAGATTTGAATGTATTAATTCTGGCAATTTATTTTTTAGAAAAAATTTTAAAGAGTAGGATTATCTGGAAATATGGGTTCCTGTTCTCCAAACTTATTTTTCCATTCCCCATTTTGCTGTCTGGAACTGTAATATATATGGCCCTATGTGAGCATAACTGAGTAATTCTACAACTAAGTTTACTAGTAGAAAAACCAAATGAATGAAAAAAATGATACCATTTAGAATACTTTGCCTGTTTACCTAAGAGAGCTTCTGAATTACGAAGAGGGCTGATGGGCTGGTGAGGAAGTAATAGTTATTGATATTGCCTAGATGTGAAGTGCTGGGTGGGTGAATTTTACATGTATTATTTCACTGAAACTAACCAATATGACTGTTCCTGTATCAGAAGTGGGAAGCTGAGACAAAGATATACAAATGCATAACACTGCAAACGTTTGAATATGTCCTCTATTATCTTCTGAGTTTCTTCTAAACAGATGTATGTCTTCCATCTATTAAGCTTTATAAAAATGTGTTTATTTTATAACAATTATTTTTCTCTATGTCAAATTTTATTTATCTGTGTATGTGCCCCTTATATGTAATTTCTCTGGAAGCAGGAACTGTATCTTATTCATCCACGTATTTCCCTAGTTATTGTTAGAGTGTGTGCTCAGTAAATACTGGTTGAATTTGAGTAGTGCAAAGTACTGTAATGGGATCATCATTGCTTAGCATGAGTCTGTCCTGCTCTTGTTCCATCCCACTTGGCCAATTTTGCGTGAGCATCGATGAGAGAATAGATCCCATGTGTTTAAAGCATTATTGAAAACAGCAGTAAAAGCTAGTGATTGGCAAATCAAATTGCAGTTGGGGTTTGGCAAAAACAATTTTGTTGAGGGGTGGGAAGGAATGGTCCTATGATATCCAAAAGCATTTTCTAGGGATTTTTATCTCCTCACTGGTTTTATATTTGTGTATTTTAAGGGAAATTTAATTCACATGTTTCTGGATCATTTACACTTAACACACCAAAGCAATGATTTGTAAAAGCCATTTGGTGTCTAGGAACTCTTTTTAAAGTTCCTTTTGAACTGGAAATCATGTCTGAAAAAATGGGCAGTCTTAATATCTATTAGGTTGGCTGAATAGTGGGAAATGCTTTGGGTTCTCACCCCAACTCTGTAGTTAACCATTTGCCTTGATAATTGACCTTTCTGAGTCTTAGTTTCCTCAACCTTAAAACGAAAGGATTGGAGTATTTAATCTTAAAATTCATTCCTAGATCTTAAGTTCTACGGTTAAACTCTTTTATTCAAAAATATAAAAACTGAATACCTGCTATGTGCCAGGTTCTGTTCAATGTATAGCGTTTATATATATATTGAGGTGGCTTTTTATGATTAGATACTTATTTCAAATCTGTGAGGTAGAATAAATAATCCGTAGTTATATTTACAGGTGAGAAAACTGAGGTTCATGTATTTAAAGTATAAGATTTATATATAAAACTGTGGCACATAGTAGGCATTTAGTAAATAAACTGTTGATTTGTAGATAGATGGATCTTGGATGGACAGACAGATGGAAGGATGGATGGTCAAAATGCCAGTCAACCATTCTTGCCATTTTATTCTCAGGAGTTCCTGAGGATAAATATTTTTAAATTTCATTTTTCCAAAATACTGGCATTGAAGTATTCTCTTGTCTCAGATTTTGTTTAGGATACAAACCAACTATTCATTTGTTTTCAAAAGGTGCTGAGAATATAAAGTTACTTCCTGGAGCATCACTGGCTGGAACAGTAAAAGGATTTTTACTGTACTTGAAAGTGCCTTCTTTAAAACATATGCAGTATTTATAGGGCTGCTTGGAATAAGCCAACTGAAAGATTTAATGATAATAATCTCCTTAGTTCTTCTAAAATTGATTTCCAGTTTCAATGAACTTGAAAAGAGTCCTAGGACATCAAATAAATAAAGATCTTAATGTGAAATGAATCTTCAAAATATGTTCATAAATTTACATTTTAAACATGACCAGAAAATATATACCTTTCCCATTATTAAGGTGATGCTTTAATGAAAAATTTTCATTTGCATGAAATAAACCTTTTTTGGCTACAGATGAAAGGATTTTATGGTAGCGACAATGGTTTTGTGAGTTAAATGATCCCAACATCATCAGGAACGAATCACAAGTGCCTACCATATGAATTACAGCATCATAATTCTTAAAAAGGTATTTCTGTGGAGACCATTCTTCCCATCTGCAACAATCAGCTTCTGCTTTGAAGTCCTGCTAGGGAGCCTCACAATACATGAGCCAGCCACATGCTACCCAAACTTCTCTCTCAACTTGAGTTTGACTGCATTTTCCTAAAGAACAACATGGTAACTTAATGACTAAGGGGTTTAGAGAGGAAAATGACTACAATTTTTGTAATTACACTTTACCGTATGTTCATTCTTCAGTTGATCTTTCCTGGACATAACTACGGAAATTTTGCCAGGGGATGTGCAAAATTAAATTGCAAATGAAAACGGGACAAAAGTATCTGACTCCATTGATCCCTACTATATTGAATTTGCAGTGAAGTCTTCACAAATATTTTAGGACCAAATGAAACTAACCTGTTAAAAAATGAGTAAAACTGTTATTGAGGCTTCTTTACCATATCAGAAAGAGTTACAAAAATTACATAAATCAGTAACGTATTAGGTGTCAATATTTCTAAAGAGACTGTCACTGCTGCTCACTCTCCACTACCTCTGCTAAATGGCACCATGAGGTGGGGGATTGCCTCTATCATTCTTGCTTTGTTTACTTGAAGCTTTCCTAGGCAGACATAGGAAAGAATAGTGAAGAAGCACTTGTAGTGAATGGGAGACTGATATCAGAAAAGTTAGGAGATTTACAAGTAGAAGTGAAATGATTTCTAATCAGTCATTTTGTGTCACTATTTCTTTATTAATCAAGTGAATCATGACCCAGGTACCTACCTTTCTTGGGGGTTGGCTGCTGATTCTAGAGTGTGATTTTTATAGGATGGCAAAATAGCAATGGTTAACTACACTCTAAGTTGGAGAGAAGTCCCTCTTCAACCTACAGCAGAAGTCCCTCAGTGTTGGCCTCCCTAGAGAGTTCTGATACACTACACGTTTTCAATTTCATAATAAAAACAGACTTTCTAAAAGTATCTCATTTCTCTGAGCTTCTATAAGAATGTTTCAGTTATCCACAACAGGCATTGCTGAACGCACATGAATGGAGTTTATAAAGTTTAGGAACTTCATTCCCATCTTGCCATCGTGTGCTTTACTATTTGTGTTCTATCTCATACTCTGGTAAAAAAGAAAAGTTAGCAGTAAAAAAAAAGCAAGCCTCTTTTCATCCTATAATATACGTAATAACACTAGAATCAGATAAGTGCTTCAAGCATACAGGAGGATATTATTTGCAACCTTATATATAAAGCTGAAAACTAGTAATAATTTAATATCTAAAAACAGAGAATTAGTTGGTATATTAATACATTTAGAATGATATTGCAGAGTATATGAAACATGTTTTCCACTATATTTGTGTTTGTAAATGTAAAATTAAAAATTACAGTATGATCCTGTTTTATTTTAAAAATACACAAAAACTATAAGCATGAAATACCACAAAAGTGGGATTGGCTATTTCTGGTTGGTAGGACTGGATTTATAATTATATAAATTATAATTATTTTATTATTATTTATTAAAAAATATATAATGTATAACAACATATATCATATTTGTTATATATTACATAATTTTATTTGCCTTTTTTTTCCTATTTTCTATTTCCATATTTTCCACAATGAACATGTGTTAATTTTTCTTTTGAAAATAGTTCTTTTCAAATGGAAATTAAAATAAAGTTAGGGTTGTTTCCTTGCACTACCAATATTCTGGGAACTATTTGGGAAACATTAGGGAGAAGCATATGAGACATGCCATTTTGAAGGGTGAATCCTTTTGTGTCCTAATGGCTTAGTTATGAAATATATATCTAAAGTTTAATCTTTGAGGCTTCCTAGAGCAACTTTTCATTTCAAACAATTTCTCCAAACTTAATAAAAATGCTGACACGATATGACTTCTTTAGCAGAAATGAACCCTCATAGAATTTCAGGAAATCACAGTGAAATTGGTCATTTGAAGCACTACCATATTTACTGCTTAGTTAATATTCTTTTCAGAAGCAACAAAATTAAGTTTGCTTCCAGTGAATCAGAGGATTTCTAGCTGAAGATGCCCTTGCAATTCTCTTCCTCAGTGCTGTCTCAGTCTTGGTAGTTACCAGTTCAGTATGTTCGGTCATCAAAAAAAAAAAAACAGATTTGTTACAGTGTACCTTCCTTCTTATGCTTATAATAACGCCGATTTAATTAAATTAATGCTTTTTGAAACAGCCAGGTTATATATAGTATTCTTTAGTGTAGTGGCAGTAGCAGTAGTATGGTAAGTAGTAGTGATAGTATTTTGTTAATGCCTCATTCTAGAAGATTTTCTCAGAAGAGCTTAAGGTGCCAACTTTCACTTTGAAAAATATTTCTTAGGGTATTCTGTCACAGTCAATGCACATGGTAGGGACAACTTCTGAGGCTGATTTTCACTGAATATGTATCATTTCCAGTCACTAACCTGATACTGCCCATCTTGCTGCCCCAGGCAACCAGGCTCCTCCCTAAGTACCCCACCCTCTAAAAAAAATTCAGAAACAAAAGGTATATGTGGACCTTAAGAACCCAGTTCCACCGCATTTCATATCTGTAATGGCTTGAGCTCAACATGCACCGTGTTATACAGACTTACTTTCTCACTTGATCGCTTCTTTCCCTTCAACCCTCACACTCCAGACACTCGAACCTCCTTGAGGAAAACCTTGCTGGCGCTATGCTCTCTGCTATAATTTTTCAGCTGTACAGGTTCAGTTTGTTGTGACACGTAGGATGAACTTCTGTGCTTTTGTGAAGCTGGAAGTAAAAACTATTAAATGAAACTTGTAATTATGCCCATTAAAATTATGTTACAAAACCTCTCAAATAAACACACATACACGCACACATGCACACACCACTGAATCTTCTTTTTCTCATGTCCAGAAAAATAATACCTTGACATTGGTAGCCACACTTAGCTTTTCTAATCCCTCTTATATACGTACAGCAGTAATGGACACAGTAGAACTCAGGTTAATAGAAGTAAAATGTTGTTCTTAAATTTCTTACTTTGATGGGAAGAAAGAGCTTAGGCCTCACAGAAATTTTATTTCTTTACTTCACTTGAACGTTTTGTGCAAGGATAACTCAGAGTTCAGCTGCCTCAATCTGTGGCTCCAGAGATCACATGGGTAACATGTGAATGGGAAATAAACCCTGTAGGTAAAAGAAAGAGGAATTTGGATAGAGATCAAAGATTAGCTTCATTCCATTCTTTCCTTCCACTTTTTACTATCCCCTCTAAATTTGGTATTTTACGGGACTTTTTTTTTATTCCCAAAGGAAAGAGTGAACTTAAATCAGATTTGAGACTTTCTCCCTCCCCCCACCTCCTTTTTTTTAATCCATGTGATTTGATTCACTCAGTAGTAACTTTAGATAATTGAATTCTCAATTGCTAGGAACCTTCAGTATGAAAGATGTGGCATACGGGCTTGATTTATTATTATCTCTTTTTAAGTTATCACTGTAGCCATGGTTTAGGTTACAGGAAAAGCTGTTCAGAATATTTAACAATATGATTAGTAGAAATATCTGTCTGTGAGTATTAGGAATATTTCTTGCTCATTTATCTTCTAGAATAGAATTACTTACTATGTGCTATTAACCCTGACTTAGGCCAAGTACGTTTCTAAGCATTAGGATCAGGACTCTGTATTACACATTTTCTGTAAGCTTACCGTTCTTTTTATAGCAGTCAGGTAAGAAGGTGGAGCTTAATGTGTTCAGCCTCATTCCTAAATGGCCTGTGGAAAAGATTCTTATTGGTATCATCATGAGGTCCATAGAAGTGAAAAACACAATAATGCTTAAAAACAGTTTTCACCTGGGCTTCCCTGGTGGAGCAGTGGTTGAGAGTACGCCTGCCGATGCAGGGGACACGGGTTCGTGCCCCGGTCCGGGAATATCCCACATGCCGCGGAGCGGCTGGGCCCGTGAGCCATGGCCGCTGAGCCTGCGTGTCCGGAGCCTGTGCTGCGCAACGGGAGAGGCCACAACAGTGAGAGGCCCGCGTACCGCAAAAAACAAAACAGTTTTCACTTAATTTTTAAATCTTTTTTAGAATAGTTTTTGCCAAGTATTTAGAAACATAGGGTAATTATAAAGTGAATATTTTGACTTCCATCAAAATAGTAGCTAAGTGGATAGAATCAACATTGAAGTGCTGCAAGGTAATGGGGAAATGAACTCACCTTGTTCATAGTTAACCTCAAGTGCTAGACCAGAGCTGAAATTCTGGACCGCTCTGGTTTATTGAGTGGATGTCTCAATGCATTCCAAGGATTAAGATGATGCTATTTCATTGTTCTAAAATGGAAGCAATTTAGTTTGGTTTTAGGGTCTCATTGCTTGACAATTTTATAGACTTGCATTACTTCTACCAACCTTATCCTGAAAATTTACTTTCTTTTCAAACAGAAACTCACAATACCTAAGAGAAGAACAAGGTCAGGCTTGAGAGCAGCCTAGGTAGGCTTGCAGACCATGCATTTCCACATTCGTGATAATTCTTTCAAGTTTTCATGGATATAGAAGTATTGTAAATATTATAAGTATTATATAAATGAGGGAGAATGAAATAGTCTTGTACTTAGAATGGTTAATACAAGAAGCTAAAAATTTGAATTAATATAAACACTGAAAAAATGAGTAACAAAACTATAGAGACAAAAAAAGATCATTTGTTTGCAGGGATTGGGGGGCGGAGAGGAGGGATGAATAGGTGGAGCACAGGGAATTTTAGGACCTTGAAACTAATCTGTATGATGCTATAATGGCGGATACATGACTTTATGTGTTTGGCAAAGCCCATAGAACTATACAACACAAAGAGTAAATCCTGGTCATAGACTTTTGTTAACAATAATGTATCAATACTGGTTCATCAGCTGTAACAAATGTACCACATTAATGCAAGATATTATTAATAGGGGAAACCACAGCAAGGGGGTAGGGTAGTATATTGGAACTCTCTGTGCTTTCTGCTTAAATTTTCGATAACCCCAAAACTGCTCTTAAACAGTCTATTAATTTTGTTAATGTTTTGGTTTTTTCCCTTCCAGTTTTTTTGAGATATAATTGATATACAAGCATTGTATAAGTTTAAGTGTATAGCATAATAAATTGACTTATATAAATCATGAAATGATAATCACAGTAAGTTTAGTGAACATGCATCATCCCATATATGTAGATATAAAATTAAAGAGAGAGAAAAAAATATTTTCCTTGCAATGAGAACTTTTAGGATTTACTCTCTTAGCAATTTTCATATATGACACACAGCAATGTTAATTAGATTTATCATGCTGTACATTACATCCGTAGTACTTATTTATCTTATAACTGGAAGTGTGTACCTTTTGACTGCCTTCATGCAATTCCCCCTCCCCCTAAACCCCACCTCTGATAACCACAAGCCTGATATCTTTTTCTCTATATATCTGTTGAGTGCATTGGGTCTCATGTGTCTTTTAAAGCCAAAAGACTATCTTTAGAAATATGTTTGAATTCCTTTTTCTTTTTTGTGTGCGTATCTATTGTAGATTTTTGGTTTGTGGTTACCATGAGGTTTATATATAGCAATCTAAATATAAATATGATTATTTTAAGTTGCTGATCTCTTAAGTTCAAACACATTTTAACAACCCTGAATTTTAACTCCCCTTCCCATGTTTACTGTTTTTGACATAATATTTTACATCTTTTTGTTTTGTGCATCCCTTAAGTACTTATTGTGGATATAGATGATTTTACTTCTTTGGTCTTTAAACTTTCCTACTAGCTTTATACGTGGCTAATTTACTACCTTTTCTATATATTTGCCTTTACCAATAAAACTTTTCCTTTCATAATTTTCATATTTCTAGTTATGGCCCTTTCTTTTTCACATAGAGAAGTCCTTTTAACATTTCTTGTAAAGCTAGTTTGGTGGTGCTGAACTCTTTTAGCTTCTCCTTGTCTGTAAAACTTTTGATCTCTGCATCAAATCTGAATGAAAGCCTTGCTGGGTAAAGTATTCTTGTTTGTAGGTTTCTCCCTTTTATTACTCCAGGATCAGCAGGTGTGTCTGACTCAGGCTCCTTTCAAATTACTGTTTCTGCCCTGGGTCCTGGAGAGTGTAAGATTTTGTGTGTGCCTTTAAGAGTGGAGTCTAGGGACTTCCCTGGTGGTGCAGTGGATAAGAATCTGCCTGCCAATGCAGGGGACATGGGTTCGAGCCCTGGTCTGGGAAGATCCCACATGCCGAGGAGCAACTAAGCCCGTGAGCCACAACTACTGAGCACGCGAGCCACAACTACTGAAGCCTGTGTGCCTAGAGCCCGTGCTCCACAACAAGAGAAGCCACCACAATGAGAAGCCCATGCACCGCAACAAAGAGTGGCCCCCGCTCGCCACAACTAGAGAAAGCCCACACGCAGCAACGAAGACCCAATGCAGCCTAAAATGAATACATTAATTAATAAAAAAGAGTGGAGTCTATTTCCCACAGCCCTCTGACTCTCCCCAGAGTAATCCCCACTGCCCTTCAGAGCCAAACTTTCTGGGATCTTGGCTTCCCAGTGCAGGACCCCCAGGCTGGAGAGCTCGATGTGGGGCTTGGACCCCTTGCTCCTTGGGGAGAACCTCTGTAATTGTAATTAGCCTCCTGTCTGTGGGTGCCCACCTAGGAATATGGGTCTTGACTATACTACATCTTTGCCCTTCCTACCCATCTCATTGTGGTTCCTTCTTTATATCTTTAGTTGTACATCTTTTCTGATATCCTTTTAGTCTTTCTCCTCAATAGGTGCTCTGTAAATAGTTGTAATTTCTGTGTGCCCATGGGAGAAGGTGAGCTCAGGGTCTTCCTACTCCGCAGTCTTGGCCACTTGTTTTCAACAAGTCGATTCAGGAACTTGTGGGCCGCTGAGCATGTGAGGATCTGGGAGCCCAGTCCAGATGTGTTATGCTGTAGCAACACATCTGTTAACTGCTTTAAAAATATAATTGTTTTAAAAATTAAATGTTTATGTCCTGCATGTTCTTAAAGCCTATTAAAAAAATGAAATGCCATATTGAACACATGGTTGTTTTTTAAAAAATTATTTATTTATTTATTTATTTATTTTTGTCTTGTTGGGTCTTCGTTTCTGTGCGAGGGCTTTCTCTAGTTGCGGCGAGCGGGGGCCACTCTTCATCGCGGTGCACGGGCCTCTCACTGTCGCGGCCTCTCTTGTTGCAGAGCACAGGCTCCAGACGCGCAGGCTCAGTAGTTGTGGCTCACGGGCCTAGTCGCTCCGTGGCATGTGGGATCTTCCCAGACCAGGGCTCAAACCCGTGTCCCCTGCATTGGCAGGCAGATTCTCAACCACTGCGCCACCAGGGAAGCCCAAACACATGGTTTTATATATTTTCATTTATCCTTTTTTTTTTCAGTAGTGCCTGAAATTGAGCAGGTTGATGAAATGTTAAAATTTTTTAAATATTAACTGAGAGACATTTACATTTGGCAATATGAGTGACTGCATATACTGAAATACTCCTACATGAAAATATCAAGACTACTCTTGTAAGTTTATGGATGACTTCCAAAAAGATGAAGAAAAGTGAGCAAATACTATAGCTGGTGGCCACCCTGGGCTATCCCAAAGTGTTCAGTTGGCGAAAGCTTGAACATTAATAGACTACTGCATACTAGAAAGGGGAGTCGAAGCTTTGGGTCTATGAAGGGAAGGGTTTTGATTGGAGACCAGAATAAAAAAGGGAATGTCAAAGGGCCAACTCTAAAGAAAAGGATAAATAGGAGAAAAGGAAATACTGCTGAATAAAACAACAAATTGATCTTAGCTATGGCTATCAGTAGAAGGAATTTCAAAGGGAATGGAAAGGGAAAAAAAAACTATATTTTTTTCTATGTCAATTTGTAATCATTTGGGGGTCCATATTTACATTATCTGTGCATTAAAAAAAAAAAAAAAACAGCCCTTGAGTCTAAAAATTTTAAATTGATCTTGGGTGGTAATGTTTCAGCCATCCAGCAGAAGCAAACAAAATCACACTCAACTCAGGTTTCAAAGATAAATATCACATTCAACTCAGGCTTCCAGGCTTTCTCACATATAAAGTTCTGATTAATATGAGCGCAAAAAAATTCAAAAAACAAAGGAGAATTAAGACATCATGAGGCTGAATCATCAGAAACAAAAAATAGTAAAACTAAGCCATAAAGACTTCAAATAGCAGATATAGAAAATAAAATAATTATGCCTAAAGAAATAAAAGAAAGAAATAAAAACATGAACCAAAAGTAAGAAAATATAAAAATGACTAGGAAGTTATGAAATATAACCAGATAGAACATCTAGAATTGAACAATGTAATCACTGAAATGAAAATATCTGTAGAAGTATAAATAGCAGATAAGATACATCTGGAGAGAGAAAGTCTGGAAGATAGATCTGAAATAAAAGTACACATAATGCAGGACAGAAAGAAAATATGAAAGAAAACTTCAGAGATGTTGAGGATACAGTAACAATTACTACATCTAATTGGAGTGCCAACATATGATAATAAAGGTAATAAATAACTTTACTGAATATGAACACAAAAGATAGAAATTTCTAGAAAAATATAACTTACGAAGATATTGAAAACACAAATAGTCCTCTAATCCCTAAAGAAATTCTCAGTAGATAAAAATCTTCCTCAAAGAAAACACAAGAGTCAAATGGTTTTACAGAAGATTTCTACCCAACATTCTAGGGTCAAATAATAGAAAAAGAGGGTCTGACCATAATAAAATTCAACATGGTCAATAAAGGAATGGAAATTTATAGATTAACCCCTTTCATAAACATAGGTGAAAAAAAATTCTAAACAAAGCATTAGTCAAATCCAGCTTTGTATAAAAAAGATAATATATCACAACCAAACTTATTTTATTTCATAAATTCAATGATGGTTAAATATTTGAAATATTAATGTAACTCACAACACTATGAAATTATAGGAGAAAAACCATCTCATTTGGTATAGTAAAATAATTAAATTCAACATCTGTTTATAATAAAAACTCTAATTTGGAGTAGAAATAGAAAGGTTCCTCCTTATACTGAAGGAAACCACGGTAAGATGCTATTATCATTCATCCACCCAGTTGGCAAATCATACCAAACGGTGGCAAGGATGTGACTAAACTGGGATTCTAATATATACTGCTTCTCAGAGTGGGGGTTGATAATAGTCCTTTGGAAATGATCTGGTATTATTTAGCAGGTTTTAAGTCATGACAATTTCACTCTGCTCTTGCACATGTACACCAGAAGACTGGTATAAGAATGTTCATGGGGCATTTTTTTTTTGGCCGCAATACATGGCTTGTGGGATCTTAGTTCCCCTGACCAGGTATGGAACCCCGGGCCCACGGCAGTGAAAGCGCAGAGTCCTATCCACTGGACCTCGAGGGAAGTCCCATAGGGGCATTTTTTTGTAATAACACAAAACCTAAATATTTGTCAGCAGGAGAATGGGTAAATAAATTCTTCTATACTTGTTAAATGGCCTACTAGACAGCATAGAACTGTAGCTACATGTATCAACAGAGATGAGCTAACAAAATGTGTGAAGAGAGCAAGGTGCAAAAGTATAAAACCATTTTTATAAAGTTCCAAAATAAGCAAATTAACAATGGAACGCAAAGGAGTTATAAACATAAACTCAGGATCCTGATTTCCCATAGTGAGGAGGAATTATGTTATTAGAGAGAAGCATACAGGGGGCTTCAAAAGTATTTTCCTTAAATTGGAAGGTGAGTGACCAGGTGTTTGTCATATTATACTTTATAACATAAATAGATATTATTTTTTGCATTTATCAACTATTTCATAGTAAAAGAATGTCTGTAAAATCTAATGTGATAGTTAAGTACTTTGAGGTGATATATAGAAAACTTCCTTTTATAATGAAGGCAGATGATGGAAACAGGAAAGAAATACTAAGGAAACGGAATTCTTTACCTTATTAACAGCGAAACACTATTCAAGTTTTTCATCCAGGTACACATAGAATGTGTTGTGAAAGGCAGTAATGTGCACTGGTGAAGAACCAAAACGACTGTTGCAAATCTTAGTTGTGATACTTCTTAGCTGTGGGATCTTGGGTTTTGCTGCCCTCATTTGTTAAATAGAGATACTAATAGGACCTAATTTATCAAGTTATTGTGAGTATTAAACAAGTTAGCACATGGGAAGTGCTGAGAAAGGACATATGCAGAATAAATGCTCAATCAATATTAGATTCTAGTGGTCAGTTAACTTTTAATTTATACTTTGAAATGTTCTGTTTGCATTATGTTAGGCTTTGGTCATTTGACGAAGCAATTGATGACACTGGCTGATGGACATGTGGTGTTGGCTCTAGAAGGAGGACATGATCTCACAGCCATCTGCGATGCATCAGAAGCCTGTGTAAATGCCCTTCTAGGAAATGAGGTAAAAAACCAAAAGTACAAAAGAGTAGGGGTAAAGGACCAGGAATGTATGCATGCATATGTTTTGTCTTTTTTAAAATCACGTGAACTCAGAAAACACAATGGAGCTCTTACAATTTTAAGGAAGAAGGAAAGCCTTAGATAAGAAAAGTTTACATGTTCTCATGGTATATGCTATAACTTTTGCCCAGTTATGGAATCCATATAGTACTCCCCTTGATCAGGTTATTGGCAGACGTCAATAAATAAGTAAAGATAACCCTTGGGAGGAAATGCTTTGTATATTGATCCGGCTAATGAGCAGTGAAACATTGAAAAAGAAATAACTCAAAGAAAAGTTCTCTTAATATTTTCTGTAGGATTATGTCAGTTCAGGGGGGAAAAAAGCTTTTGAAAAATATTTTTTCAGCTTTATTAAGGTATAATTGGCAAATAAAGTTATAGTACATATATCTAACATATACAGTTACGATTTGATATGCGTATACATTGTAAAAGGATTCCCTCCATTGAGTTCATTTAACACATTCATCACCTCACAGTTACTTTTTTTTTGATGAAAATACTTAAGTTCTACTCTCTTAGAAAATTTAATTATACAAGACAGTATTATCAGTTATATTCACCATGTTATACATTACATCCTCAAGCCTTATTCATCTTATAAGTGAAAGTTTAAAAACATTTACCAACCTCTCCTTATTCCCCCCACCACCCAGCTCCTGGCAACCACCATTCTACCCTCTGTTTCTATGAATTCAACTATTTTGTTTGTTTGTTTTTGGTTCTACATAAGTGATACCATGTAGTTTTTCATTTTCTCTGTCTGGCTTATTTCACTTGGCATAATACCATCCATGTTCATCCATGTTGTCACAAAAGACAGAATTTCATTCTTTTTTTTAAGATTGTGAAATATTCCATTGTATCTGTGTATGTGTATGTGTGTGTATTACATTTTCTTTATCCATTCATCTGTGGATGGACACCTACATTGTTTCCAAACCTTGACTATTGTGAATAGTGCTGCAATAAATCTGGCAGTTCAGATATCTCTTTGAGATAATGAAATAGTGATTTCATTTCCTTCAGATATTTGCCCAGAAGTGAGATTCCTGGGTCATATGGTAGTTCTATTTTTAATTTCTTGAGGGACCTCCTACTGTTTTCCACAGTGACTATACTACCAAGAATGCACAAGGGTTCCCTTTTCCCAACATCCTTACCAGCATTTATCTCTTCCCTTTTTGATAATACACGTCCTAAGAATATGTGAGGAAGTATCTCATTATGGTTTGATTTGCATTTTCCTGATCATTAATGATGTTGAATACCTTTTCGTGTACATGTTGCCATTTGTATGTCTTCTTTGGAAAAACACATATTCAGGTCCTTTGCCCATTTTGAATTGTGGTATTTGGTTTAGTTTGTTTGTTTGTTTGTTTGTTTTGCTATTGAGTTGTATGAATTCCTTGTATATTTTGGATACTAACTGGTTATTGGATATGTGGTAAATGCTTTTTCCCATTCCATGGGTTGCCTTTTCATTTTATTGATGATTACCATTGCTGTGCAGAAGCTTTTTAGTTTGAGGTAGTCCCACTTGTTTATTTTTGCTTTTGTTGTCTTTTCTTTTGTTCTCAAGTACAAATAACCATTGCCAACAGCGATGTCAAGGAGCTTACCCCCTATGTTTT
Source organism: Leucopleurus acutus (assembly GCF_964270905.1). NCBI lineage: Eukaryota > Metazoa > Chordata > Mammalia > Artiodactyla > Delphinidae > Leucopleurus > Leucopleurus acutus. The sequence continues at coordinate 37,595,698 of NC_139144.1, read as the reverse complement.
CTTCTAAGAGTTTTATGATTTCAAGTCTTCAATTTATGTCTTTAATCAATTTTGAATTGATTTTTGTGTATAAGATAGGGATCCAGTTTCATTTTTTGCATATGGCTATCCGGTTTTACCAACACCATTTATTGAAGAGACTATTCTTTCCCTATTGTATATTCCTGGTTCCTTTCCTGAAGATTAATTAATGGGTTTATTTCTGGGATCTCTCTTCTGTTCTTTTAATCTATATATCTGTTTTTAATGACAATATCATACTGTGTTGATTACTTGTAATATAGTTTGAAATCAGGAAATGTGATAACTCCAGCACTATTCTTCCTTCTCAAGATTGCATTGGCTATTTGGGGTTCTTCTGTGGTTTCATATGAGTTTTAGGGTATTGGGTATTATGGACACTTTAATTAGATTAACCTTCCTGTTCCATGAACCTAGGATATCTTTCCATTTATTTGTGTCTTCAATTTCCTTTATCAGTGTCTTAAAGATTTTTGTGTATAGATCTCTCACTTCCTTGGATAAATTTATTCCTGAATAGTTTGTTTTTGATGTCATTGTAAATGAGATTTTGTTTTCTTTTTCAAATAGTTAATTGTTAGTGTACAGAAAGAATCACGACTGATTTTTCTGTGTTGATTTTTTTATCCTGCAACTTTGCTGAATTCATTTAGTTTTAACAGCTTTTTGGTGGCATCTTTAGGGTTTTCTATATGTATCATGTCATCTGCAATAGTAACAGTTTTACTTCTTGTTTTCTGATTTGGATGCCTTTTATTTCTTTTTCTTGCCTGATTGCTTTAGATAGTATTTACTTACAGTACTATATTGAATAACAGTGACAGGAGTGGGTATCCTTATCTTGTTTCTAATCTTAGAGGAAAAGTTTTCAGCTTTTCAATATTGAGTATGATGTTAGCTGTGAGTTTCTCATATACGGGACTTATTATGTTGAGGTACCTTCCTTCCATACCAAATTTATTGAGAGTTTTTTTCATGAAAGGATGTTGAATTTTGTCAAATGCTTTGTCTGCATCTATTAAGATGATTATATAGTCTTTATCCTTCATTTTGTTGATGTAGCTTATTGCATTTATTTATTTACAGATGATGAACTACGCTTGCATCCCAGGAATAAACCCCACTTAATCATGGCATATGATCCTTTTAATGTACTGTTGAATTCACTTTGCTAGTATTTTGTTGAGGATATTTGATCTCTGTTCATCAGGGATATTGGCCTGTAATTTCTCTCCTTGTAGTGTTCTTTACTGGCTTTGGTATCAAGGAAATGCTGACCTCCAAAAATGAGTTTGGACATCTTACCTCCTCTTCAATTTTTTGGATGAGTTTGAGAAAGATTGGTATTACTTCTTCTTTAATATTTGATGGAATTCACCAGTGAAGCCATCTGATTCTGGACTTTTCTTGGTTGGGAGATTTTTGATTACTAATTCAATCTCCTTACTAGTAATTTGTTTGTTCAGATTTTCTGTTTCTTCGTTATTCAATCTTGATGCGTTTTTTGTTTCTAGAAGTTTAGCCATTTCTTCTAAGTTATTTAATTTGTTGGCATATAATTGTTCATAGTAGTTTCTTATGTTCCCTTGTATTTCTGTTATGAATTGTAATGTCTCCTCATGCATTATTAATTGAGGCCTTTCTCATTTTTTCTTAGTCTAGGTAAAAGTTTATCAATTTTATCTTTTCATAAAACAAGCTTAGTTTTATTGATTTTTTCTATTGTCTTTTTAATCTCTATTTTATTTATTTCCACTCCGATCTTTGTTGTTTCCTTCTTTCTACTAATTTGGCCTTAGTTTATTCTTCACTTTTTAGTTTCTTGAGGTGTAAAGTTAGGTTGTTTAGTGGAGATCTTTCTTTTTTCTTAATGTAAGCATTTGTCACTATAAACTTCTCTCTTAGAATGACTTTTGCTGCATGCCATACGTTTTGGTAATTTGTGCTTCCATTCTCATTTGTCTCAAGATTTATTTTATTTCTTTTGATTTCTTCTTTGACATATTGATCGTTCAGTAGCATGTTATTAAATTACTATCTATTTGTGAATTTTCCAGTGTTTTCTTGTAATTGATTTCTAGTTTCATGCTATTGTGGTCAGAAAAAATAATTGGGATGATTTCAGTCTTTTAAAATTTGCTAAGACTGGTTTTGTGGCCTACTGTATTATCTCTCCAGGAGAATGTTCCATGTGTGCTTAAGAAGAATGTATATTCTGCTGCTGTTGGATGGAATGATCTGTATATGTCTGTTAGGTCTATGCCATCTAATGTAGTTTAAGTCCAGTGTTTCGTTATTGATTTTCTATCTAAGCTATCCGTTGTGTTATATCCTCTTGGTGAATTGACCCCTTTATCATTTTATAATGATCTTCTTTGTCTTATATTACAGTTTGGGGGTTAAAGTTTATTTTTTCTGATATAAGTATACCTGCCCTGCTTTTTGTTTCCATTGGCATGGCATGTATTTTCCATCCCTTCACTTTCAGCCTGTGTGTCCTTAAACCTGAAGTGATTCTCTTCTAGACAGCATGTAGTGCAGCCTTGTTTTTTTAATCATTCAGCAACTATATATCTTTTGACTGGAGAATTTAGTCCATTAAATTTAAAGAAGTTATTGATATATATGGGCTTACTGTTGCCATCTTGTTGTTTCCTGGCTGTTTCGTACTTCTGTTTTTCCTCTCTTGCTGTCTTCCGTTTGTGAATTGATGATTTTGTGTAGTGGTATGTTTTGATTCCCTTCTCTTTATCTTTTGCATATCTACTATAGGTTTTTGCTTTGTGGTTACTGTTAGGCTTACATAAAACTTCTTATAGTTTTAATAGTGTATAATATTTTAAGCCAATAACATTTTAATTTTTAATGCTTAGAAAAGCTCTACATTTTTATACTTTCCTCCCACAATTTATGTTTTTGATGTCAAAATACACATTTTTTATACTGTGTAATCATTAAAAATTATTGTAGTTATGGATCTTTTTTTTTTTTTTTTTTTTTGCGGTACGCGGGCCTCTCACTGCTGTGGCCCCTCCCGTTGTGGAGCACAGGCTCCGGACGCGCAGGCTCAGCGGCCATGGCTCACGGGCCCAGCCGCTCCGCGGCATGCGGGATCCTCCCGGACCGGGGCACGAACCCGTGTCCCCTGCATCGGCAGGCGGACTCCCAACCACTGCGCCACCAGGGAAGCCCCTATGGATCATTTTTAATACTTCAGTCTTTTCACCTTTACACTAGAGTTATAAGTGATTTACCCACCACCATTACAATATAAGAGTATTCTGAATTTAAGTATAAAAATATCTATATATGTATGTATATATATACATGTATGTATATACATGTATGTGTGTGTATATATATATATATATTTATAATATATACATACTTTACCAGTGAGTTTTATATACTTTTATGTTTTCATGTTACTAGTTAGCATCCTTTAGTTCAGCTTGAAGAACTCCCTTTAACATATCTTGTAAGGCAAATCTACTGGTGATGAACCCTTTAGCTTTTGTTTGTCTTCAAAACTTTATCTCTCCTTGAATTCTTAAGGACAGCTTTGCTGGGTGAAGTATTCTTGGTTGGCAGTTTTTTCTTACTACACTTTGAATATATTATCCCATTCGCTTATGGTCTGCAAGTTTTCTGTTGAAAAATCCACTCATAATCTCAATGAGATTCCCTTATATGTAACAAGTTGCTTTTCTCTTGCTGCTTTTGAGATTCTCTCTTTGTCTTTAAGTTTGACAATTTAATTATAATATACCTTGATGTGTGTCTCTTTAGGTCCATCTTATTTGGTATTCTTTGGGATGCCTGGGTCTGGATGTCTGTGTCTTTCCCCAGGTTAGGATAGTTTTTAGCCACTATTTCTTCAAATACACTTTCTGGCCCTTTCTCTCTCTTCTCCTTCTGGGAAACCTAAAATGTATATGGTGGTCTGCTTAGTGGTGTTCATTAAGTCCTTTAAGCTATCGTCATTGTTTTTCATTCTTTTTTCTTTTGCTGCTTTGATCTGATGAGTTTCACTGCCTTGTCTGAGTTCCCTGATCTTTTCTTTTACTTGATCTAGTCTGCTGTTAAACTCCTTTATTGAATTTTTCAGCTCACTTACTGTATTCTTCAGCTCTGTGATCTGCTTGGTATTTTTTAACATTTTCTTTCTCTTTGTTGAAATTCTCACTTTGTTCATGCACTGCTCCCTGACCTTGGTGACCATATTTAGGACTGTTATTTTGAATACTCTGTGGGGTAAATCACTTATCTCCACTTCACTAAGATTAGTTTCTGGAGATTTATCTTCTTTTGTTTGGAATATATTCCCCTGTTTCTTCACTCTCCTTGACTTTCTTTGTGGGTTTCTGCACATTATAAAAACACCCACCTCTGCCAGTCTTGATAGACTGGTCTCATTAGGAGAAGAACTTTGTCTATCAGCCCAGCCCAAGCTCCTGGTTACCTCTCAAACCTTTGTGATTGTCCAAGCCACAGTCTTCATTGTTAGTGGCTCCCAGTAGTTGAGGGTGTGCCCAGACCTGTAAGTGTCCATAAGGCAAGAAATCACAGTCAGCACCTAGAAGTAGGCTGATTAGAAGCTGGCTGGAAAGTATGCAGTCAAACCCCTTCCAAAGAGAAACTGTGAGATGGAAATTTTTGCCTTTCCTTCTACACTGAACTCGGGTGTGTTGACATGAGGGGTACTCCTGTGCCCATTTAAAACTTACTTCTTTCTTTGCTACAGTCCTATGGGACTAATAAACACATGCTCTATTAGCTATCAGAGGTAGGTGATTTGGGGTCCCATCCTTCAGGTCGCAACCATAAAACCTGTGGTGCTAGATATGTGAACAAGCTCCTTCCATGGAATGACACTTGGTGACTTGGTTTTGTTGGAGGGAACCAGAAGAAGAAGGCAGGAGAAGTGCCCACCAGCTATTGAATGCTCTGGGGAGAATCACAGTCAGCATCTTGATGTGAACTAATTAGAAGCCAGACCCCTCAGGCAGCAGCTTGTGAAGTATGTAGTCAAATCCCTTGCAGAGGAAGACTGGGAGATGAGTATTTTTGCCTGCTCCCTCTGCACTGACCCTTGGGAGGATAGCTATAGTATTGATGGTAAGTGCTCACATACTTAAGAACTGCTTTTTTGTTTGCTATGGTCCTGTGGGACTCAAGAAACCAAGCCCTGTTGGCTTTCAGAGCTAAGTATTCTGGGAGCCCCTTCTTCTGGTGGGAGCCTTAAAAGTCGGGGTGCTAGATGTATAGTCCAAACCCTTCACTCCTCAGGGAGAAGCTGGGAAATGAGTGTTCATGGCAAAAGTGTATCTAAGAATTTCCCACCCATTTTGATATGGGTATTTTCTCATTTGCTCAGTGTGTAGTCGTCACTCAGCTAGTTTCTTTCAAGGGAATTGCTCTGTTTGTAGCTATACATTCAGTGCATCCATGGGAGGAAGAAAATTCAAGAGCCTCCTGTGCCACCATCTTGGTCTGGAGTCTTAAAAATATTTATAAACTCTTTTTTTCGGTCACCATTTGTAAATTCTTTCGGCTGAGAGAAACATACTATTTCCATCTTACAGATGGTGATATCGAGTCTCAAAGAGGTTTGAGAAATCCATTCAAAGTCATGCAGCCAGAATGCAATAGATCCAAGACCTGAACTTGAATTTACATTGCCAAAGGTCATTCTTTTTTCTTTCACATCACATAACTAAATTGCAACATATTTTTCTGACTACTCTGGAGAAGACTTCAGATCAAATTACCATTAGGTTCACTTCCAGACCATGGAAAGCTTTTGGACAAATTAATTGCAATTCAACAAATATTTCAAAGTTCATATGCATTCATTAATATTATCATATCAATTCATTTATTTTTCTAGTGAATGTACAGAATGTTACAGCTACTTTATATATTTTGCCTTTTTTCACAAACTCAAAATATTACTTTGCTTATAAAATAAACATATACAAAATCATTTTAAAAATCTGTAATTCATACTGTTCTTTAAAAGTAACTCATGATGGGCTTCCCTGGTGGCGCAGTGGTTGAGAGTCCGCCTGCCGATGCAGGGGACACGGGTTCGTGCCCCGGTCTGGGAGGATCCCACATGCCATGGAGTGGCTGGGCCCATGAGCCATGGCCGCTGAGCCTGTGCGTCTGGAGCCTGTGCTCCGCAACGGGAGAGGCCACAACAGTGAGAGGCCCGTGTATCTCAAAAAAGTAACTCATGTTTTCACCTGCAGTATTTATGAAGGGGAAAAAGTATATTTTCTTCTGCACACTGAACACATAAGTTTTATTCTCATTATCTTACAAACCTATGATGTTTCAATATGATTATTGTGCTATATTTATTTAAGTAAATATGTACATTTTTAATTTGAAGGAAAATATGAGACAGAAAACTTGAGCACTGCTCAAGTCTTTACTCTGTTGTGTAATATTAGCACAGTAACTCAAAGGATGTAACTACCTGGTGATTAATGTTGTTATTAGTGGACTGCTAATTCATATCACACATAGGTCATGGTGTCTAAGATTTTCTAAATATTAGAATATTTCTGAGATTCCTATGAACAAATAACATCAAACAGAATGTTGAGGTTTTAGTTTTTGGTTTTTTTGTCTTTCATTGAAATAAGGGAGTGCAAAAAATGAATACTACTTCTACCTTATCAGTTAATGTTGGGCTGTTCTATCTGCCTACCAGATAACGTATTTTGCATGTTCACCTATATTCTCAAATTACTTATTTCATTTTAAATATAGAAACATTTTAAGGAAGTAGACTGGTTTTAATATTTGCATGCAAAGGCTTACACCAGATGTGCAGAAAATCACAGTATGGTGTGGATTGTGGCTCCATGGATGATTGACCTGCCCAGAAAGAAATGTTACCCAGTTGCAAAAGCCAACTACTTTTCCAACTATGTGAAAAGAAATTATGGATTTCACTGGCTCTATTTGAACACATTCATTCAAATGACATTCTATCTCTGTGCTCTTGTAATCTCTGCACTTGGCCCACTCCCTTCTTCCAAGGGAGGATTTCCAATGAAGATGGAATAATTTTTCCTGTGGTCTCTTTCTTTAAAAGATGATTGTATTTCAGAACAGATGCAAGTCAGTTGTGTGGAGTTACATGTTTTTCTTAATTTATCTGAATTTACTGAAAAAGCAAAATGGATGTGTTTTGTACCTTCCTTCCCTTGTATGCTCATTTGACTAGGATGTCTTTGATCATTTTATTATATAAGCTATACCTAGAGATCAAAGACACTGTTTTCATAGAACAGTTACTGACATTAGAGGGATGTCACCTAATTTAAAGTTTGAGACCTATGCCTTTTCTCTCTGTTTTTAGAAAGACCAGGCTTGAAATAGAGAAAGGGATAAAAGTACCATTGGCCAATCTTAAACATGCCCACGTGTGTGTATAAGTGCTAAAAATTCCAGTAAGTGATAAACTAAATGATTTTTTTTGGCTACATTGACTATTTAATCAACTTCAATTATCTGGATGTCATATAGTAAATTTGATTTAGTTATTATAATACCCTAAATGCTACCTGTTCCTTTTCATTGGCTGTCTTCAATTACACAAGCACAATCTAAAATTTGTTCATTATGAACTAAACAAGAGAGATTTAAGTAATCTATGTCTTTCTTTTTTAATTGAGATATCTTAGGGATATAAGCAAAAATATAGATTTTTCACAAAATACTTTAAGGGTAACAGATGGATTTGGTATATTGAACTTTGAAAGGTAAATTTTGGTGTGTCAGGTCTATCAATACACAGAGAAACAAAGCTAAGAGAAAGAATGATTTTTTAAATGAAAAATGGAAGAAAAATACATATGTGTTGTACATTATAATTCATTTGAAAAAAGGAAATGAAAATGTAATACTTGAAACAATATATGAAACAAAAAGTTTTTCTCTCTTTCATTGACAGTATAATTTATAATCCATGGCCTGGTTTTCTGTATTTTTTTCCAGTTCAAAGGTCATCATGACTAACAGCATCACTACACTGAAGTTTTAAGTTTCATTCCCTTAGAAAAACTAATATATAAGGCATAGTGCTTGTACCTCACCATTGAAAAAAAGTGCATACATGTCGTTTTCATAGTAGTATGTGGTAGGCTCTAGGTAAGAAAATAAAAAAGGATGTCTTTCAGGATACCAATTATTGCAATTTCAAATCCCATTTTCCTTCCAAACTCCCTTTTCAAGTGATTAATAGGGCAATTATAACTTATTATCCAGGATTTCACTTTTACAAATAACAAAATGTAGTAAAGCTTGAGCTTAAAACATTGGCAGAACGTACACTGGCTTCTCAACACTGAACATGCAATTGAACTCAAATTAGGAAGGTCAAGAAGGGCTTTTTTGAGAGACTCTGCACTTTGTCAGATGTATTTATTCATGTGCAGAGGATTTAGAGTTCATAAACATTTTGCCAGTTTTTTGAATGCTATTTCTTTTCCTTGTTGTTCTTGGCCAGGCCATGTCAATACAGCAGAATGCTGCTTCATATGGCTTATTATCAGCAGAATAATATGTATTACATAACCCAAAGGGATTGTAAAATCAGCAGGAACTCTTGGCTCTGCATCTCAATGTAGATACATAGATGGGTACCACAAACTTGATTTTTTTTAAAAAATTAAGTTATCTGAGTGTTACACCCAAAATAGGCATTTCTTCTTTTTAAATATTTTTTTATCATGAAAGTGATCTAGTTAGCAAAACATCTCTTAACTATTCTTTTAAGAAATATGCACAAGGTCAGTCAAAATAATATACTATTGGATTAAAACTAATTTGAGCATGATACAGGAAATGCCTCGAGGCAACTGATTTTGAAGACATACCAGAAGTCCATTTTTTTCCTTTTTGTTGGCAAAGTTCAGGACTTGGATTTATCAGTCCAGTCACTGTATGATGAATATTTTTGAACTTCTTTAATGAAGCACTTAGAAACTCCAGCTTGAGGATTGTAAGAAATTAAAGTGACTATCTAAATGTGAAGAATCAGGTTGCTTGGACTAGCATCAGAGATACCTATGTGAATAGTCACATCGTTTGTTAGTTGTAGTAATAGAAACATCTGTGAGGTTCTCAGAGACACTGATTTTGGTAATCTGCATTTGTGCTGGCTGGCAAACAATGTCACAGTTGCTTTAAGGCCACATTTGCCTACTGTTATGCAAAGCCAATTAGCAGCACCCTGGGTTGCTTCCTCTGAAAAGAAATTTTCTTAGGAGGTGAGAAAAGCTTAAGCAGTTGGCATTCCTATGGAATTTAAAATAAAAACATTGAAAAACTTAAGATAGGTAAAAGAAAGGAGAGTACATATAGCACTAAGAGCCTTGAGTAGTGACTTGAGAACATGGCCATTAAAAGACCACCTGTCAAAACAGAATAAATGACTGTTTTAAGCTTGTTAGAGAAAAAAAAAAATTGCCATAGACATGGAAGCTGTTGAGATGATGCTACAGCCTCTGGTACTGAAGGTTCTGCACTTAGCATTTGAGTCTATAGCGTGTCCTTTCTTGATCTCCCTCACTCTTATTAAGGTTTGGCTTCTAGGCCTTTCTTCCTTCCCTCCTTTCTCTCTCTCTCCTGTTGATTAGGCTCAGCTGCTTTTATTTGACTTGATTTCAGCAACAGTGGCTACACTTAGTGATTGTGTATGTTTATAATCTTTCCAAGATGACTTTTTGCTCTAAAGGTGCTGAAAAATCTCTCGAATTGACTTAAGTGTTGACAACCACCGCTGAGGTGAACTGTTGAGATGTTGTTGTCTGAGTTGCTCATCAGGGGTTTGTTTGTATTAGATTTTGAATGGATGAGCCATTTTACCATCTTTTTCATCCTTTAGATGATGTATGGCTGACTCCATCGGGGAACTGGTGTGAATCTGGGAGAGCTTACAAAACCTCCTGAATAGTTGCAAGTCATGAGTCGAGAGAGGGAGAAGTGACTACAGGGAAAATGTGTGATAATCCAGAGTAATGTTTTTCATGGTCTTTTCTTAGACTTTGAAACCTATCCGCACTCTGAAAAAGTGTATGGATAATCTAAAGAGTTAAAATGTTTTGGAAAATATTATGTGAAGATATTCTCTATTGTATTGATAGATAAAGCCTATGAATTTGCATTTCTTAAAAGCCTATGAGAAGTAGAGCCAAAGTGATTGTGGAGTTTTCTGTTTATCTGTTTTAGCAAATGCCAAATAAACTAGAAGTTATCTGGGTAACTCAAAACTCCATCATGCAGATCTTCTGTACTGATTGTCTTTAGGCTTTTTAGAAGGTGTTAAAAGGAATGGGGGCTGGGAACCTGGACACTTCTTAGGGTTCTGGTTACCAATAAAGGAGAGAAAGCATTTCTTTTCAGTGGTGAAGTAAACATGTTATGATATTCATTCGTCTGTCTATTCATTCAGTAGTCTTTTATTGGACATCAGTTTTATACCCGTAAGTTCTGATACAAGTAAAAGTAAAAGAAATATAAACAAAGTACTTTGGAGTGTAATGTAGGACCCATTATTTTTAACTATAAGGATGGAGGAATGTTTTAATAGAGGAAGTAACTTTTAACTTTGATCTTGAACAAAAATGATAATTTGACAAGCTGAAATCAAAGCAAAGAATTTCTCTCTTGTAGTGGAGATAACATAGATAAAGACATTAAGACTTCTTGGAATTGTGGATGACTCTTTTTTGGGCTTGTTTGTTTGTGGCAGAGGAGAGGATACTTTGAGTGGAATAAAAGTGAATAATGAGATTGGATCAGTGGAATGGAATACTGTAAGGAATTAGAATTCCTGTGGACAATATGGAAGACTTGAACAAATGAGTCCCATCCTTTGTGGTAAAATAACAACAAAACAGTGTGTGCGTTTTGAATAAGGCAGTCTCATGCAAGAAAACAAAAGTTTATTAAGGAAATAATTGTTAGGAACAATTTCCCCCAAATTATCAACAAACAAAATGATAGCCTATTAGTGATATGTTAGAGCTGTCTCTTAATGGCTTGTGATTAGAGCTGTCTCTTAATGGCTTGTGAGTGCTAAGTGTGTGCATCTCTGCTCAAATCTGAGTTCAGTGATATCACATTGTTAGCTTGAAATAGGCTATGGCGGGAGTATTTACACCATGGAAATCAGCAAATGCTACAAATTACAACTATTGTTTTTGACAGTCAGCTGTTAAACATTTACCACTGTACCGCTGCTGCATGATATGTGAAACAGGTCTTAGCAGAAAAGTCATTATTTCAAACACAGTATAGTAAAAATCTCTTTACGTAACAAAATAGTTAAGGAAAAACAGTTTAAAACATGCATATCAGCAGATTGAAATAGAGAAAACAAAAAAGCAAATGAGGGTAAGACAAACAAGAATAAAAGACAGTGAAACATGAGGAGTTACAAAACTTATTTGAAAAACAGGGACAAGGAAACAAGATTTTTTGCTTATAGGATGAATTAAGCCTTTTTTAATAACAATTGATGTCTAGACTATGGACATTACATTAGGAAACTACACATAAAGCACTGACCGCACATCTCTTAAATGTTATTGAAACTTCAGTTTAACATGCACCTTTTAATATATATAGTATTTTCCTAACTCAACTGGGTGATTTGGAATATTTTCTCATTATATTGCATATTTACACTCTTACCTCAGTGTTTAAACAAAATATTGATAGTGTGAATTATCCAACTAATTGTATTCATTATCCTCTTTCTAATAGACCACTATGCCTCCTTTTTACCTTTAAGTTCATTTTTAATTATTTAGCTAGTTATTGCCATAGATGCTTAAATATGCCATCATGTCCAAACTTTCCATAGTTAAGTACCATGGAAACTGTGGTATACTATTTGGATATGATAGTGGATAGAGGCACTTCCTCATAGTCTTCCTCCTTCCATTCATTGGCCAATATATTGTATAACCTACATTTATCTAAGCTGGGGTAGTTTTGGATAAAACTCAACTAATAGAATAATAACCATGTAATAATCTCAGAGTCTAGCCCCGCTGTCCCTCATATTTTATTAAGGGAATTCCTTCAGTATCTCCTGTGAGCTGAATGGCCATGACTGTACCCTTTGCCTCTTGGTCCTCCTGATAGTCTCCTAAGACTTGTTAGGTTTATATCACTTCTCTTGGCCAGAGATGTATCTTTATTGCTGTGTGATATCACCATTGTCTATATGAAGGTAGGTTGCAGGCAGACTCAGTCTGAACAATCGCAATAGTGTGTCAGTATAGTAACTTGATTATCAGTAGAATCTATTCTGATTTACTTTTGTTTCCCATCTATTTGGTCAAGAATTTTAATGACTCCAAATGAGTAAAAGGGGTTATTTTGAGAATGACTCATGAATCACAGTATGGATAAAATTATATCCAGGTTTACTTAAGCAATCAAATTAAACATATACAACTAATTGCAGGCATCTCTAAGATAATTATTTCAATGAGAGCTGAGTTTTAACCACCAATCCCTCCTCACTAGGGAATCCAGAATAGTTCCTCAGCATGGAGAGTCAGGTCTTCATGGCACTCTGCTTCCCTTATCCTCTTGGTCTTGGTCATCATATTCTTCCAAGGTTCCACAAGATCTTTGACCCTGACAACTGAACCTTTTCTGCATTTTTTTTCTGAGTTGCTTTGCATGTTACAGGGGACTTTCAGTTCCCTTTATAGGTGAATTTGTGGCCTGTATCTAAGAATGTAACTTGTTCTTGCTGCAAAACCTATAATCTCACTTTTTTTTCTTAGATGCACCATAATATAGTAGAATAAGCATGGACTCAAGAACCAGACTTAGTTTCCCTATTCCCTTATGTCATAAAACATATTCTCTTTTGAAACTGCTTTTAATGATAAGATACAATATTCATATAGAAAACTGCATTAGACATGAATGTACAATGCAATGAAATATCACAAATAGAACACATATATAACCATCAACCAAGTCAATAAACAGAATAATGTCAGCACCTCAGTAGATCACATACACACTTTCCCAATCAGTACTTCCTTTCTCTTTTCTGAAAGTAACCAGTTTTCTGGTTTCTAACATGAGATTTTAATTTATCTGTTTTTGAGCTTTGTATACATGAAATCACATATATATATACATATATATATGAGATTATATATATATATAACTTCTTTTGCTCAACATTGTGAGATTCATCCATACTTGTGCAATAAGCTATAGTTTATTCATTTTCATCATTATATAGTATTAGATTCCATAAAAAGACTTTGCAGGACAATGTTATGGTTTATTTATCTATTCTACTTTTAATGAGTAGAGGGAATTTTTCTAGTTTGGGGGCTGTTGTAAACAGTACTGTGATAGACATTTTATAAATGTTTTTTGGTACATTTGTACACACATTTCTGTTGAGTATATATCTAAAAGTAGTATTGCTGGGTCATGGGGTATGCGTGCATTTAATCTTTGTAGATAATACCAAACTGCTTTCCATAGGGGTTGTCACAATTCATACTCTATCAGCAGCATATGACTATTTCCATTGTTCTGTGTCCTTCCAAAACTTGGTATTAGCAGTCTTTTAAAATTTTGGACATTTTTGTTATGTGTGTAGTAGAATATCATCATGGCTTTGCTCTTCCAGAATACTAATTAACTAAAACAGCTCTTCATCTATTTATTATTTGTACATACCATTTTGAAGCACCTATTCAAGTTTTTGTTTACTTTCAGATGGACATTTTCTTACTTATTTGAGCAGTTCTTTTTTTAAAAATAAATTTATTATATTTATTTGGTTTTGGCTGTGCTGGGTCTTCGTAGCTGTGCGGTCTTTCTTTAGTTGCAGAGTGCGGGGGCTACTCTTCGTTGTGGTGCACGGTCTTCTTATTGCAGTGGCTTCTCTTGTTGCAGAGCATGTGCTCTAAGCACACGAGCTTCAGTAGTTGTGGCACGTGGGCTCAGTAGTTGTGGCTCACAGGCTCCAGAGTGCAGGCTCAGTAGTTGTGGTGCACGGGCTTAGTTGCTCTGCAGCATGTGGGATCTTCCCGGACCAGGGCTTGAACCCTTGTCCCCTGCATTGGCAAACGGATTCTTAACCACTGCGCCACCAGGGAAGCCCTGAGCAGTTCTTTATAGATTCTGTTGTTGGTTTCATATGTTGAAATACCTTGTCTGTCTTTTTACCCTCTTAATCATGTCCTTTGATAAATAAAAATAATTTTCAATGTAGTAATTTATCAATCATTTCCTTTGGGATTAGTTCTTTTTGTATTCTGTTTAAATATTCTTTCTGTATACCCAAAATTATGAAAATATTCTCTCTATTCTCTTCTTAAAGATTTTTGACTTGAACATTCAGATGTGCAGTTCTTCAGGAATTGCATATGTATATGGCATAATTTAGAAGTCAAGTTTTTTTTAATGTGGATATATAGTTGATCAAGTACCATTTATTGAAAAGGCCATTCATTCCTTATGGCTCAGCAGTGGTATCTTTATCCATATATACATGGAGACTCTAGTCTTTTCTGCAGGTCTCATTATCCTTGAGACATTATCAGACTGTCTTCACTTACATAGTGTTATAAGCAATCTTGATATCTAGTAAAACAAATCTCCCAGTTTGTTTTTCTTCAAGACAGTCTTGGTTACATTTGTCCCCTTTGTGTTTTCATATACAATTTTAGAATCACCTTGTGCAATTTCACAAGACACATATAAATGGATTTAGTTCACCAATAAAAGCAAAGATTATCACATAGTAATAAAAAGTGCTGTTTAAAGGGACACTTTCTGTGATATAGTGATAAAGTTTGAATATAAAAAATGAAGAAAAGGGACTTCCCTGGTGGCACAGTGCTTAAGAATCCGCCTGCCAATGCAGGGGACACAAGTTCAATCTCTGGTCCGGGAGGATCCCACATGCCCTGGGAGGATACCACATGCCACGGAGCAGCTAAGCCCGTGCGCCACAACTACTGAAGCCTGTGTGCCACAACTACTGAAGCCCACGTGCCTAGAGCCAATGCTCCACAACAAGAGAAGCCACTGAAGTGAGAAGTCTGCACACCACAACGAAGAGTAGCCCCCGCTTGCCGCAACTAGAGAAAGCCCATGCACAGCAATGACGACCCAATGCAGCCAAAGATAAAATAAATAAATAATTAATTAATTTTAAAAAATTTAATGAATAAAAAATTAAACTACATTAACTTACTGAACGAAAGCTTACATGGCTCTATCAGTATCACTTTAGTGGATGTTAAGACAAAAAAAGAACTAGAGTTAGAGATGCTTCATAGTGGTAAAATATTCTATTAACTGGTAGGATAAAACAACTTAAAATTGTGTTTTAATAACACAGCTTCAGGGCTTCCCTGGTGGCGCAGTGGTTGGGAGTCCGCCTGCCGATGCAGGGGACGCGGGTTCGTGCCCTGGTCCGGGAGGATCCCACGTGCCGCGGAGCGGCTGGGCCCGTGAGCCATGGCTGCTGAGCCTGAGCGTCCGGAGCCTGTGCTCCGCAGCGGGAGAGGCCACAACAGTGAGAGGCCCGCGTACAGCAAAAAAGAAAAATAAAAAAATAAAAAAAAAAAATAACACAGCTTCAAAACATATCAAGAAAAAGCTGAATGAAACAAATGGAGAAAATAGTTAATACCACAATCATAGTGACAGACTTTAAGACACCTCTTTCAGCAGCTGATAGAGAAAGAAGACAGTAAAAAAGGGGGGTATGTATAAGACTTAAACACCTTAATAAACCTGCTCTAATTGAAATAAATAATAGGCTTTACCCAGTAACTGCAGAATATCATTCTTTTCAAGGACACATGTAAAGTTTTCAAAAATAGACCATATTTGGGGGTATAAAGCAAGTTTCAGTAAGTTTCAGCTAATGGATTTCAGAGTATAATCTCTCATAGTGAAACTAAACTAGCATCTATATTATATAACAAATGGAAAGATATCCCATGTTCATGGATTGGAAGACTTAATATTGTAAAAATGCCCTTACTACCCAAAGTAATCAAGAGATTCAATTACAATTCCTATCAAAATCCCAATACTTTAGCATTTTTTACAGAAATAGAAAAAAAAATTCTAAAATTCATATGGAATCACAAAGGACCACAAATAAAAAAGCAATATTGAGAAAGAAGAATGAAGTTGGAAGCATCATATGTCCTGATTTCAAAATATATTACAAAGCTACAGTAATCAAAACAGTAGGGTACTGCCATTAAAACAGACATACAGACCAAGGGAACAGAATAGAAAGTACAGAAATAAATCCACACATATCTGGTCAACTGATCTTCAAAAGAGTGCTAAGAATACAAAATAGAGAAGGGATAATCTCTTGAACAAATAGTATCGGGAAAACTAGATATCCACTTGTAAAAGAATGAAGCTGTACCCTTATCTTATACCATGCACAAAAATAAATGGGTAAGTAGTTAAATACTTTAACATAAGACCTCAAACTATAAAAATCCTTAAAAAAAATAAGGGTAAACTTCTATGACTTTGGTCTCAGCATTAATTTCATGGATATGACACCAAAAGCATTGGCAACAAAACAGAATAAACTAGTGGGACGACATCAAACTGAAAAGCTTCTGAACAACAAAGAAGACATTCAACAGAGTAAAAAGGCAATCTATGGAATGGGAGATAATATGTCCAAACCATATATCTGATAAGGTGTTCATCTCCAAAATATATAAGGAACTCTTAACAGCTCAGTAGTAAAATATAGTAAACCTGATTTTAAAATGGGCTAAGGACTTAAATAGACATTTCTCCAAAGAAGACATACAAATGGCCAACAGGTATATGAGAAATGCTTAGCATCACTAATCATCAGGGAAATGTAAATCAAAACCACAATGAGATATCACTTCACATCTGTCAGAATATCAGGATGACGATTATTTAAAAAACAAACAAAAAAAAACCCCAAAGACAAGAAGTGTTGGCAAGGACGTGGAGAAATTAGAATGCTTGCATTCTGTTGGTGGGGATACAAAATGGTGCGACTGCTATGTAAAACAGTACAGAGGGCTCTCAAAAAATTAAATATAGAACTACCATGTGATCCAGCAGTCCCACTTTTGGGTATTTATCCAAAAGAATCAAAATCAGGATCTCAAAGAGATATTAGCACTATGAATACTAAAGCCCTATTCACCATAGCCAAGATGTGGACACCAGCTAAATGTTCACTGACAGATGAATGGATAAGAAAATGGTATATACATACAGTGGAATAGTATTCAGTCTTTAAAAGGAAGGAAATTCTGCAATATGCAACAACTTGGATAAACCTTGAAGACATTATGCTAAGTGAAATAATCCAGTTGCAGAAAGACAAATACTGTGTGATTCCACTTATATAAGGTATATAAAATAATCAAATTCATAGAATCAAAGAGTGGAATGGTGGTTGTCAGCAGATGAGGAGAGGGAGAATTGGGGAGTTACTAATCAATGGACATAGTGTTTCAGTCAAGCAAGATGAATAAGCTCTAGAGAACTGCTCTATAACATTGTACCTATAGTCATTAATAGTGTACTATACACTTAAAAAATCTTTAAGTAGTTAGATCTCATGTTCAGTGTTCTTACTACAATAAAATTAAATTAAAAAATAAAACAAAATATCAGTGATGTAAAATAAAAAGATGAAGTATAAAACAAAACTTTAAAAAAGTGGTTGTATACTTTGAAATAAAAAGATAATTGGAAAATCTCATATATTTGGAGATTTCAAAATACAATCTCTTATGTGTCAAAGAAATCACAGTAAATTTAGTATTTTGAGCTGAATAATTATGAAAATATGAAATATCAAAAAAAGTGTAATATGTATAAGCTGAATTTGGAAACACATGTACAGCTTTAAATGTATATACTAGAATAGAAGAAAGTTTAAAATTACAGATAGAAACACACAACTCAAGAAATTAGGCAATCAAAGCAACAAATTAAACATGAAGTGGTGACTTAAATATAAAGAAACAATGAAATAAAAATAAGCATATAAGAATTAAAATGTCAAATTTTAGTTCTTTGAAATAATTAACAAAATTGATAGCACTCTAGAAAGACTGATTGAAAGAAAAGTCCTACATTACCAGCACTCTGAATGAAAAAAAGACTTTACCACAGATTTTAGTGTATTAAAATGATTACAAGAGAATATTAAAAAAAAAACTTCATGTAAAAGAAAATTGAAATTTTATTTGAAATGGAAAAATTCTTGTAAAAATAAACTGAATCAAAAAGACAGAAAATTTGAATGCTACCATAATTAACAAAATTGAATCTTCAATACCAGATATACCCACAGAAAACACCAGGCCCATACAGCTTCAGCAGTGAATTCTGCTAATAATTTACACTGTTTTAGAGTAAAGGGGAAGATGGGAAGAGAACACTTCATAAATGATTTTTGAGGCTAGTATACTATTGACACCCAAGCTCAAAAGAACATTATAAGAAAAGAATATTACAGGAAAATCCTGCTCATAAGCATAGCAGTTAAAACCCTAAACAAAATATTAGCAGTCATCATTATCTTAAAAACGCATAATATAATTGTGTTTAGGCCAAGAATGTAGGATATTAACATAACAAAATAAGTTGTTATAATTCACCACATTAAGAGAATGAAGAAGAAATATAACCATTTCAATAGATGTTTAAAAATTTGTTGATAAATTAGACACTCAATTATGAACTACTTTTGATAAACTGGGAATAACTTATTAGCTTGATAAAGGATATCTACAAACATCCTATAGTATGCATCAGATTTAAAAGCGAAACATGAGAATTTTTCTTTGAAATAAAAAACATGACAAAGATATTCACTCTTAGTGCTTCATTTTAACATTACACTGGTGGTCCTAGACAGCGCAATAGGGTAAGAAAAAGAAATTTAAAAATATAAAGATTGGAGTGGAATAAATAAATCTCTCATTATTCACAGAAGATATGATTATATAAAGTCTATACAAAATTATTTGTTTATACATCATTGGAATTAATAAATTAGTTTAACAAAATGGATGGTTAATTTAAAAATCAATTATTTTGATTTAAAAATGAATTATCTCTGTTGTTTTCCCGATTCTTTTAGTCTAAAGACATGCCCTGATTATGGCAGACAGCCAAGTGGAAGAACATATACCATGTAGGTCTGTTAGCTATGGCGAGCCAAATAAAGCCTATCTTCCCATGTTTTCTTTCAATTAATCATTCCTCCATTCATTCAACATTTTTTTTAAATGCCTATTATATACCAGGCTCTATCTTTGCCTTTAAATTGCTCACAACAAAATAGAGAATGACACACATGGCTGACTACAATATAATGTGTAGAGTAATAAACAAGAGAATTTGTGTGGAAAGGAGACAGAGTGGAAGCAGTTTGCTCTATCAGAGGATTTTAGAAAAGATTTCAGAGCAGGCAGTGTTTGTGTTAGTCCTTGAATGATTTAGTAAGGTTTCACCAATTCAAAGAAGGATAGGGAAAATACAATTCAGAGGGAACAGAATAAATAAAGGTATAAGAGTATGCCAAGTATACTTGGCATATTTGGGAAACATAATATAAAAGCTAAGAGTACTTAGTAGATCCTTTGCTTGGTTGATGTGTGCATCTGTCCTCTTGTATCTGTTATATTTTGCAAAATCTGTTTAGCTTTTTTTTTTTCTGTTCTTTTCTCAATCATGAAAATAATAGAGATGATTTTCATGTCTCATAAGTACAAAGTGAGTTTTAAAACTTCTTCTCGAGCTTCTCCAAGGATACCCTTGCCTTTTTCCATAAGTGCATCTTAGCCGACTAAAGTGGTTTTTGATGATTTAAATGATCTGATTCTAAAGAATCTGAAAATTATTTATTCACAACATGATAATGGCCCCAACTTTTATGGTGTTTTAAAATAGCTGTAGTACTTAGAAATTACATGGTATATGCAATTTAACAAACATCTGAATTGTATCAATAGGGTATTGCAACTTTCTGTAAAAGATGTAGAAAAGTAAATGTCCCTATACTGAGTCTGAAAATTTATATAAAGAATTGCAGTAAGTAATGATTGCATTTAAGCTTTAGATATAGGAAACCTAGATGAGAGCTTCAAATGTCAAGAAGTTGTGTTAAAATCATCTAGTGTATCTTATAACTCTATTATTACTTGATGGAATTGTGCAAAAAGACGGTGTGATGGGTGTGTGATATTTCCTACATCTGCATCTGTTTGATCTTAGTATAACTTTTGCATGCAGAAGTTCTCTGGTTTGCATAAATTATTTCCTTATTTATCTTTTAATAACTCTTACTAACATTGATTAGCCTTATTGCCAGTGTTTTTGCTACATCTTATTGGCCAAACTAGATATATAACACAGCTTTACTGTATATTCTTATTTTTTGCTCCAAAGTTATAAAATATGACTATTTGTTTAATATTACTTTATTACAGTTAGTTATTAGATTTTATTAATAATGGCCAATACTCATAAATATTTATTAAACAGATGCTTCAGTCAGATGTTTTTAGTGCTTATAACTGTGAATTATTAAATCAACAAACTCGTTTAGAAAGGACAACTCAATTCTGTGGTCCCTCTATACAAGGTTTTAATATTATGAAAACAGACTAAATGCTGCTTGCCTTCTTGCCAACTGAGAGTATTACCCATTACCTTCTCAGCAGAGCTACTAGAGAAAAAATAAAGAACCTACATTGAGAACTTTCTGAATTCAGCTCTGTCTGTGTGTATACACTCAAAATGAAACAAATTGGGGCAATTTACTGAAGGTTAAATCCTCTAAATGACATTCACCTAAAATATGCAGGGAAATGGTTTGGGAGGCTTAAATTATCAATGTAATTGCCTTAATTCTCTAGGTTGCTTTCCTAAGTAGACACAACTTTATCGTATCTAACTGACAATTCCAAATTGGAGGTTTAGGGTTGTTTGTAGTTTTACTCTCAACACTCTGCATCAAGTTTACTTTCTACATAACCCAGGTCCTAAAAATAGCCCATGGACCTAATGTGAGAGTGTTCCAGAAGTGAGGTTTTTACATTAATGATGTGCCTGTAGCTTTCTTTCCAGTAGCTAGCACCTTTCCGTTTGTCAGCATTTTACCCTGAAGTCTCAGGAAAGCTTGTTTAAGAACTAAATATGCTCATACTACGTTGTGCTTTTATTCTTAAGTATTCGAACATAGAGTGATATTTCAGAACATTTTGTTAATAAAGTCTACCTAATTTCTATTAAAATTTTTCTCTAAGCCCTGAGAGAGAAGTGAAAGGAAAGATTATTTATGAGCAAGGTAGCTCAGCCCTAATTCTTGAGTAAGAGTTTTCCAAGTAACCTTCCGTTTATGATTCAGCAATTCCTCTGAGTTAAGAGGGTGTTACTAGGATAACATATTTTTGAAGATACTATCTGAAATACCAGATTTTTTAAAAAATGATTTTTAACAAATTTTAAGAGTTTAAGATTGCAGAACCTTTCACTGACACTGTGGGTTTTTTTTTTTTCCTCTTGCCAAACTGTACTGCAAGTAAACCTTTTGATGTTTTAAATGTTTTTCTTTGGCAGCTAAGAAAAACACTCTGGAAAGTTATATTTAGTGAATTTACCCGTGTATAAATATCCCTGAGCTAGTCTGTTATCCTATGGCATCTGGAAGAAAGGTGCTATTGTTTTAGATTCCATGATTAAAGTATAGAATAATCAATTCAGAGAGACCCTGGGGGGAAGATTCACTCACACATGCTGTGGAAACTTGGAATCCCTGAGTTTTTTAGTTTTTTTCTACAGATGAAGAGACATAGATGGGTTCATGTTTTAGCACAGTGTCTAGTGACATTGTTTCCCGTTCTTGCCATATAATAGTTTGGCCTATTTGAGACTACTAACTTTAAATTTTATAAGAAAAATTTTTGGTGTTGTTAATCCCTTTTTACTATTACTTTCCTCGCTTTCTGGGTCACAATAGCTGGACAGCTATTTTGTTTGCAAGTGCTCTGCTATGCAGTTTGTCCTGCTCCACACGAAGCCACATCACCAACGTATTCCCAGGGATGCATCATCAGATTTAGTTCTGCCAGAACACTCCATAAATTATTTAAAGCTCTTCTTCATTTCTTGCAAAACAATGTTTGCTGAGCTTCCCCATGAAAAATCAGTGTAATTCCAGAAGATCAGGATAGATTTGCAAGACAGGAATTTGTCCTGTGCTTCCACATGGCTATCTGCATAGATGTGAATACAGTGGAAGTTAAATGAAAATGTACAGTTTTTTTACTTTTGGTTTTATTTGAGCATTTTCTCTACTACTTATTCAATAGCAGTTGAATAAGAGCAGCTATGTCTCGTGGCATTCTGCTGTGAAGTGTCCAAAAGTGTAAGGTAGTTAGGTGTAAAAACACCACAAAAGTATGGATAATAGACTGCCCACCTTCTGTCTACTTCAACTTCCCTGAGGTTTCGTTTGCAGGGCCCAGCTGCATATACAGACATGATGGAATTTGGTTTGTCAGGAACCTACAAAAATTACACAAATAACTCGGATTTTTAATGAATAATACACAGACATGCACCTGCTTCAGGGACTTCATAGATTAGTTTTGTGACCAGTAGAAAATCCCCTTGGAATTCAATTACATTGCTGCAAAACAGAAAATAAAACTGGCTACACTTTTGGAACTGGTATCAGCAAAATGTTAAGTAGTTCTTGGAGCAGGCTTTTTTT
Organism: Leucopleurus acutus; assembly: GCF_964270905.1. Taxonomy (NCBI): domain Eukaryota; kingdom Metazoa; phylum Chordata; class Mammalia; order Artiodactyla; family Delphinidae; genus Leucopleurus; species Leucopleurus acutus. Next base: position 37,572,840 of record NC_139144.1, on the reverse strand, counting down.
TAGGTTGTTTCAATTTGGTGTGCTTCTGTGAAACTTATTATAAAGTCATAATGTTCTGCTCATATCATCATTTACCATTCTTGCAGCTGGAGCCACTTGCAGAAGATATTCTCCAACAAACTCCGAATATGAATGCTGTTATTTCTTTACAGAAGATCATTGAAATTCAAAGTATGTCTTTAAATTTTTTTTAATATTTCTAATAAGGTACTAATTAAGCTTATATTGAGAATTAGAGCACATGAAAAATATATTTGAGCTTCTCAAATATAAGGAATATATTTAAAGTAATTATAATTTCCACATATTACGTATTCATACCTAAATGTGTTGTTGCCTTGCTGTTAATGTGGCAGTCTTATCTCACACTGATAACGAAATTCAGAGGCTCTAGATTTAGAACCTTGTTTTTCTCATATTTTCCAAAAGTGTTTGGATTTTTTTCCATTACTGCAACTAAGTATCTACTCAGAGCTATGAAATTAACATAGAAATTGTGATTATATTGTCCAGTCTTAACTGAGGTAAGTTATCTCCTAGTGATGTTGGAATTCACCAGTCATTTACTGGTTTTAAGTTTGTCAATAGAGGAAAAAGTTCATGAGAAAGCCTACTAGAAAATCCAATTGAACAAAAAGGAAAAGTCAGAGACCTTTTTACTATCCCAGTTCCTTTCACATCACTGTTACTTTCTCAGGAATTACTCTTTTTTAGATGATAACATGCATGAGTGTTCACGCACACACGCGCGTGCACGCGCGCGCGCACACACACACACACACACACACACACACACTGAAAGCAAGCACAAATTGACATGAAAGTCAGCATGAATGGGAAAAACAAATGGCAAAATTAAGTGTGAAGGAGGATCAGAAAACCCTTAGCTTTGCTAGTCTTTTGTAGAAGCATTTTGAATTGTGGATCAAGAAAATATATGTGTACACAAGGATTTGAGGATTCTTTTAAAATTTTGCTGCAACCCTCCAGTGGTTTGCAGCTGATAAGTTGAAAAACACTAGTGTGGAGGGTTTTAAAATGATACGAATTTCAGTATAATCCTCACTGGAAGTGTGAAGGAGGATCAGAAAACCCTTAGCTTTGCTACTCTTTTGTAGAAGCATCTTTTGTAGTAGCATTTGCTACTCTTTTGTAGAAGCATTCCATCTATCTCTGAGTCCTTGTCTTTGCTTGCTCAGTAGTAATTTGGAGATATGGTTGTGACTGGGGTTCTATGTTATCCATTCATCTGGTGCTTATGCAATCTAATCTAATACTTCATTAAGGTGACCAGCAGCATAAAAAATATCTACTTTTTACACATACGATTCTTTTTTTTCCTGAGTATTGTTTTCCCATTATATACACAGACTATTAAAAATTATTGTTCCTATGTATATTATGATCACATCACTTTCAATAAGCGTTCTTAAACTACTTATTACATGTTGATACATGATAACTTGAGCACTTATCAAGGCAAGGCACAGAAGAGGAATAAGGCAGTTTCTGGCATTAGGGAGTTTACACTCCAGTGAGTGAGAGGCACTAAAATAGATCATTTCAATAGAAGTCACAACACGCACTGAGATCATGGACAAGAAGCAGTCATTTTCTTAAGTCCTTTGCAGCCAGAAGGAGAAGTACTGCAAAGTGAGGAAGGTTCACGGAAGGTTTGAGGAAGGCTCCTTGGCGGTGATAGGGCCTGACCTTGGTCTTAAGGTCTTATTACTGACCAGGGTTCTTGGCCTCCTTAATCAATAGAAATTGATCAGGGGCCAGACAAGAAATTCAGGCTAGGCTTTATTGGGGCCCCTGCTGCAGCAGCCCGAGCAAAAACAAACAACAGATTCCTTTGTTTGCTCGCTCGCTGAGGAGGGGGCGTAAGCTTCCTCTTTATATGAGGTTGAGGTTAAGGTTGTGTCCAGGGGTCGGGCCAGAGGGGTGGCTTAGGTGTTTTGCCCGCCCCTTAGGTGGTGTTGTGTGCCGGGAGCGTGCGCAGTACGCTGCTTTTGCTGCTGACCCCCTGCTTTTGCTCCAGGCTCTTCAAAAGTGGCTCTTGGGTTTTTTGGTCCCTTTGTATCTTTTGTCCAGAATTGCCCCAACTGGGCATGCAGGCAGTTATTTTTAGTCCCATATAGTTTCTTTGTATTTTGTTGCTTGAAGAGAGGTGTGTCCAGGTGCAAGTGTTACAACAGTGCAGCAAAGGGTCCCAGGTCCCAGTTTGTCTCAGTCTGAACAGGATTTTGGCCAGATGAAGAAAGGGTGAATGTTCTGAAGGAAATAACAGAAGCAAAAGACTCAATTTTCACATAGGTGTAAAAATTCATGGTTTATGTATGTCTTTAGAAACCATGCTGTTGTCTGTTGCATTGGATCTAACTTGCCAGTAATGACTTTCCACTGCATGATGGTTTTCCTTTCACCACTGACATTTTTGAGTGACTTGTACAGTCTACTTTAGCCAAACAAACCTGTTTGACTCTTGAAAAGGATTCATTGAACTATCAAAATTGGCTGGATAAGAATTCTGCCCCTGTGGATTGTGAATCTCTGTCTTTTGCTCCAAAATGCATTTCAAACACCCAACACTGACCATTTCCCCCATTTAAAAATCTATTTCTGGGGCTTCCCTTGTGGTGCACTGGTTAAGAATCTGCCTGCCAAGTCAGGGGACATGGGTTTGAGCCCTGGTCTGGGAAGATCCCACATGCCACGGAGCAACTAAGCCCGTGTGCCACAACTACTGAGCCTGCACTCTAGAGCCTGCACACCACAACTATTGAAGCCTGTGTGCCACAACTACTGAAGCCCTCGCACCTAGAGCCCGTGCTCGCAACAAGAGAAGCCACCGCAATGAGAAGCCCGCACACCACAATGAAGAGTAGACCCCGCTCGCTGCAACTAAAGAAAGCCTGCGTGCAGCAGCGAAGACCCAATGCAGCCAAAGATAAAACAAATAAATTTAAAAAAAAAAATCTATTTCCTCCTAAACTCATATTGAAGATTCCACCCAGAGCTTGTTAATCCACTACTTTTGTAAAGTCTCCGCACTAACGTTTAGATTTTAAGTGGTATTTTTATTTAAAATTTTTCTATTATTTGAGTTTTTGTATGTTTTATGGTCTTTCGGTCATGGTTCCTTAATTATATGATAATTATCAAGAGGATGGAACCGTGTCTTCTCACCCCCACTTGTACCTGCAGGCAGGGTTGGTACCAGAGACGAGGTTTGAAGTGCATGGAAACCTGGGAATTGAGAGTTGGAAGATTTGAGCAGGATTGATTCGAATAACTCTTCAAGGCCCTAGGGAACCAAAACTTGCATCAGAGAGAGCTTCTGAAGAAGAATGCCTCCTTCTGAGTCATGGATACAGTATATGGTATAGTGAGTACTGTTGTTGGCTACTCAGGAACTATGTGTTCCTCATGTCTACTCAGAAGAAGCCTGGTTTCACACATGAATCCTTGCCACCAGATACAGTACAGATCAGGGAAGATGAACTTATGCCCAGCTCCAAAGGAGCTGTTCTTAGTCCAAGGCTAAACTTGTCAACCCACTTACCAGTGATTAGTTAAGGAGTGGGTACTTGACCAATTCTGGCCGGGGAGAAGCAGGGCTGGCTTCATGGGCTTTCAACCAGTGTAGTCACACAGGCCCCACACTTAGAAGGGCCCTACCCATGGTTTAATGCTGTTACTCTTGCTGCCTTAAAATTCTCACTAATTTGTATTTTGTGACAGGGAGCCCACATTTCATTTTGCACTGAGCCTTGCTAATTATGTAGCCAGTCCTGATGAAAATCAAGGTGCTGGTGATGCAAAAAAATATTTACCAAAAAAGACTGAGAGTAGCATCACCACAAGGAGAACTCAAGTTGTGGTTGAGAAGGAACTGAATGGTGGGTTGAGGTTGTAAAAGGGAAGATAAACACAAGATTACAGTGATCTCTCACCAGTTGGGACGTAGGGTGAAAATCTGTACAGAGAAAGTGCTTCAGTACTGTGGCTTTGACCACTGTGTGGTACATTTTTATGTGTTTCTCTGAATTGTGTGTCTTTGGGGCTACTCTTTTTTTTTTTAAAACATCTTTATTGGAGTATAATTGCTCTACAATGATATGTTAGTTTCTGCTTTATAACAAAGTGAATCAGCCATACATATACATATATCCCCATATCTCCTCCCTCCCACCCTCCTTATCCCACCCCTCTAGGTGGTCACAAAACATGGAGCTGATCTCCCTGTTTGCTAAGTGGCTGCTTCCCACTAGCTAGCTATTTTACATTTGGTAGTGTATATATGTCAGTGCCACTCTCTTACTTCATCCCAGCTTACCCTTCCCCATCCCTGTGTCCTCAAGTCCATTCTCTACGTCTGCATCTTTATTCCTGTCCTGCCCGTAGCATCTTAGGAACTTTTTTTGTTTTGTTTTGTTTTGTATATACTCCATATATATGTGTTAGCATACGGTATTTGTTTTTCTCTTTCTGACTTACTTCACGCTGTATGACAGACTCTAGGTCCATCCACCTCACTACAAATAACTCAATTTCGTTTCTTTTTATGGCTGAGTAATATTCCATTGTATATATGTGCCACATCTTCTTTATCCATGCATCTGTCAGTGGATATTTAGGTTGCTTCCATGTCCTGGCTATTGTAAATAGAGCTGCAATGAACATGGTGGTACATGACTGTTTTTGAATTACGGTTTTCTCAGGGTATATGCCCAGTAGTGGGATTGCTGGGTCATATGGTGATTCTCTTTTTATTTGGGGCTACTCTTCCAGGTTAAAGAAACAGAAAGGGATTGTATAAAGTCTACAATGCAATAAAAGAAAGTGGTATTTCAGAGTAACAAACTTCATAATGGCTTGGAAAATCAAAATTGTGGGTACCTGACTTAACAAACAATGCTATATTTCCTTAAAAACGATAAAATTGAACTCTCAATTTTATTTTTCTCTGTTTTATAACACACTTCCATTTCACCTGCTCGTGTAGAACTCCAGGCCCTTGATTAGGCTCCCCATTTTGCCTTTGGCAGGGAAGGTAGTCAGGACTCACTAAAACTTTGTGGATCCTAGTGCAAAATGAAGATGTGTAAATGCTTCCCTGTTAAAAATTATTAATAATTTCAAGAAGATGCCAGCCGAGCATAGAACCAAGCCTGAGAGCCCTTCTGAACATGGGGTCCTTTGCAACTGCACAGGTTGCCTGTTTATGAAGCCTGCCTTGAAGGTAGCCTTTGTTTAACAGAGGAACCTTCTCTTCACATGTCTCTGAGTGTCAACCAGGTGCCTCCTTTCAACTTAAGGAGGTGTTCGAATTTCAGCTCACCCCCTAGTCCAGGTTCTGAAGGATTCTTTTGTGCCAGGGTTTGGGACTACTGTACCAGAAAAGTATGTAAATGTTGAAAAACAGGCCTTGTAGCATGTGGGAAACATTCAGGCAGGTTCCTAGATATCCTTGTCCCAAGGCAGACGGCAAGGTGCTGACAGGCCTTATGTGTATTTCTTTGAGAACTGAGCCCCACAGCTGAGGGTATGCAGGTGCAGGAGGCTGTGATTAGCATTGGCCCTTTGCCTGGCCACATGTATGTGAGTATTTTGCAGCAGGATCATCCCTGTTGTCCTGTTCTTGTTTATATTACTTATTTAGCTGAGAAGAAAAGGCCTTACAAGGCAACAGCAGGGCGCCTATTTCTCCTGACAGGTAAAGACCACCACCCCTGACAGGTCAGGGGCTGGTTTCATCTTCAGATGGTGGGTGTATACAAAGATCAACCATCTCTGAAATAACAAAAGTGAGGTATGGACAAGAAGCTTCATGTTTGCACATGCTGTTCACTCTGCTGACAAAGTCTTCTGCCTCATCCCTATTAAGTTTTCAAGACTTAGCTCAGATGTTCTCTCTTTTGGGAAGCCATCTATGAATCCCCATTCATCCCTATTCTAGATTAGGTGCATTTCCTGGGTGCTTTCATGGCAGAGATTGTTTTTGCTGATGTTCTTTGCTTTTAATCGCTGTGTCCTCCGCACAGTTCTGGAATGTTGTAGGTGCTCTGCAAATGTTCGTTGAATGCATGAATCAGCCAGTATGTCAGTATTTGCCACACTCTTTTTTCCTTAGCCTCGATTGACTTTTCAACTAAGGTTATACTTCTTGGTTAGGTCATACAGAACAAGAGATTAAGAAGTGCAGGAAAAATCTATATGAGAGCCCATTTCTTCACTCTCTTTCACGACCCACAATGATGAATCCTTTCTAAGTTAGAAAGAACATGAACTGCTTGTGAGCTACCATTTCCATCGCCAAGCTTGGAGATGGCAGTTCTAAGAGTTGACTGGCCAGCTGTAATCACCAGCAAGCAATGCCAGGTAAAAGTCAGCCCAGAGTAGGATAGAGGACCCTCATATGTATACCGGCTTTCCTGAAACCCATCCTAACAACTCACAGTCCGTTGAACTCTTACCTTTTTCTGCATAGTACGGTGAGAAGCAAGATTCCCAAATGTCATGTTTCACACTAGTCCTGGCCCGTGATAACATTTTCACTGATTTTGAAGGGAAGAACCATGAAGTGAGTTTTCCACAAAACTAAATTTATTTAGTTTGAAAGACTATAATTTTAAGTTTGAAAAACATATAATGAATGATGTTGATATTGATCTATGAAACCTCAAAATATGAAACCCACAAGTATATAGTCATGGTTTCCTTTTATTTATTTAAATTTTTTTAGTAAGAAGAGTACTCCTTTTAAGTGTCAACCAATTTTGTAGACCTCCCGCATGATAATAACGATAATCATAGTATCTTTTGAATTGTGGATCAAGAAAATATATGTGTACACAAGGATTTGAGGATTCTTTTAAAATTTTGCTGCAACCCTCCAGTGGTTTGCAGCTGATAAGTTGAAAAACACTAGTGTGGAGGGTTTTAAAATGATACGAATTTCAGTATAATCCTCACCAGCCATGTGACGATGAGCTAGCCACTTAACTTTCCTAGGGAATTTCCAGAGGAATGACATGACATATCACCACACCGATTTTCTAAGGTGGTGCCGCTGTGGCAACAAGATGGCAGATCAGAAGCGGAGTCATAAAAGAACAGTAGGCAGTTTTTCCCTTTACCCCCACTTTCATCTTTTTCCCACTCTAGGAATTCTTCCCTTGTTTAGTAGATTGAGGTCTTCTTAGAATTCCTTATTATGCCAGCCACAGAAAACTGGTGACATAGGCCAGAATGAGGAAGAGACAGTAATTGCAATGTCACCATATGTTTTTGTCAAACTTGTTGTATACCAGTGGAGGAACAACATCCATGCCTCCTGCATATAAAATTTGTCACTATGGCTAAATTTATCTGTATTTTTTAAAACTCGCCCACACACAGGACACACATTATTATTTAGGGCAATGAGAATTGCATTTATGGTCTCCTGAATTTATCCAACTTTTGAGACCGATATGAAAAGGGATATGATTATCTCATTGCAGGAGAATACACCATGTAACTATGTAATTGACTATGAGGTAGTCAGTTATCCACATGGTTCAGGCAGCTACAATGGGCAGAGCACACCTTTCACCCATTCTAGGGGGAAGAAAAATGAAATCAAATTTTCTCTGGGAGATCCGAGGCAAGTATAGTTGACACCAACTCCTTGTCAGAATTCTGCTTAACTTATGTTTTTATATGTGTTATTGAGTGAATGACTTCCTTTTCCTCTTTTGGTTGTTATTCTTTTCCTTCTCCTCCTCTTCCTTAATCTGCTTCCCTTATTATTACTATATATCCTCTGTTCCAGAAACTACCCTTAGAAGTAACAACTGATGTTGAAAACAAACAAAGGAATGTTAATTTTGTTGATTTCATTTCCACTCTATTTCCAATGGAGATAACTGCCGGTAAAAATAAAATACAGACACTGTTGATGTTGTATTAGAGTGGATAATCAGAGAAGGTGCTATCCAGTTCTCTTGGTAATTAAGAGATCTGGATAGTAATTAATGAAAAAAAGCTATTAAAGTAAGATAAACCTCGCTGTAAAGATGGCAGTCATTTTCTTCTTTTATGTGAAATATCATTCTCAGCCATCTCCTTCCATTACTTTAATACCCTCTACATACCCCCTTCCCAAGGAGAAAGGGCATTTACATCAGACGATCCAGGAGAAAATCAGATTGTTTCTAATCTGAAAGGAATTTGTGTACATCTCTTGTTGTGAGGAAACTGTCCAAGATTTTGATCTCATGGGGCTATGCGCATAGATTAAAGGGTTGTTTCCCCAGATGGCAACAAGCACTGCATAAATCATTTCACTAACTCTCTAGCTTCTTGACTCCACACCCAAATGCTAACCCACACTCAGTTTTTCTTCTCTCTTTTTGTCCCTTCTTGTTTTGATTTTCTACCTTTTTTCCTTATCTCTCTGTCTTTCCCTCTCTCCTCCACCTTCATCCTCTTCAGACCCAGGGGAGAAGAACAAGAGATATGCACGATGTTGAAAATGGGCTTTTAACTCATAAGGATTTAATGATTTATTTCAAGCAGGGAAGGAACATGATCAAACCTGCATTTCAGAAGATCACTATGCCTGCAGTAAGGACAGGAGATTTAGCAGAACTTACTGTCAAATGCGAACAGTTTAATTCAGAAGTAGAGCTGGCTTGGTATGTAATTAATAGGCATGGAGAGGATTAATGGTTTCTAAGTTTCAGGCTTGGACAACAGAGTAGGTACTGATGTCACCTCCTGTGATGGGGAACAGTAGAGGAAGAAAAGGTTTGCAAGGAAAGATGAATATTAGACTTAAGAAAAAGAAACTGCTGATTGAAAGGCTTAAAATTTGGGGAACCCATCTTAAATATCAGTTTTCTCCACAGTAAAGTTATGGAGGCATATTGGATGAAATTATTTACACAATGCAAACCCTGTAAGCTGTTAGCAAGTAATAAAATAACAATTACTGAGTGTTTTCAGTGTGCCAGGCACTGCTCTAAGCACTCTTATTAATATAAGTTAAATCATTTAATCTACTTAACAACCCTATGAGGTAGGTACTATTTCCATTCCCCTTTTACAATCAAATAAACTGAGGCACATCTAGGTTAAATACTTTGCAAGGACACATAGTTACTAAATGGACAAAAGCAAGCTCATAAACCAGGCATTCTAGCTCCGGAGTCTGTGGTGTTTGCCATTATGTTATTCTAGCTCACAAAGAAATTAATTCCTTTTGCAATTTTTTGTATGCACTTTTTTCTATTTCATCCAAAAGTGACAGGTTTAGGGGGGAAATCAGTTAAACTGAAGATTTGGAGTTTTGGACATTCTGGTTAATTGAGGTTTAGCCACAGTCAGTTTTAGAAGGGCAGTGCCAAGTTGCAGGGAGCCATGGAGCTATGAATCCACTCTGGAGTCCCTTGTAAACTTTCAAAATACATCTAATCACAAAAAAATGCAAGGATTGGCAGAATTTCAAATCCCTGCCCTGCTGAGTTTAAAACCCTGACTGTTGTCAGGTGTGAGCTGCTATTTGTCATAGATTTTTTGGCTTTAGACAGAGGCCTTGACGTTGCAGCCCTGGGCCAGGCCGACCTTCATTGAAGAAAAGCAGCGTTAGACATTTTCCCACTATTAACCCCGCCAACCCTTGCTTGTATCAGAGCCAGGTCAACCTTGTACACATGGCTTTTTGAAAGTTGATTTTGAACTTCTAATTAACCATTCTCTTGAAATGTTGAGACTCTGATTATTGTTTGGTGGAGCACTAATACTAGAATATACCAGAATTAAAAGGAAAACCTGCCATCTGCTTAGAGACTTAACTTGTCTGGAATTTTTTTTTAATTCCAACTACATCTGTAATTATGAGTTTTCTTTCACTTATGTTTCTACTAAGGCAGAACTAATCACACCAAGAGTCTAAATAAAACTATGCATCTTTCTAGGACTGAAAACTCTTTAAGGACAGAAATGCTTTCTGATTATACTCAGCTGTTAGCACCCAGATGCACTTCACACATGCAATACCATTATGGTGTGCTCGAAGGTCAAGTTTGGGGAGGATCATTTGTTAGGTATTTATATATACATTATACACACACATGCACAAACATAGATTATATATATGCGTATGTATAAATAAAGTATATATGTATATATAATCTCTAGTCCTCACACAATTCTGCAATGCATAATTAGTTTCCTCATCTTGTTCATGAATAAATTGAGGCTTAACAAGTTTAGATCACTCATTGGAAGTCTGTCAACTAATAGCACCAAAACCAACATTTGAACCCTGGTCTGGCTATGCTTTCAAAGCCCACTTTCCTTCTGTTAAAGCATATGACCTTCCTGTTCCCACTTCATTTCACAGATAAGAACAGAGTTCCACCAGACTTCCTGTTCCCAAGTATCCCAGGATAGACACTAGAATAGACCTCTCCTAAATAGCTTCTGCATACGTTAAAACAGACTATTTTAATCCATTAGTGGGCTTCCTAGAACATAAGGGAATATGAGGGAAAAAGAAAACATAAACTGAAATTTAATAGGGAGCGAGCAGTAATCAATAAGTAACACAAAATGGGAGAGTATCCCTGGGGCAAATGATGACATCAGTGCTATAACTGCACAAAAAAGCCTGAAGTCTGCATCAAAGTTAGGGATATGAATTTGATAGATACTAAAGAGGTTTTGTCTTCCTCCGTAATTCTGGAGGAAGCAAATACAATTCCTTTCTGGAGGAAGTATCCCTAATTTAGACCCTCAGTATATGCAGAGATCAAATTCAACAAAATACGAGCTCAAGTAAATAAATACATACATATTTAAATAAATGAATAAAGTAAAATGCACGAGGACACAAGCCACTAGGGAAAGTCAGCAGAAAAGAGGAACAGAGAATAATAAACCTTATTTGTGGGGTTAAAATGGTGGAGGGGCATAATTTCAAGTAATGATAATAGATTTAAAATATTCATTTACTTTCACTCCTCCATAAAACTCCACTAAAAATTAAGAGGATCTTTTTTTGTTGTTTTGCTTTGTTTTGTTTTTAAGACATACACTCATAGGGATGAAGAATGCAAAAGGAAATAATAGGAACCTGGAGAGCAGATGACCATCTGTTACTGTCTTAGCAGACCCGAAAAAAATGAATTCTAAACCAGTACTAGCAGGCATATCTCTGCCAGAGAAGGATACATCAGATGCATGTAGAATTGTTGACCCACACACCTAAGACTTTGTATTTTATTTCATTTATTTTAATTTGTCATTTTTTCTAATTCATTATCCCTTTCCTTTCTTCACTTCTATGTCCAGCTTAAAAACACTAACTCTTAAATCCATTTGCCCTTCTACCTTTAATCTGCCTTAAAAATCTTGCCCTTTTACTTTACCAATCTAATGAAATCTCAACCCTGAATATAGTCTACAAGGAACTTTCTCTAACACTGGATGTAAATAAACAGGTCCGCTTGAGATTGTCATGAATCATAGCAATTTGATTTCCTGTAAGTTTATGAACACCAAACTCAAGTGGGCCCAGTATAATCCTGCTGTGTTTCTCAGGTCAATTTTCACTGCCTCTCTCGAACTACTTTTTCAAATTTCACTCTCCTCAAACCTCCATCTGTTTCACCTTTGCTGGCAATCTCGGCAATAAACTTTTCTTAGAGTAAATTGCAGCTACCAAACTGCTTTCTTTGAATTGTTCATTCTCATCAACAATTAAACAACCTAAAATCTCTCATCTTAAAAAACAAACTCCAACAGCCTCACTCCTTCCCCAGTTTACCATCCTATTTCTCTCAAACCCTCCAGGAACAAATTCTTGAAAAAGGTTTCTATCTAGTTATCTTCATTTTCACAGCTAGAAATCCCTATTGGAACCACTCTATTCTGGTTTCAATCTCACTGTGGTCACCAGTGGCATTTCTACTGCCAGATTTAAAAAGTGATTTTATTAAACTTTATTTTGAAATAATTTTAAGTTTAGAGAAAACTTGCAAATATAATACACTATAGAATTCTCATATAACCTTCCCCTGGCTTCCCTTAAGTTGACATCTTGCAAAACCATAGCACAATTACAGGAACTAAGAAATTAATAGTCATACAGTACTGTTAACTATAGACTTTCATTGGATTCTACCAGTTTTTTCACTAATTTCCTTATTCTGTTCCAGAATTCAGTCTATAATCAACACATTGCATTTAGTTGTCATGTCTCAGTCTCCTCTCAACTACAACAGTTCTTCAGTCTTTCTGTGCCTTTTATGACCTTGACACTTTTGAAGAGTACTGGTCAGTTATTTTGAAAAATGTCTCTCAGCTTGGGTTTCTCTAATGTTTCCTCATAATTAGATTGAGGATATGCATTATTGGCAGGATTACCACAGCAGTGATTCAGTATCGTTCTTAGTGCATCAGATCTGCAGCACATAATGTCAATATGTTTTATTATTGGTAAGGTTAGCCCTAGCCTGGATCACTTGATTAAGGCAATCTTCAGTATAAAGTTAGAATATTTCCCTTTGGAATTAATAAATATGTTGGGAAGATACTTTGAGATTATGCAAATATACTGTTTCTCCTCAAATTTTTGCCCATTAACTTTAGCAGCCATCAGTAGATCTTGCCTGCAAAAATTATTACTCTGGTGTTCCAATGCCGACTTTCTATTTTCTTTACTCTGTCTACATTTCTTACTTGGAAGTTATCTGTAATGAGGAACTGTCCTTTCTCTTCCATTTACTAACTTATTCATTATAATATTTATATCAGTATGGACTCACGTATATTTATTCTCTAGGTTATAATCCAATACTATCATTATTTGTTTTGTTGTTGAAATTGTTCAAGCTCTGATTATTCAGAGCTCTTTCAGGATGGCTCCTATGTCCTTTTGACTTGGCTTCAGACAAATACAGTCTAACAGTCCAATCTCCCAGAGTCTTTGAATCCCTTCCTCTTCATTAAACCAAGGTAGGTCTGATGTTTCTAAATCACTTCCTGTGGGCCACCTTTCGGTCCATGTTTTAGCCAACCAAACAAATGAAGTTAGAACCCTTCTTAACTCTTCTAGCTGCAGCATTAAATGCAGCATCTCTGCTTAGTGGGCCCATCATCCTCTACCTAAATGCTTTTCACCCTACATATTCTTTTCTTAAGTATATAATATGGATAAGTTGTTTCAACCCTCTTTACTTCAGTTTTCTCAACTATAAAAAAAAGAAAATGAGATTATCTTACAAGGTGGTTTTGAATTTTTATGAAATTACATATAGAGCACATTTTCATAGGCAATTAATAAATATTTCTTATCATTTTACTTATCGTTGTTTTCGTCCCAGACCATAGCTTCATAGTCACCTCTACGTGAATAACTCCAAAATTTCTATCTTCAGCTCAGACCGCAGACCTGAGTTCCAGATGTTTCCTAAACTTCTAGCTCAGCATCTTCCCCTAGATGTTGCAAAGGCACGTCTAGTCAACATGCCCAAAGCCAGTCATTATTTTTGCCCCAAACCTCAACCTCTTCCATGTTTATTGGTCCAAGTAAATGGCACCACTATCCTTCCAGTTTCGCTGGAGAGGAATCTAGGAGTTATCCTTCTTGTTGTTCTTTCCATTTCTGTCTACATCCAATCCATTACCCCATCCTGTTTGTTGTACTCCTTAAACATTTCATTTATCCAACCAATTATTTCTGTTCCCATGGCCACTGTCCCAAATCAGGCTTCCATCATCTTTCTACTGTACCATTTCTATATCCTACAAAGTGGTCTCCAACATCCAATTTTGGTTTCTCCATTTTTGTTTCTCTAACGTGCTGCCAGAGTGATCTTTTACAAAATAAGGCATATTCGTCTCCCTACCTCCTTGCTTTGAACCAGAGGTCAGCAAATTTTTTTCTGTACAATACTAGACAGTAATTATATGAGGCTTTGTGTTTCAACTGCCTAACTCTTCCATTGTAGCAAGGAAGTGGCCATAGCCAGTGTGTAATGAACATGGCTGTTTTCAATGAAACTTTATTTACAAAAAAAAGGGTGTGGGTCTGTGTCTTTATTCCCGTCTTAACCCTAGGTTCTCCATGACCTTTTTTTAATTTGTTTTTTCTTAGATTCCATATATATGTGGACTTGAGGATATGGGGAGGGGAAAGGGTAAGCTGTGACAAAGTGAGAGAGTGGCATGGACATATATACACTACCAAACGTAATATAGCTAGCTAGTGGGAAGCAGCCACATAGCACAGGGAGATCAGCTCGGTGCTTGTGACCACCTAGAGGGGTGGGATAGGGAGGGTGGGAGGGAGGGAGACACAAGAGGGAAGAGATATGGGAACATATATATATGTGTAACTGATTCACTTTGTTATAAAGCAGAAACTAATGCACCACTGTAAAGCAATTATACTCCAATAAAGATGTTAAAAAAAAGGGTGTGGGACCAATTTGGTTTCTGAAAAAGGAAAAATCTGAAACAAGTGGTATCTGGATGTGATATTAAAATACCAGACGTCAACCAAAACACCAGTTGTAAAGGACACCTAAATTTCTGGCCCGGGAGATGGAGGGAGAAATATTCAACATTTCTGCCACCTGATGCACCAAACAGGTATGCTGTAGCCACAGCTTGTGACATGCATGAAGTCACCAAGCTGTCAGAAGGTGCGGTTGGGAGGAACATGGGGAATCAGAAGTTAGGAATAGATAAAATGTGTTCAAGAAATAGAGAGGGAGCAGAGTTTAGTGCTCAATTGTTGTTTCCCAAGAAGGCTGGTAATGAACATGTAACTTTGCACAAAATGTTTATCAGTATTGATCTTTCGTCATGGGGATATAGTGATGAGTGACAAGAACACTGAAGACACAATGATGTTGAATCGGTAGTAGTATCTACTTTAAAATGTAGTCATTATTAAAAACAAAACAAAAATAAAAACTAAGGCCACAGGGGACAATTTAACAAGTGCAGTTGCAGAAGGTGCATTTAGGTATTACTTATGAAGCATGGACTTTTATTTAGATAAAATGACTATGCATTTAGTTTTTATTTTAATTTTTTAATGAGTTTTCAATTTCAAGCATTTTTTTTTTTCCCCCAGCTCCAAAGTGAGGTAATAGTTGTTATTTGTTGACTCCGCTAGAAGAATATCTTGGTTAAAGATGCAGTGTCCTTAGGATGCTACAAACAGAAAAATCAGTTAATTCAAATAATGGTTTGATATTTTTCATTCAATTCATGGAATTAAAGTTTTTGGAAATAAATCTGCGGAAAAAAAAACTTAGGGCATTACTATGAATGCTGTTATAAATTACAGTGAAAATCAAACACTGACAATGTAATCTTTTCATTTCATATTAATATGAAAATTTAAATTTTGCTGGAGCATAGCTTAATCTTAAAGAACAGAAATGCATTTGGCATTGATTACATAGTACCAAATTCCTTAACTTTTTATAAATAATAAAATATAATTATAAGTTTAATAAAAATGTATTTTTAAATCCCTAAAAACAAAACCCAATAAGCTTGATATTCTATCAATGAAAGTTTATGGTGTTGTTCTCAAAATTTTAAATACTTCTTTATAAACACAGGGTAAAATACAATTAAATGAAATACAAAGTTCTTAAAATACAAATGATATTGATGACAAAGAAACACGTTCAGCATGGCAGTACAAAATTTCTCTTTGCTGCCCATTATCAACCATACTTTAGAAATGTTTGAAATGACTATTCTGCAATAATACTGAACTATTTTGTAAGTCAGTTTTCTGAACTTTGATTACATCTTTCTAATCATTTAGAATTCACTAATCAAAATATTCAATAAATGGCCCTCTGAACTCACATATGAAGGAATTACTACTATAGGAATTGCCTGTTTATCAGAAATAAAAGTAAACTAGGAAAAACACACATATGAAACTTTTTAACATTTATTTTATTGATGTATAGTTGATTTACAATGTTGTGTTAATTTCTGCTCTACAGCGAAGTGATTCAGTTATACACATATAGACATTATTTTTCATATTCCTTTCCATTGTGGTTTATCACAGGCTATTGAATATAGTTCCCTGCGCTATACAGTAGGACCTTGTAGCTTATCCATTCTATATATAATAGTTTGCATCTGCTAATCCCAAATTCCCAATCCATTCCTCCCCCCACCACCCTTGGCAACCGTAAGTCTCTTCTCTATATCTGTGAGTCTGTTTCTGTTTCACAGATAAGTTCATTTGTGTCATATTTTAGATTCCACATATAAGTGATATCATATGGGATTTGTCTTTCTCTTTCTGACTTAACTTCAGTTAGTATAATAATCTCTAGATCCATCCATGTTGCTGCAGATGGCATTATTTCATTCTTTTTTATGGTTGATTAGTATTCCATTATATATATGTACCACATCTTCTTTATCCATTCATCTGTTGATGGACATTTAGGTTGTTTTCATGTCTTGGCTATTGCGAATAGTGCTGCTATGAACATAGGGGTGCATGTTTCTTTTTTAATTATAGCTTTGTTGGGATGTATGCCCAGGAGTGGGATTGCTGGATCATATGGCAACTCTAGTTTTTTGAGGAACCTTCATCCTGTTTTCCATAGTGGCTGCACCAGTTCACATTCCCACCAACAGTGTAGGAGTGTAAAACTCTGTTTTTGGACACCGGACAGCAGGCATTGAAGGCCTGTGATCCTAGCAGGAAACAAACAAGGAAAGAGAAACAAAATGATTCCTACAATTGCTGGAGCGTACTGATAAGAGGCAATTTCCAGGCTGCAGCATAGGGAGAGAGAAATCAAAGAGTGTAGTGGTTTTTCTGAGTAGAAAATGAAGTGATCAGAGTTTGGGGGGATTGAAGTGACTAGAATTTGTGAGGCAGAGTACTTGCGATAAAGTTGCTGCACAAAGAAAGAGTTCTGGGTATCTGTACAAGAGTTTCCTTAAACCACTGTCTTACTTACCTTTCCATACATGAGGTGAAACTCCACAAGGCTGGGGAACTAACCAGTGGAAAACAGTAGGTTAAACAATTCAAGGAGTTCAAACAGAACTGGGAGTAGTCTGCATTCCCACTAGCCAGAGTGGAAAGACCTTGTAATATACAAGGCGTCATGTAGAGATATCAAAATGGTTTCATCTTAGTAATAGGGCTAAATTAACTTTATACTAAAGCCTGCTCTGGAGTTAGTCTAACAAAGAATACAAGCATCCTCAAAAAGTTCATACTGATTGCAAGCAATTTAACTGCATGCCCAAAGTCCAATGCTTTAAAAGAACACAGCGAAATTCAACAACCAAAAATGTTCAAATTAACAATGTCAAGCATCCAAAAGAAAATTACCAGGCATACAAGGAAGTAGGAAACTATGACCTAGAACCAGAAGACAAGTCAGTTAACAGAAACTAACTCAGTAATGCAAGGTATGATGAAATTAACAGATGAGAATGTTACTTCCAATGTAAACAGGAAAGTACAAACATACTGCAGAAAAAAATGAAAAACAGAACATGTAAATGGAAGTTTTAGAGATAGAAATAAAATATTTGATATTAAAAAATTCTGCAACCTAAAAGGATTAATGGCAGATTATAAACTACAGAAGACAAAAGAAAAAACAAAAACAAAAACAGTTAAGCTGAAGAACAGAAACTATCCAAAGTGAAGAATAGAGAGAAAAATACTTTTAAAAAGTATATCAGTTATATATTGGGCAACATCAGTCAGTTCAACATACCTATAAGTGGAGTCTTACGAAAGGGGGGAATATTTGAAGAAATAATGGGAAAAGGTTTCATAAATTTGCTGAAAACTACAGATCCCCAGATCCAAGAAATTCAGTCATTCACCAGCAAAATAAATATGAATAAACTCACACTGAGAAACATCAAAGAAACCAGACAAAAGAAAAAGCATATTACATTCAAAGAAACAAAGATAGAGGTGATAAGATAAAAAAATGATAAGAAATTTTTTGTTTTGGCCGCACAGCGCAGGATCTTAGTTCCGTGACCAGGGATCGAACCTGTGCCCCCTGCAGTGGAAGTGTGGAGTCCTAACCACGGGACCACCAGGGAATTCCAATAAAGAAATCTTTTGAATCTCAAAAGTATTATGTTAAGTGAAAGATATTAAAGACTACATAGGGGCTTCCCTGGTGGCACAGCGGTTGAGAGTCCGCCAGCCGATGCAGGGGACACAGGTTCGTGCCCCGGTCCGGAAAGAGCCCACATGCCGCGGAGTGGCTGGGCCCGTGAGCCATGGCTGCTGAGCCTGCGCGTCCGGCGCCTGTGCTCCGCAACGGGAGAAGCCACAACAGTGAGAGGCCCGCGTACCGAAAAAAAAAAAAAAAAAAAAAAGACTACATAGTATAATGGTTACATTTCTATGAAATTCTAGAAAAAGCAAAAGTTGTACTGTGGCAGAATTTTAGTGGTTGTCAGGGGCTAAGAAGGAGGGTAAGAAATTAATTCCAAAGGGCCAAAAGTAACTTTTTGGGTTGAAGAAAGTATTACATATTTTGATTGTTGTAGTGGTTATCATAACCTGCCCTTAAAGTTGGTAAATTTTATTGACTGTATACACTATACCTCAATGAAGCTGATAAAAAAAAATAGTCATGAAATGAAGCAAAAATATAGCCTTTGGAACTTTTAAAGGACTGCAATTACAGGAAATAGTATTTGCAAAAAGGAAAACATTTAAATTGATCCCTGCAAAAGCAAAGGAATAAATGAACAAACTGAAGGATACGAACTCAAACCATGTACAAGATTTGATTTTGAAAATCTGTAACTAGGCTTTCAAAGATATATATTTGTTGATAGAATCATTGATAAAACTATTCTCAGGGCTTCCCTGGTGGCGCAGTGGTTGAGAATCCGCCTGCCGATGCAGGGGACACGGGTTCGTGCCCCGGTCTGGGAAGATACCACATGCCGCGGAGCGGTTGGGCCCGTGAGCCATGGCCGCTGAGCCTGCACGTCCGGAGCCTGTGCTCCACAACGGGAGAGGCCACAACAGTGAGAGGCCGGCGTACCGCAAAAAAAAAAAAAAACTATTCTTAGTTGGATAAACATATTCCGTTCTGGAATGTAATGAAATTTAAGAAGTCATATGATTTTGCAGCATCTAAATTTGGTAAATAAAATTTGAAGTTATAAACGGAGAAAACTTTTTTGATAAGTTCAGCTTACATAAAATATTTGCCAAAGGTATTCTGAAAGGAGGAACAAGACAGTAGTCATGAAAATATTTGGTATGAAATACTCATTTCAATATTTTGAAAATTGGAAGTGAAAATATTTCACATTTAGCAGATATTGCTCTGAGCTTACCAGATCGCACTGCACTGGTAGAGACAGTATTTGTCAACCAAAAATATTATAGTCTCTCAAGAAGAGTAAATTAAAGATGCCGCAATTTAAAATTTATTAACTCTAAAATTCTGCTTTGAAGATTTCAGGCAATTTTATGAAACAGTCTAAAATATTCAGACCACGTTGAAACGGAAAAATACCAGTGATAACTCTGTCAGTGAGATATATGACCACAAAACTGATTAACATGTGAACGTTTACCAAAAATCATAATACTGTTTGTCACTTTCTAATGTTTAGATAATATTTTGAAAGTTGGTTACTATGCTTTGGCATACATGAATTGTGCTATTTCTATATTTTAGAATTAATAATAATTAGTTGTGACAATTTTTGAATAGTACTATTTTATAGGCCCACTGGTATAATTTGTCAACTAATAAGTAAATAGTTCTATAACATATAATTTTTATTTTTAGCCCCATTTTCGCCTCAAAATTGCCCCAACGTGAATGAAAAATTACCTTATCGCTCTATTTATACACCAGTTTCCAATATATCTTTATTTTTGCATATATACAGTGCTTAGGATCCCAAGAAAGTTCTCCATTTAGCTAAGAAATACATCCTTTTTTAAAATATATTTATTTGTTTAGTTATTTATTTAGTTTTAGCTGCATTGGGTCTTCATTGCTGCACGTGGGCTTTCTCTAGTTGCAGCGAGCAGGGGCTACTCTTTGTTGCGGTGCGCGGGCTTCTCATTGCGGTGGCTTCTCTTGTTGCAGAGCACAGGCTCTAGGCGCGTGGGCATCAGTAGTTGTGGCTCGCAGGCTCAGTAGTTGTGGCTTGCGGGCTCTAGAGCGCAGGCTCAGTAGTTGTGGCACACGGGCTTAGTTGCTCCGCGGCATGTGGCATCTTCCGGGACCAGGGCTCGAACCCGTGTCCCCTGCATGGGCAGGCAGATTCTTAACCAGTGCGCCACCAGGGAAGCTCCAGAAATATATCTTCATGAACCTGAAAGAGACCACATTGTGAAACTCCTGGGCTGCCAGTGGGAGCATTTACTCTTCTCTGAGGATTTAGTATTCTGAAATGGGAGCAAAATTACCAGACTTGTGTTTTAGAAGGACTGTCATAGCAGTGTGTGTGATAGATTGCATGAGAATAGACAGGAAAAATGCAGAAAAGAATTTCTCTTTAAAAAGAGCTAACAAGCTCTGAGCTCTGGAGAATCCATGAACATAGGCCCCTTGTACGTCCCACAGGTGTTAATAATCTCTAAGGTTGAAGGGATAGGAAGAAGTTTCGGTCAGCGCCAGCTTCTTTTCCTATGGGAACATGGTACGTAATGACAAAAGAGGACATCATTCAAGCGGCAAGAACAAATTTGAGAAGTGACTCCACGGCTCCCAATGATGATGGAAGGGGGAGGTTGTGGGGTCAGGAGGTTTTCAGAGTCTCAAAGGGCTTTGGTTGGGAAAATGTTTGGTGGATAGGTTATTGCTAACACAGACCTTCATGTGTCAACAAGTACCTCTTTTTCCAAATTGATCATTATCAAGAAAAACCTGGTTTATGCTGAAGTCTGATTACACAGTACCTGCAACATGTCCTTTCATGGCTCCTATCTGACCCAGCGACACTCCATCTGTGTCCCCCACGTCTAACTCTTGACTGTCTGCATTCTGTTATCTAGTTTTTACCTTTTAGATTCATTCTTTGCTTCACCTCTACAGACAAAATACAAATGCAGAACAATGAAAGCCAAATAATTCCCCCCCAGAAGTGCTGAGAAGTGGGAAGATTTATGCAATGGGAAAAATGAATAAAGATAGAGGATATGATCAAAGAGGGAGTGTGTGTGTCCAGGTTTAATGGAAAACCCCTCTCTTCTGCCAGTTTTATTGCCTTAGGAGAGCAACACAGTGGTGGCTGTTACTAGTATTCTACTTTATGAATAGCAGCTCCTGAAAACTCTGGCAGTACACCTTACTTCATTTGTCTAACTTGCTAATGGGGCTGTTATTCTCATGCCAACAGATAGGATTTTTCTTGCACATATGTTTCTGTAGGGGGAAAAAAAATACCCATCACATGAAAATATAACCCATAAACTGTAGGGTTTGAATTGGCTGCATATTGCACAGTCTTGCTATACCTACTTCCATTTTAATTATTCTTCTTTACAAATAGAGATAGTGGCCTATAAATGCATTATTAATGTAGAATATTTCCCTTGTTTTTATAGGCTTTGCTAAAAGCCATGTTGAATTTAAAGTTTTGGGTTATTTCTGAGTGAAGAACCTCATACATTTGGATAAAAACCAACTTCTAACATTTAATCTTAGCAGGTTATTTTATACACATTAAATTTTATTGAAAAGGTCTCAGCTATTTAAAATCCGTCTCACTACTCACAGGCATAAAGGCTAAACTTTGAAGAATCATTGTCAGTCATTCTGCTGAATGATTCTCATTAATGATTGTCCTTCTGTCCTGATTGTGTTTGAGGAGTAAAGATGTTTCTTGAGGAAGAAGTACAATTCTTGAAAATTGAAGCTCTTGGTTATTCTAGATGTGCCATATTATCTAAAAGTAAGTTGTCCACTGACCTCTTCAAGTGTTCATAGGCTCACAGAAAACTAAGATTTTCTGCCATAACAAATTTATTCTAATATCCAAGAGTGATATATGACATCAGAAGAATAACAATCATTGAGAATTAGAGCAGGAAGAGACCTTTCCTTATCATCAATCCCACCACTATCATTTTATAAATGTGGACACTGTGCTCCAGTGATCCAGATGATTTCTCTGGGTCTAGTATGGGGTCCCGATTTATAAATCTCGACTCGCAGGGCTCCCTTTAGAGCCCGAAATACTCAGAGAAAAATTTTGCACGGGTAGCTTGGTCAAAAGATTTTCTGGTGACTCTGGGCAACTCCTGGCTGTAATGGCATGAAACGGGCCTCTGATTCTCTTCTCAGTTAGATACCTGGCTTAAAGAAAGTGATCCATGTGGACTATAGGACCTCTAGCGATACAAGTCTGTGATGGGCAACCCTACAGGCTTCAGAAACTTGTGGTAGGCTCCACAGGTTCAAAGAGCACTGTGCCTAATGGTGCCTTCAGCTAGGTGGTGAGAAACACATCACTTTAAAAAGGGATACTCTTCAATGAGCACTTGTCTCCAGTTTCATGATAGCTTCATCAGTGCAGCAATGAGGTACTTGCAATAGACTATGAGAAATGAAGGTAATGAGAAGTGAAGAGTAGAAAGAACTAGTCTCAACATGGTTGTCTCACTAGGTGCAATAAACCCATGCCATAAAGTCAGTAAAAGGTAGATCAGCTGAGTCACATATCTAAGGAGCAAGGGTAATTTGTTGTTACCAAAGACGATTTCTTTGGTAAAGGGAAGAATATATATATATATATATATATATATATATATATAAATTGTTTTGCCATGTGCATAATTCTTTTAAGTTGAGATCTTCCTATATTGAGTCTATTTTTGTATTTTTAGGGGTAGTGGGAGGGTGGTAGAGAAGGACTAAATAAAGGAGGACAGCCGATTATAGAGGAAGAAACATTTTCGGAGTCAAGCAGTCCTGGGTGAGGATTTCAGCTCCTCTGCTTTTTAACCATGTGACCTTAGAGAAAAATTACCTAACACTGCCTACACAGTTGTCATGAGGAGTAAATAAAATTAAAAATGTCATGAGGAGTAAATAAAATTATAAATGTGAAAACACCTAGCACAGTCCTTGGCACATATTGGAAGCTCAGTAACGCGAGTTTCTCTTTCCTGTAATTTGTAACATAATTTAACCCACAAAACCACCTGTTGTTTATTTGTCAGAGGCCTGATATTAGTCACTCTAGAAAAAAAGGAAATGATGACTTCTAGAATCACCTGCTCTGTGAATAGCACGTGCTAAAATAACAATTAGTAATAATACTTTGTGAAACTGATTATATCTGAAGGCACTTACAGATAGAATATGACATTTCCAACTTGGGTAAGATGATAATGACATTGTGATATAGAGAAATTAGGGTCTTGGAATGGAACTGTCAATTCAGAGTTATCTTTCAAAGCTGAGAGAGGTAGGAGGCTATTAAAGAATAAGACAAGACGCATTTCCATTGCTCACCTCCTAAACCTCTCTTTAGTCCATCTCTTCATTTCTATTCTGTCACTTACTTTTAGTTTAGACATCATTTCCTGCCTGGATGTTTGCCAGGAGGTGATACTGGTTTTCCTGCCACCACTCTCACCACCTACTAATCCATCATCCGTAATCTCTCCAGAAGGATCTTTGAAAAATTTAAACCTGATTCTCTGCCTCTTCTGTTTAAAATGGCCCCTCATCACCCACAGGTTGAAAGCCAAGATCACTGGCATGCTATTCAAGATTGTGTGTTAATTAGCCCATGCCTACACCATAGCAGTCTCTTGCATTACATTCCATACTGCTTACATTCCACTTGTTCACTGGGGTACAAAGTCCACTGCTAGGCACAACAGAGACTTGAGTATCTGCACATTTGTGTGCATTATTTCCTCTTCTAGGGATACCTCATCACCACCATCTTCCTCTGTTTCAGCTTGACTAACTTCTGATGGTCTTTCAAATACTTGGTCAGGTGTTATTTTTTCTGGCAAGTGTTCTCTTGCCTTCTTGGCATCAAAAGTATATGTTCTTCTTATTTCCTCTTAGGATCACATGGGCCTTCTCCATACAGAATTGTCATTGTTTGTTAACTGAAAGGGCTTTCTCAACTAGACCATGAATTTCTTGGTGTCAGGGAAGCATCTTTGTGTCCTCAACATCTGGCACAGCCTTGGCTTTCAGAAAATGTTACTTTGTGGGTTCATTCAGTTAGAACTGGTATCATTTGGTCCAAATTAAAAGCTTTATGATTCTGACTTTGGCCAGACTAGGTGATCACAGCAAGTAAAGTAGTAGTAGTAGACAACTATGCCAGAAGATTCTGTCGACATGGGGAGTGGATGGGAGACTGGGTCTCCTCCCCTAACATGACATGACATCCATTCCTTTGTGAAGCAGTAAGATAAGGAGAGGCCAATCACGAAATGTTACTTATAGCTGGAAGGAATTTGAGGCCATCCCACTGTTTTTGAGAAGCAAAAATAAAGTGCCGAAGAGCCCTGCCAGCGTAGGATGGTTAGTGGCAGAGCTGGGTCTAGAACTGGGTTATCTTACTCCCCAATCCAGTATTCACCCATTTGTCTTTTCTACTCTAGCATAACTTTATTTTAATTTTGGGGTGGGGTGGAAGTAAGCTACTTTGCGTGCCAGCTTCCCTCTTAACTGGTCAGGCTGCCGAGATACTGCTTACCTGGTGAGTCATGTCAGCACCTAGGGAGACTCTCCTGCTTTGATACGGGGCTATTCAACGCTTCACAAAAAAATAGCTTAGGGGCTGCAAAAAGGCTGTTGACTCTGCTCTTTCTTATTTATCCCACTGGCATGTTCTCATGAAATTACCTCCTATTTTCCTCTCATTCTCCTTCCCTGCCTCAAAAAAAGAAACATCCGTATAATTGGATCCGTATAACTTATGGAAGGGCTCCAACATCAGCCAATGCATATATTAAGGTTTTAAATCAATTATTGTTCTAGTACACACCCCGGGGTTGAGAAAGAAAGAACATCCAGGACTAACAAACCTGATTGTTCTGGCAAAGTTGCCATTCGATTCATGCTGGCATTTCTGGGCTTTTCTTTTCCTTTAATATTCCAACCTCATTAAAAAAAAAAAAAAAAAAGTTAATGGCTCAAGTAGCAATTTTTAACATTACTGGTTCATTCAGTTTCTCCATAAGACTTCTACCTCCCAGTCTCTTGAGGATTACCCAGAGGGCATGATCTTACCTACTAGTCTAGGTAAGCCCAGAGTTTGCTTACCTAGTTGCAGAGACAGCTGTCAGTCTGATAGTGAGTTCATTAGACTGTGGATTATTCCTCACTTTATTAACTTCTGAGCAAGGGAGAGACTCAGGCTTGGCAATATGAGAACTTCACAGCTTGGCATTCCAGATTGAGAAAAACACTTAATCATAACAGTTAAGAAATTAAATTACAACTGTGTATAACGTTGTGAATTTTAACCTAACAATTACTCTGAGTTAGACCTATACAAGTTTCTGATTAACACCGTTGAACTAAAATTCCTATAACATATGATGCATGGGTCTTTGTGTTTTTTAGGCAAGTACTGGAAGTCGGTAAGGACGGTGAGTGTGCCGAGGGGCTGCGCTCTGGCTGGGGCGCAGTTGCAAGAGGAGACGGAGACCGTTTCTGCCCTGGCCTCCCTGACGGTGGATGTGGAACAGCCCTTTGCTCGAGAAGACAACAGGTATGAATGCAACATGGGGGGAATCATCAGGGTCAGTAACATCCAGGCTCATCATTAGCGTTTGTGAGCCTCTCTCTAGGCTCTCCTTCTCCGTCTCCTCCACTTCCACTTCTGCGAAGCCACAGATGCCACAGCACATGCTGTCGGCTGTCAGGAATTCATGTGTTTCATTCTTCATGAGAAACACAGAGGTGGGGCATGTTGTTACAGTTCACAGAGAAATAGAGTGATGAGATAGATGGTCCTCGTTGGATAATTTAGTACAGATCATTATGGAGAAAGCTTCTTGTGGGCTTAACTTCTTTCCTTAGTTATCTCTATTTTTCAAGATGTTCTTTTTCTTTCTCTCATCATTTCGAAGTTACTGATATAACAAAGGGGAAGAAGGAGAGCAGAAGCTGGAGGTATGGCTTGTCAGTTGGGTAGCCTTATATGACTGTCCGTGAGGTACAACTACTCGATAAAGATGAAAGTCACCTTCCAAGAAGATGGGAGTGTGTACAAAGGAATGTGTGGATGTGGGTCTGATTTTATTTTGCTTTATGATAAGAAGGAGTTGATTTTAATTAGTCTTCATATGAATAGCTTTCAGGAAAAGAAAAAAAAAACATAAAGATAACCAAAGATTGAGTTTGCTTCTTCTCCTTTTAAGAAATGTTTGTCAGTTTGTACATTTTGCTGTTCAACAGACAGTGCTACATTCAGGATTTCTTTTTACTATGACCAAAACCACCCCAAATGTACAGACAGTGACATTGGTGCTCTCTGTGGATGACTTCAAAGTCACATTTCTTCAATTTAAAAATGAATAGGTGAGCTTTCGCTAAAGCTCTGCCAGCTTGCACTTTTAAATTGCTTCTGAGAATGAAATCGAACTCCCTCCGTCAATAACATCACCATTAATTACACAGATCCTGCTACTAGTACATAGGTTGGCAGTTTTCCCAAGAATGCACAAATATGAACAGTTTTAGTTTTTCTTGCTTTTACTGGGTGTTCAGAGTTTAATGGATTTAACATCTTGCTTTGGTCAAAAGCAGGAGATACAGTGAATAAGAGATTTCATTTTTATGCAATTGTTTTTCCTAACTATAACCACTTAAAAAGAAGATTACCAGTAGGAAAAAAGAAAGTTGTACAATATTGTATTAAAAGATATCTTCATATGGGCATCTGGAGCATAAGGGTAAACTTATTTTACATCTTTGATAATATGAACTAACCCCCTGCTGTTCCCAGCTAAGAACCAAACCAAGTTCATAATCCAAAGGTGTTGCAGTTATTCCCAAGGCCAAATACAGTTAGTTGTCTGTCATTCGAGGGCTGTAAAACTAAGGAAACTAACATCTGTTAGTGTTGGATATAAAAGGAGCGTAGCTATTCTTTAGAATTCATTTAGTATAGAGAAACGAAGCTAAATTCCAGCCTGAGTGAAGTGAATTGTAAGTAATTTTTCCCATTAAATTGCAGGGCTTAGAATAATAAAGAATAATAAGGGCTGTTGTGAGCCCCACATAACATAAAAATCTCAGCACTTTGGCAGGAATTGGCTCTATAAGCATGCTTGTTTATCCTCAGGTACATAGTGTGCTTGACTCCTGATCATCTATAGGGACTTGACCCTGGCTTCAGTTCACCGTGATTTTTAAGCTTCATCTGATGGCAGAGAAAGAATGGGAATGGGAATGTTTTGATGTACAGGGAAACAGAGTTGAAGCTTGTGGCCTGGATTCTTGTTTCTTTATCAGTTTTAGACAGATTGTATCTATTTTGATTGATTTTTCTTATGGGAAGGAAAATGGTTTTGCTTGAAATATTTTTGGTGGCTTTGAACTCACTTTTTCAGCAGAGGAAAAGAAAAATTCTTCTAGAACTGGCTTTTGCATTTCCATTGAACCATGCATGAATTTCATCACAGAGAATCAGACAGGGAGAACCCTTAAAAGCCACAGAGCATTTATTCTTTAAAGGGGAATGCTATCAGAATTGTCCCCCAACTCAGTATAGGAAAGATGGCTTTCACAATGAGGTAAAGAGGTAGAAATGTTCTTAGGCCTTTGATAAGTACACAGGAAATTGAAAAATTAGAAAAATCAGAGAACTAAATGGATGGAAAAGGGTGAAGGCAAGATTCTTTTTATAGGAAATTCTTGCCAGTTATTTTGGAGAATATATTGGTGTTTGGAGTGAGATGACTCATTTTGTACTAAGATTTTGGGTAAAGCAGCTCTTTTCCTGGCCAACTCATATCTGACTCATTTACCACTAGTGAATAAGGGATAAAATGCTCCTGGCTAAGAACCATTGTAAGTATTTTTTGTTCAGTTTGGGGGGGGGGCGGTGTGAGGGAGATGACAACACAGTGCAAACAGTCATTTCATTTTTATAACTCACTGATGGACCATGAAGAATAAATTATTAGAAAAAGGCTCGGGATTCATTTTGGGGATGATTGACTGAAGTACAGTTTTCAAAACATAATTTTCAGGTGGCAGAAGACTTGAGCAGGAACAGAATGGTGGGTCAGTTAAAAAAACAACAAAACAAAAATAAAGGACAAAAAACTAAGTGGGGTCAAGTTATATGTTCAAAAAACATAGATAGGACTAGTCACATATAGCATATTGTTTAGAAGACAGAACTGTGATCTTAGTTTCTTTCTTGATTGTCAGGAGACTGTACCTTGAAAAGATTATAGTTGGCATGGTTCAGGTATCTATTTCAAATGCGTCTACTTTGAAAAGGTCAGTTCAATATTGAGGTTTATTCTTGGATACCAGTTCGGGCTCTGCTGAAAATCAAGAAAAACTTTTCTCTGGCAATCGAGACTTCAGAATGATCAACTCTTAAGTTACCGGGAGCATATTTACACTCTAGAATTTCTGACTCTCTAGTTTTTTAATCAAAACAAAAACTGAAAGTTAGGTTTTCAAATGTCAGTTTATTGATTACAGTGTGAGTCACATTAGATTTTCTTTAATACAAGAGGATCTGGTTGTTTCTGAATCATTTCATCTTCAACTTTTGTCAACTTTTCTCATGAATGAGATGGTTTCAGTCATTATATGACACAGAAGCATGAGAAAGATATATGATTCTGAATCTGGCTATTTCTTTAATTAATTTTTATTGGAGTATGGTTGCTTTATAATGTTGTGTTAGCCTCCACTGCACAACCAGATGAATCAGCCATACACATGTAGATATCCCCTCCCTTTTGAACTGCCCTCCCATTTAGGTTACCACAGTGCATTAGGTAGCGTTCCCTGTGCTGTACAGTATATTCCCATTGGCTATTTTGTTTTTTGAATATAACTGTCTTATTCATGAATATTTTTTAAAAGTATAATAAGCTAGAAAATCCTAAGTATCATCCGCCTTAGCTTTGAATGGTCTATCCGTAGTGTCAAGGGCATTGATAACCCTATTTTCCTGTGTCTGGAGATTTATATAGAAATATAGACCAATCTTAAATACACATTCGTGTCTAATAGAAATACAGCTTTGTTTTCCATGCTTTAGGATTGTCTCTCCAAGGCTTCTGGAAGCTAAATGTTGCACTGATTTTTCAGGTCTCTGATTTTTCTCTCTGATACCATTATTGTGAGCACCTGTTTATCTAAACAGGCAAACATTCCAATATAAATTTTATTCTTAATTTTCATCCAGTGTCAACAATACCTTAGTTGAAAAGTGGACTGAGATTTGGAAGCTCCTGGTAAAAGAAAGGAGCTCCTTTATCTTCTTTTCCTCTTCCTCCTGGGACCATCATTTTATCCCTGTGTTCAGTGCCTAACATGTGGTCTTGGGGCATGTGTGAACTCTTAGTATGTTAGGGATTAAATCCAGTGTGTGATGTATTTCAGGGTTCCCTTCTGAACTGTTTACAAACAAGTGTTTAATTTGAAAAAAGAAACACAATGGACTAGAAGCAGAAGTAAAATGAGATGCACGGTAACTTTAGCTTCCCATCATCCTCATCTTTCAGTCCTGTCTTCTTACCACTACAGAGGAAGAGTAGGTTGTGACTCTGGAATCCGCTTGCCGAGGTTCAGATCCCATCTCCATCTTAATAATTGTTGATCAGTGGCAAGTTACTTATCTCTCTGGGCTTTACTTTCTTTGTCTTTAAAATGAAGGGAAAATTTCAGAGGGTTTTGAGGAAGAAATGAGACAATACATCTTAAGAATTTAACATAACACTTGACACAGAGTAAGTACTCAATATTAAGGTTGGATTTGTTATTTTTTTCTTTTTCCCGCTTGCTCAGTTTGCTCTTTTCTTTCCCTCCATTAATACATTGTTCATCATCCAGGGATCTATAATATTAGAAACAGAGAGGCTGTACCTGGGCATCTATATGTTTAACCGTTCATAGGTTAACTCAATAGTATAGTCATTAAAAATAAGAGATTGATAAATAATCACTAAGCAATAAATTGATTCAGTTAACTAAGCTGAGATTAGCTGACTTAAAGAACTTTCACAATACCTAATACATTGTAGGTAACAAACAAATACTTACTGAATGAATGAGTCCAAGACAGACAACAAGACATTGTTAAAATGGTAACAGAACAATTTGTAATGATACCTGAAGTTTCTTTGTCTCCTTGTCTCTATGTACTGTGTTTTCTGAGGGAATCAGTGTTTTTATCTTTCACAAGAGTTTTCAAAATGTGTATTTTACATTTTTTCTTCCATAGTACTAATCGACAGGGTCCATTTTCAGATATGTTGGCTAACCAGAATCCACAGTACTCGTATCATAAAGATCGACTGACTGAGGATAAAGGTGATAAAGGTGGGAAGGGAAAGCAAAGTGTCTGAATGGAGAAAGGAATTGTCTCGGGTGAGGTGGAGGGGCTATGGGAGTGATGCTGACAGATTACAGGATTATTCCGCGACTTGCAGAATGAGGAAGGAGAAACTCCGGTTCATTTATTCTTTAAACATTTTCTGATTAGTTTTTATGTGCCAGACAAAGTGTTGGGAGTCAAGGTCACAGAGCTTCCGTGGAGTCTTCAAAATATCCACATACTTTGAGATTGTATTAGTTTTCTGTTGCTATCTTAACCAAAAAATTACTTCGTGGCTCAAAATGACAAAAAAAGTCAGAAGGGTGACAAGTCTCTGGGCTAAAATATAGAGGTTGGCAAGATCTTTTCCTTTCTGGAGGCTCTAGGGAAGAAACTGTTTCCTTGCCTTTCCCAGTTTCTAGAGGCTGCCTGCATTCCTTGGTTCATGACCCCCTTTCCTCTGTCTTCAAAGCCAGCAACTTTACCTCTCTCTGATCTTTCTTCGGTCACATCTTTCTTCAGTCACATCACATCTCTCTCTGACTGAAAGAAAAAAGCTGGGAAAACTGGCTTAAAACCAGGAAAGTTTCTCTGCTTGTAAGGACTCATATGATTAGATTGGACTCACCAGGATCATTTCTCTATCTCAAGGTCCTTAACCTTAATCATATCTACAAAGTCAGTTTGGCTACACAAGGTAACATTCACAACTTCCAGGGATTAGGACATGGACATCTTTGGGGGCTGTCATTCTTCCTACCACAGGATCAGACATGAGCGACCAACTATTGTAAATGATAGGTCATTTGATAGACCGAGCTCCAGAATAAAAGAAGACCTAACATAGGCCAAGAACTGGGGAACAGATCACTGAGCCAGGGTAGAAAAATGGAGGATTTCAACTAGTAAATAAGAACAAAGGCATCCAAGATACAAAAAATAGCTTGAGCAAACGATCTATTTGTTTTTAATTTTATATTGGCGTATAGTTAACAATATTGTGTTAGTTTTAGATGCACAGCAAAGTGATTCAGTTATACATAGAAATGTATCTATTGCTTTTCAAGCTCTTTTCCCATTTAGGTGATTACAGAATATTGAGTAGAGTTCCCTGTGCTATACAGTAGGTCCTTGTTGGTTATTTATTTTAAATATAGCAGTGTGTACATGTCATTCCCAAACTCCCAGTCTATCCCTCCCTCTGCCCCTGCTTCCCCACGCCACCCCCAGTAACCATAAGTTCATTCCTGAAGTATGTCTGTTTCTGTATTGTAAATTAGTTCATTTGTATCATTTTTTAGATTCCACTAGAAGTGATATCATATGATATTTGTCTTTCTGTCTGACTTACTTCACTTACTATGATAATCTCCAAGTCCATCCATGTTGCTGCAAATGGCACTATTTCATTCTTTTTTATGGCTGAGTAACATTTCATTGTATATATGTACATCTGCTTTATACATTCTTTTGTTGATGGACATTCGGTTGCTTCCGTTTCTTGGCTATTGTAAATAGTGCTGCAGTGAACATTGGGGTGCATGTATCTTTTCGAAGTATGGTTTTCTCCAGATATATCCCCAGGAGTGGGATTGCTGGATAACATGGTAGCTCTGTTTGTTTTTAGTTTTTTAAGGAACCTCCATACTGTTCTCCATAGTGGCTGCACCAATTTACATTTCCAACAGCAGTGTAGGAAGGTTCCCTTTTCTCCACACCCTCTCCAGCATTTATTCCTTGTAGACTTTTTGATAATGGCCATACTGGCTGGTGTGAGGTGATACCTTATTGTAGTTTTGATTTGTATTGCTCTAGTAATTCGTGATGTTGAGCATCTTTTCATGGGCCTCTTGGCCATCTGTATGTCTTCTTTGGAGAAGTGTCTGTTTAGGTTTTCTGCCCATTTTTGGATGGGGTTGTGTGGAGGTTTTTTTGATATCGAGCCTCATGAGCTGTTTGTAAATTTTGGAGACTAATCCCTTGTCAGTCACATTGTTTGCAAATATTTTCTCCCATTCTTTGGGTTGTCTTTTCATTTTGTTTATGGTTTCCTTTGCTGTGCAAAAGCATTTGAATTTAATTAGGTCCCATTTGTTTATTTTTGTTTTCATTTCCATTACTCTAGGAGGTGGATCAAAAAAGATCTTGCTGCGATTTATGTCAGAGTGTTCTGCCTGTGTTTTCCTGTAAGAGTTTTATAGTGTTCAGTCTTACATTTAGGTCTTTAATCCATTTTGAGTTTATTTTTGTGTATGGTGTTAAAGAATGTTCTAATTTCATTTTTTTTACACTTTTCCCAGCACCATTTATTGAAGAGACTGTCTTTCCTCAATTATATAGTCTTGCCTCCTTTGTTGTAGATTAATTGACCATAGGTACATAGTTCTGACTTGCATTTCCCTGATGATTAGAGATGTTGAGCATCTTTACATGTACCTCTTGGTCATCTATATGTCTTCTTTGGAAAAATGGCTATTCAGATCTTCTACCATTAAGGGCTATTGCGAAGAAAGCTGCTACGAAGTTTTGTCATTGTGGAAAAAACACATAACATTTACCATCTGAACCATTTTTAAGTGTACAGTACAGCAGTGTTAACTATATGCCCATTGTCATGCAACACATCTCTAGGACTTCTTTGTCTTGCAAAACTGAAACGCTATTGAACAACTTCCATTTTCCCCTCCCCCCAGCTCCTGGCAACCACCATTCTACTTTCTAAGAGTTTGAGTACTTTAGATACATCAAATAAGTGGAATCATGCAGTATTTGCCTTTTTGTGACTGGCTTACTTCATTTGGCAGAACGTTTTTTGTCAAGGCTTATCCCTGTTGTAGCATGTGACAAAATTTCTACCTTTTTTATGGCTAATATTTCATTGTATGTGTATACCGCATTTCTTTATCCATTCATCTGACAATGGACATTTAGGTTGCCTCCACTTCTTGGCTTTTGATGCTTCAATGACTATAAATGTGAAATGATCTCTTCAAGATCCTATTTTGAGTTATCTTGCATATATACCCAGAAGGGGAATTTCTGGATCATATGGTAATTCTATTTTTAATTTTTGGAGGAACCTAACTCTTTTATACAGGTTTTTACTTTGTGAACACAAGCACTCAGTTTTCTTTAATGTACACCGAGGAGTGGAGTTGCCAAGTTATAGGAAAGTCATATGTCTTACTTTATAAAAAAAACTTCCAAACTGCTTTCCAAAATGGCCATACCATTCTTCATTCCCACCATCAATGAATGAGTTTTGTATCCTCACCTGCACTTTGTATAATTGGTCCTTATAGTTTTAGCCTTTCTAGTGGGTATGTAGTGATAGTCCATTGTGCTTTCAAATTTTCTCCAAAGAGCCATATTTATGTCCGGATCAGGTCTTCCTGGAACATACCCTCCCTTCCTTCTGTTTGGAACACTTAGCTTGTCTTCCTCCTCTTCTCACTGACCCTTCACTGGCCTTCCCATTGTCTTCCAACTTACCTTTTAGATCTCATATCAAATATCACTTCCTCTTCTTGGACAATTTTCACTGACCCTCAATCCCAAAATTAGATCAGGTCCATCTGTTATACTGTATTATGTCTCCCTATATTTCCAGTACCTAGAACACAGCCAGGGTGCATCACAGACACTCAATAATTATTTCTTCAATCAGTGAAAACTTCAGTAATCCGGGGAATGCCAGCATTGGTGGAGATGTGGGGCTCTGGAGCTCTCATAGATGTGGGAAGGTAAACTATGGCAGCATTCTGAAAAGCAGTTTACTACCATTTTTAGTATACACAAAACATATAACCTGGTCATCTTGCTCCCAGGAATGTATACTGAAGACATTCTCATCTAGGGTAATTAGAAGACATGTGCTAAGAAGTTCACTACAGCTTCTTCGTGGTGGGTAGAGAGGAGGAGTCAAACCCAGTGTGCATTATTGGAAGAACAAACGGTTACAATGGGGTGAAGGTACACCATGGAGGAGATGACATTTAGCACTTGGCCACTACAGACTAGATAAACGTGACTGCTTACAGTGATGTTTATGTAATAACTAACTAACTACACTACTGGGTGAGAGGAGTAAGCAACAGAAATGATACATGTGTGTATAAAGATAAAATAAAAATACATGCTCATAAAACAATAACATACAGCTTTAAAGAACACCCTATGAACAGATAACATACATAACAGGAATTAGCTCTCTGTTGCCTCCGTCTTGCAAGGACCAGAATCACAACTAACTGCTGAACAATCATCAACAGGAAGACACTGGAACTCACCAAAAAAGATACTCCACATCCAAAGACAAAGGAGAAGCCACAATGAGACAGCGGGAGGGGTGCAATCACAATAAAATCAAATCCAAAACTGCTGGGGGGGGGTGACTCACCAACTGGAGAACACTTGTACCACAGAAGTCCACCCACTGGACTGAAGGTTCTGAGGCCCACATTAGGCTTTCCAACCTAGGGTTCCAGCAACAGGAGGAGGAATTCCTAGAGAATCAGACCTTGAAGGCTAGCAGGATTTGACTGCAAGACTTCGACGGGACTGGGAGAAACAGAGACTACACTCTTGGAGGGCACACACAAAGTAGTGTGTGCATCGGGACCCAGGGGAAGGAGCAGTGACCCCACAGGAGACTGAACCAGACGTACCTGCTAGCATTGGAGGGTCTCCTGCAGAGGCCAGGGGTGGCTGTCTCTCACTGTGAGGAAAAGAACACTGGCAGCAGAAGTTCTGGGAAGTACTCCTTGGGGTGAGCCCTCCCAGAGTCTGTCATTAGCCCCACCAAAGAGCCCAGGTAGGCTCCAGTGTTGGGTAACCTC
This sequence comes from Leucopleurus acutus, assembly GCF_964270905.1. Classification (NCBI taxonomy): domain Eukaryota; kingdom Metazoa; phylum Chordata; class Mammalia; order Artiodactyla; family Delphinidae; genus Leucopleurus; species Leucopleurus acutus. The sequence continues at coordinate 37,537,444 of NC_139144.1, read as the reverse complement.
AGGCCAACCAACCAACAGAGAAGGAACCCAGCCCAACCCATCGGCAGACAAACAGATTAAAGTTTTACTGAGCTCTGCCCACCAGAGCAACAGCCAGCTCTACCCACCACCAGTCCCTCCCATCAAGCCTCTTAGATAGTCTCATCCACCAGAGAGCAGACAGCAGAAGCAAGAAGAACTACAGTCCTGCAGCCTGTGGAACAAAAACCACATTCACAGAATGATAGACAAGATGAAAACGCAGATGGCTATATACCAGATGAAGTAACAAGGTAAAACCCCAGAAAACTAATTAAATGAAGTGGAGATAGGCAACCTTCCAGAAAAAGAATTCAGAATAATGATAGCGAAGAGAATCCAGGACCTCGGAAAAAGAATGGAGGCAAAGATCGAGAAGATGCAAGAAATGTTTAACAAAGACCTAAGAAGAATTAAAGAACAAACAAACAGAAATGAACAGTACAATAACTGAAATGAAAACTACACTAGAAGGAACCAATAGCAGAATAACTGAGGCAGAAGAACGGATAAGTGACCTGGAAGACAGAATGGTGGAATTCACTGCTGCGGAACAGAATAAAGAAAAAAGAATGAAAAGAAATGAAGAAGGCCTAAGACACCTCTGGGACAACATTAAACGCAACAACATTCGCATTATAGGGATCACAGAAGGAGAAGAGAGAGAGAAAGGACCCAAGAAAATATTTGAAGAGATTATATTGGAAAACGTCCCTAACATGGGAACGGAAATAGCCACGCAAGTCCAGAAAGCACAGACAGTCCCATACAGGATAAACCCAAGGAGAAACACACTGAGACACATAGTAATCAAATTGAAAAAAATCAAAGGCAAAGAAAACTTACTAAAAGCAGCAAGGGAAAAACAACAAATAACATACAAAGGAAAACCCATAAGGTTAACAGCTGATTTCTCAGCAGAAACTCTACAAGCCAGAAGGGAGTGGCATGACATATTTAAAGTGATGAAAGGGAAGAACCCACAACCAAGATCACCCACAAGGAGCTCATTCAGATTCGACAGAGAAATCAAAAGCTTTACAGACAAGCAAAAGCTAACAGAATTCAGCACCACCAAAACAGCTCTACAACAAATGCTAATGGAACGTCTCTAAGTGGGAAACAAAAGAGAAGAAAAGGACCTACACAAACAAACCCAAAACAATTAAGAAAATGGTAATAGGAACATACGTATCAATAATTACCTTAAATGTGAATGGATTAAATGCTCCAACCAAAAGACACAGGCTCGCTGAATGGATACAAAAACAAGACCCATACGTATGCTGTCTACAAGAGACCCACCTCTTGTAGGGACACATACAGACTGAAAGTGAGGGGACAGAAAAAGTTATTCCATGCAAATGGAAATCAAAAGAAAGCTGGAGTAGCAATACTGATATCAGATAAAATAGACTTTAAAATAAAGAATGTTACAAGAGACAAGGAAGGACACTACATAATGATGAAGGGATCCATCCAAGAAGAAGAGGTAACAATTATAAATATATATGCACCCAACATAGGAGCACCTAAACCCACAAGGCAACTGCTAACAGCGATAAAAGAGGAAATCGACAGTAACACAATAATAGTGGGGGATTTTAACACCTCACTTACACCAATGGACAGATCATCCAAACAGAAAATTAATAAGGAAACACAAGCTTTAAATGACACAATAGGCCAGATAGATTTAATCGATATTTATAGGACATTCCATCCAAAAACAGTAGATTACACTTTCTTCTCAAGTGCGCATGGAACGTTCTCCAGGATAGATCACATCGTGGGTCACAAATCAAGCCTCAGTAAATTTAAGAAAACTGAAATTGTATCAAGCATCTTTTCTGACCACAACGCTACGAGATTAGAAATCAGTTATGGGAAAAAAACCGTAAAAAACACAAACATGTGGAGGCTAAACAACACATTACTAAATAACCAAGAGATCACAGAAAAATTCAAAGAGGAAATCAAAAAATACCTAGAGACAAATAACAATGAAAACACGACCATCCAAAACCCATGGGATGCAACAAAAGCAGTTCTAAGAGGGAAGTTTTTAGCAATACAAGCCTACCTCAAGAAACAAGAAAAATCTAAAACAATCTAACCTTACACCTAAAGGAACTAGAGAAAGAAGAGCAAACAAAACCCAAGGTTAGCAGAAGGAAAGAAATCATAAAGATCAGAGGAGAAATACATGAAATAGAAACAAAGAAAACAATGGCAAAGATCATTAAAACTAAAAGCTGGTTGTTTGAGAAGATAAACAAAATTGATAAACCATTAGCCAGACTCATCAAGACAAAGAGGGAGAGGACTCACATCAATAAAATAAGAAATGAAAAAGAAGTTACAACAGACACCACAGAAATACAAAGCATCCTAAGAGACTACTACAAGCAACTCTGTGCCAATAAAATGGACAACCTGGAAGAAATGGACAAATTCTTAGAAAGGTATAACCTTCCAAGACTGAACCAGGAAGAAATAGAAAATATGAACAGACCAATCACAAGTAATGAAATTGATATTGTGATGAAAAATCTTCCAACAAACAAAAGTCCAGGACCAGATGGCTTCACAGGTGAATTCTATGAAACATTTAGACACGAGCTAACACCTATCCTTCTCAAACTCTTCCAAAAAATTGTGGAGGAAGGAACACTCCCAAACTCATTCTGTGAGGCCACCATCACCCCGATACCAAAACCAGACAAAGATACTACAAAAAAAAAAAAATTACAGACCAGTATCACTGATGAATATAGATGCAAAAATCCTCAACAAAATACTAGCAAACAGAATCCAACAACACATTAAAAGAATCATACACCATGATCAAGTGGGATTTAACCCAGGGATGCAAGGATTCTTCAATATACGCAAATCAATCAGTGTGATACACCATATTAACAAACTGAAGAATAAAAACCATATGATCATCTCAATAGATGCAGAAAAAGCTGTTGACAAAATTCAACACCCACTTATGATAAAAACTCTCCAGAAAGTGGGCATAGAGGGAACCTACCTCAACATAATAAAGGCCATATAAAACAAACCCCCAGCAAACATCATTCTCAATGGTGAAATGCTGAAAGCATTTCCTCGAAGATCAGGAACAAGGATATCCACTCTCACCACTATTATTCAACACAGTTTTGGAAGTCCTAGCCAGTCAGAGTCCTAGAGCCTACAGAAGTCCTAGCAGTCAGAGAAGAAAAAGAAATAAAAGGAATACAAATTGGAAAAGAAGAAGCAAAACTGTCACTGTTTGCAGATGACATGATACTATATATACAGAATCCTAAAGATGCCACCAGAAAACTACTAGAGCTAATGAATGAATTTGGTAAAGTTGCAGGATACAAAATTAATGCACAGAAATCTCTTGCATTCCTATACACTAATGATGAAAAATCCGAAAGATAAATTAAGGAAACAGTCCCATTTGCCACTGCAACAAAAAGAATAAAATACCTAGGAATAAACCTACCTAGGGAGACAAAAGACCTGTATGCAGAGAACTATAAGACACTGATGAAAGAAATTAAAGATGATACCAACAGATGGAGAGATATACCATGTTCTTAAATTGGTAGAATCAGTATTGTGAAAATGACTATACTACCCAAAGCAATCTACAGATTCAATGCGATCCCTATCAAATTACCAATGGAATTTTTCATGGAACTAGAACAAAAAATCTTAAAATTTGTATGGAGACACAAAAGACCCCGAATAGCCAAAGCAGTCTTGAGGGAAAAAACGCAGCTGGAGGAATCAGACTCCCTCACTTCAGACTATACTAGAAAGCTACAGTAATCAAGACAATATGATACTGGCACAAAAACAGAAATATAGATCAATGGAACAGGATAGAAAGCCCAGCGATAAACCCACGCACCTATGGCCAAGTAATCTATGACAAAGGAGGCAAGGATGTACAATGGAGAAAAGACAGGCTCTTCAATAAGTGGTGCTGCGAAAACTGGACAGCTACATGTAAAAGAACGAGATTAGAACACGCCCTAACACCATACACAGAAATAAACTCAAAATGGATTAGAGACCTAAATGTAAGACCGGACACTATCAAACTCTTACAGGAAAACATAGGAAGAACACTCTGACATAAATCCCAGCAAGATCTTTTTTGATCCGTCTCCTAGAGTAATGGAAAATAAACCAAAAATAAACAAATGGGACCTAATGAAACTTAAAAGCTTTTGCAAAGCAAACTACAAACAAGACAAAAAGACAACCCTCACAATGGGAGAAAATATTTGCAAACGAATCAACGGACAAAGGATTAATCTCCAAAATATATAAACAGCTCATGCAGCTCAATATTAAAAAAACAAACAAGCCAATCCATAAATGGGCAGAAGACCTAAATAGACGTTTCTCCAAAGAAGACATACAGATGGCCAAGAAGCACATGAAAAGCTGCTCAACATCACTATTAGAGAAATGCAAATCAAAACTACAATGAGGTATCACCTCACACCAGTCAGAATGGGCATCATCAGAAAATCTACAAACAACAAATGTTGGAGAGGGTGTGGACCAAAGGGAACCCTCTTGCACTGTTGGTGGGAATGTAAACTGATACAGCCACTATGGAGAAGAGTATGGAGGTTCCTTAAAAAATTAAAAATAGAATTACCGTATGACCCAGCAGTCCCACTTCTGGTCATATATCCAGAGAAAACCATAATTTAAAAAGACACATGCACCCCAATATTCACTGCGGCACTATTTACAATAGCCAGGTCATGGAAGCCACCTAAATGCCCATCAACAGATGACTGGATAAAGAAGATGTGGTACATATATACAATGGAATATTACTCAGCCATAAAAAGGAACGAAATTGGGTCATTTATAGAGGCATGGATGAATCTAGAGACTGTCATACAGAGTGAAGTAAGAAAGTGAAAAACAAATATCGTATATTAATGCATATATGTGTAACCTAGAAAAATGATACAGATGAACCGGTTTGCAGGGCAGAAATTGAGATACAGATGTAGAGGACAAACGTATGGACACCAAGGGGGGAAAGCAGTGGGGGTGTGGGGTGGTGGTGGGATGAATTGGGAGATTCGGATTGACATGTATACACTAATATGTATAAAATGGATAACTAATAAGAACCTGCTGTATAAAATAAAATAAATAAAATTCAAAAAAAATTCCCCTCTGTGAACCTATGAAACTAGCAAATAATCAATACTAAAAATTAAAATGTTTTCACTGAAAAAACAAACAAACAAATAGGAATTAGATTGCTTGCCTTGGAGAAGGAAGAGGAACTAAATTAAATCAATAAACCAAGAGGAAATGTGTCTTTAAAAATAATGTTGTTGGGCTTCCCTGGTGGCTCAGTGGTTGAGAGTCCGCCTGCCGATGCAGGGGACACGGGTTCGTGCCCCGGTCCGGGAAGATCCCACGTGCCGCAGAGCAGCTGGGCCCATGAGCCATGGCCGCTGAGCCTGCGCGTCCGGAGCCTGTGCTCCACAACGGGAGAGTCCACAACAGTGAGAGGCCGGCGTACCGCAAAAAAAAATAAAATAAAAAATAATAATAGCATTAATATAAATTAACAGATACTGCTTTAAAAATCATAGGAAATGAAATACCCCTTTAAGGGAAAATACAAGAATATAATTTTATGTTATATCTTATCTCAAATTCTTTCTTTCTGCTTTTTATTTTTGCAAATTATCTAAACTACTATGACTGCTGGACCTAACTGATCCTTCCCTTAATATATGAAATCTTTGCCCTTCATCAATAAAGGACCATCTATGTCCACTTCTACTTGCTATAGTAGAAGTTTGTGTCTTTCAATCAGCTGAACTATTGTACTAAAATTTATCTTTGAATGTTTTATTTTACATTTATGCCTCACCTAACTGCAAAAGGAATTAAGTCCAAATATTGAAGATTATCTCTCCCCTTCACCCAGCCCTTTCCACAGCTGTGTTTTTGTTAATCAAGATAACCTTGGTATCTGTCTATAAATGATTGAAGTGGGGAGCCCCCCACATTTCAAGAGTACTGCTTCTCACTCTTTCACCCAAAACAGCCATTAAAGGGTCATCCCTGACCAGTTCACTTTCTAAGTGTTTCATGAAGATGACTTCTTAAATTAACTTAAAAAAATATGTAGACATTTAACAGTTACCTAGGGACAGGGATTAAGTAAAGATAATACTAAATCCACTGAGAGCTATGGATATGAGAACACCCAGAGAGCAGGTCGTGGATTATTATTTCAGTTTTAAAGAGAAAACTGAGAATCTAGGGATGATGACTTGCTCAAAGTTAAATTTTAAAAATGGCAGAGTTGGGACCTAAATACATCTACCTTGTGAAATCTACCTTGAAATCCAGGATGTTTTCCTACTTGCTATACTAGTAATAAAACTTCTGTGTTGCAAGACACTGAGAGATTTGGCTGGTTATGTGTATTTGTTTCATTAGAATGTGGCAGCAGTTAATTAACTATTTTCCAAAAAAGTGGTTAATATGAAAGGACTTTGAGGGGAGGAAAGCAAAGAGAAGCATCTGATGGAAAGCTTTATATTGTACCTGAAAGTCCCCATGTTTGAAGAGAAGAAGTTCCATTTTGCAGTGAATGGTTTGTGCTGAAGACACTTTGCTTACCTCCTCAAAGCCTAAGATGGATGTCTGGAGAATGCACAGACACTTACCACTGTCTCTGAAATTCCAGCCACAACTGAGTCCTGGATGTGGGGGGAAGATCATCTTGCTGTGGCTTTGGGTTAGAAGTAGGAAAATTCAGATGGAGGGAGTATCATCACCAAGACGGTAGAACAGGAGAACTGAGCCTCTCTCCCCACACAAAGACCTGCCAGGAGAGAGTAGGATGATATATTCAAAGTGCTGAAAGAAAAAAACTGCCAACCGGACTACTTTACCTGGCAAGGTTTTCCTTTAGAAATTAAGGTGAGATAAAAAGACTTTCCCAAACAAAAAAAAAAGTTGAAATAGTTCATCACCACAAGACTTTCCTTACAATAAGTGCTGAAAGGAGTCCTTCAAACTGAAAAAGAAAGTACGATTAACTACTAACATGAAAACATATGAAAATGTACAACACACTGGCAAAGGTAAGTATATAGTCAGATTCAGAATACTCTAATAGTATAATATGGTGATGTGTTAAACACTTAACTCTAGGATAAAGGTTAAAGGACAAAAGTATTTTAAATAGCTACAGCTACAGTAATTTGTTCATGGATACACAATATTAAAAAAAAAATCATGACATCAAAAACAAACTATAGGGCTTCCCTGGTGGCGCAGTGGTTGAGAATCTACCTGCCAATGCAGGGGACACGGGTTCGAGCCCTGGTCTGGGAAGATCCCACATGCCGTGGAGCAACTAGGCCCATGAGCCACAACTACTGAGCCTGCGTGTCTGGAGCTTGTGCTCTGCAACAAGAGACGCCGCGACAATGCACCGCAATGAAGAGTAGCCCCCGCTCGCCACAACTAGAGAAAGCCCTCCCACAGAAACAAAGACCCAACACAGCCAAAAATAAATAAATAAATAAAATTAAAAACAAAAAAAACAAACTATAACACACCATTGTAAAGCAATTATACCCCAATAAAGATGTTAAAAAAAATACTATAGACAGGAGGAGTAAAAGGATAGAGTTTTGTATGCAATTAAAGTTAAGTTGTTGTCAGCTTAAAATTAGACTGTCATATCTATTAGATATTTCAAGTAAGCCTCGGGGTAACCACAAAGCAAAAACCTATGGTAGGACTTCTCTGGTGGCGCAGTGGTTAAGAATCCCCCTGCCAATGCAGGGGACACGGGTTCAAGCCCTGGTCCGGGAAGATCCCACATGCTGCCGAGCAACTAAGCCCGTGCACCACAACTACTGAGCCTGGGCGCTAGAGCCCACGAGCCACAACTGCTGAGCCCAGATGCTACAACTACTGAAGCCCGTGAGCCTAGAGCCTGTGCTCTGCAACAAGAGAAGCCACTGTGATGAGAAGCCCGTGCACTGCAACAAAGAGTAGTCCCCACTTGCTGCAACTGGAGAAAGCCCGCGTGCAGCAATGAAGACCTAATGCAGCCAAAAATAAATAAATAAATTTATTAAAAAAAAAAAAAAAAGAACCTATGGTAGATAGGTAAAGATAAAGAGAAGGGAATTAAAGCATACCGCTATGGAAAGTCATCAGTTTAAAAGGAAGACATTAAGAGAGGAAGAAATGAACAAAGTAAGTACAAAACAGCAAGAAAACAATTAACAAAAGTGGCAATAGTAAGTTGCTAACTATCAATAATTATTTTAAATGTAAATGGCTCCAAGTGAAGGTATGGAAAGGGATATTCCATGCAAATAGAAAACAAAATAGAGCAGGACTAGCTATACTTACATCTGGAAAAAAAATAGACTTTAAGTCTAAACTGTAACAAGAAACAAAGAAGGTCATCATATGGTGATAAAGGGATCAGTTCATTAAGAGGATATGATAATTTTAAATACATATACACCCAACATCCGAGCATCTAAATACATTAAGCAAATACTAACAGATCTGAAGGGAAAATATAGACAATAGTACAATAATAGTAGGGAACTTCAATACCACACTTTCTACAATGGATAGATTATCCAGGCAGAAAATCAATAAGGAAACATTGGACTGGATTATACTTTATATCAGATGGACCTAACAGACATATACAGAACATTCCATGCAACGGCAGGAAAATACCTATTCCTCTCAAGTGCACATAGAACATTCTCTAGGATAGGTCATATGTTAGGTCACAGAACAAGTCTTAGCGAATTTTAAAAGAGTGAAATCATACTAAGTATCTTTTATGACCACAGTGGTGTGAAATTAGAAATCAGTAACAGAAGGAAAATTGGAAAATTCACAAATGTGTGGAAACTAAACAACACATTCCTGTATAACTAATGGATCAAAGAGGAAATCAAAGAGAATCAAAAGTTATCTTGAAACAAACAAAAATGGACACACAGCATAACAAAACTTATGGGATGCAGCAAAAGCAGTGCTGAGGCAAATTTACAGCAATAAATGCATACATTAAAAAAAAAACCCTCAAATAAACAACCTAACTTTACAGCTTAAGGAACTAGAAAATGAACAACAAACTAACCCCAAAGTTAGGATAACAAAAATCAGAGCAGAAATAAATGAAATAGATAATAGAAAAGCAATAGAAAAGATCAACAAAACTAACAGTTGGTTTTTTAAAATGATTTTAAAAATTGACAAACCTTTAGACTTACCAAGAAAAAAAGAGAGAGGACTCAAATAAATAAAATTATAAATGAAAGAGGAGACATTATAGCTGATACCACACAAATACAAACCATCACAAGAGACTACTATGAACAATTACATGCCAACAAATTGGACAACCTATAAGAAATGAGTAAGTTCCTAGAAGCATACAACCTACCAAGACTAAATCATGAAAAAAATAGAAAACTGAACATACCAATAATAAGAAGATTGGATCAGTAAACCAAAACCTCTCCAAAAAGAAAAGCCCAGTCCCAGATGGTTTCACTGGTGAATTCTTCCAAACATTTAAAGAAGAATTAACACCAGTTCTCAAACTCATCCAAAAAAATTGAAAGCCCGCCCTCCCTCCCCACCCAAAAACTGGTGTCTGAGAGACATTACCTGTCATAGCTGTCTTTTCACAAGGTCCCACCTCCCAGACTCACCATGGGACTTGGGGTAAGTGACAATCCCACTTTCTGGTCATCTGTTTCTCTTTTTTTTTTTTGGCTGCGTCAGGTCTTAGTTGTGGCATGTGGGCTCTTCATTGAGATGCGTGGGCTTTTCTCTAGTTGTAGCACATGGGCTTCTCTCTAGTTGTGGCACGTGGGTTCCAGAGCACTTGGGCTCTGCAGTTTGTGGCACACGGGCTCTCTAGGTGTGGCATGCAGGCTCAGTAGTTGCGGCACTTGTGGTGCGTGGGCTTAGTTGTCCCGCAGCATGTGGGATCTTAGTTCCCTGACCAGGGACTCGTCATTTGTATCTGAATATCTGATTTACTGATTTAGGGAATCTATCACTCCTAAACTCATTTTATGCAGCCACTACCCTGATACCAAAGCTAGATAAGGATACTGCAAGAAAAGAAAACTATAGGCCAATATCCCTGATGAACATAGATACAATAATCCTCAGCAAAATACTAGCAAACCAATTTCAACAGCACATTAAAAAGATCATACACCATGAGCAAGTGGGATTTATCCCTGGGAGCGAGGGTGGTTCAACATATGCAAATCAATGAATGTGATACACCACATTAATGAAATAAAAGATAAAAATCATTGTCTTTTCAATAGATGCATAAAAAGCAGCAGACAAAATTCAACATTCTTTCATCATAAAAACTCTCAACCAAATTGGGTATAGAAGGAACATACTTCAACATAATAGAAGCCATATATGACAAACCCACAGCTAACATCATTCATACTCAACAGTAAGAAGCTGAAAGATTTCCCTCTAAGATGAGAAACAAGACAAGGGTTCCTTAACATGATCCTGTACTTGTATGTAAAAAATCCTAAAGACTCCACCAAAAAAAAAAAAATGGCTAGTAATAATAAATGAATTCAGTAAACTTTCAGGATAAAAACTTAAGATCTGTATACCAAAACCAGTAAGATCTGATGAAACAAATTGAAGAAGACACAAATAAATGGAAAGATATTCCACATTCATGTATCAGAAGAGTTAATATTGTTAAAACATCCACACTATTCAAAGTCACTGATAGGTTCAATGCAATCCCTCTCAGAATTCCAATGGCATTTTTCACAGAAATAGAAAAAAACTCCTAAAATTCAGTGGGATTACCAAAGACCCTGAATAGCCATAGCAATCTTGAGCAAGAACAAAGCTGGAGGCTTCACACATCCTGAGTTCAAATATTACAAAGCTGTAGTAATCAAGAGTATGGCATTGGCATAAAAACAGACACATAGACCAATGGAACAGAACTGAGAGCCCAGAAATAAACCCTCACATATATTGTCAACTAATATTTGACAAGGGAGTCAAGAATACTCAATGTGCTAACAATAATCTCTTTGATAAATGGTGTTGGGAAAACTGAACATTTATTCATATGCAAAAGAAAGAAACTGGACCCCTACCTTATACCACTCACAAAAATTAACTGGAAATGTATTAAGAACTTAAATGTAAGAATTGAAACTATAAAACTCTTAGAAGAAAACAAAGAAAAAAAGCTCCTTGACTTTGGTCTTTACAATTAATTTTTTGGATATGACAACAAAAGAAAAAGCAAAAAAGGCAAAAATAAGCAAGTGCAGGGGCTTCCCTGGTGGCACTGTCGTTAAGAATCCACCTGCCAATGCAGGGGATACAGGTTCGAGCCCTGGTCCGGGACGATTCCACATGCTGTGGAGCAACTGGGCCCGTGCACCACAACTGCTGAGCCTGCGCTCTGGAGCCCGCGAGCCACAACTGCTGAGGCCCGCATACCTGGAGCCCACTCTCCACAACAGGGGAGGCCACCACAGTGAGAGGCCCATGCACCGCAACAGAGAGTAGCCCCTGCTCGCCGCAACTGGAGAAGGTCCGCGTGCAGCAACGAAGACCCAACGCAGCCAAAAATTAAAAATAATAATAAATAAATTTATTAAAAAGTAAAAGCAAGTGCAATGACATCAAACTAAAAACTTTTGCACAGCCAAAGAATCAACAAAGTGAAAAGGCAACCTATGAAATGCAAGAAAATATTTGCAAACCATTGTATCTGATAGGGGGTTAATATCCAAAATATATATGGAGCTCATACAATTCAATAGCAATAAATAAGTGAATAAATTAACTCAATTTAAAAATAGGAAAAGGGGGGCTTCCCTGGTGGCACAGTGGTTGGGAGTGCGCCTGCCGATGCAGGGGACGCGGGTTCGTGCCCCGGTTCAGGAGGATCCCACATGCCGCAGAGCGGCTGGGCCCGTGAGCTGTGGCTGCTGGGCCTGCGCGTCCGGAGCCTGTGCTCCGCAGCGGGGGAGCCCACAGCAGTGAGAGGCCCGCGTACCACAAAAAAAAAAAAAAAAAGGAAAAGGACCAGAATAGATATTTTTCTAAAGAAGACATACAAATAGCCAACAGGTACATGGGAAGGTTCTCAACATCACTAATTATCAGGGAAATGCAAAGCAAAACCACGCCGAGATATCACTTCACATGTGCTAGAACAGCTTGCATCAAAAAGACAAGAGATAACAAATTAGTGAGGATATGGAGAAAGTGATCTATTTGCACTGTTGATGGGAATGTAAATTGATGCAGCTGCTATGGAAAACAGTATGGAGGTTCCTCAAGAAGGTAAAAGTAGAACTACCATGTGATCCAGTAATCCCACTTCTGGGTGTATATCCAAAGAAAACAAAATCACTATCTTGGAGAGGTATCTGCACTCTCATGTTCATTGCAGCACTATTTACAATAGCCAAGACAAGGAAACCACCTCAGCGTCCAGTGATAGATGAATCGACAAAGAAAATGTGGTATATACATACAACAGAACATTATTCAGCCATAAAAAAGAAGGTTCAACGTGGGTGAAACTTGAGAGCATTATGCTAAGACAGAGAAAGATAAATACAATATGATCTCACTTATATGTGAAATCTAAAAACATTGAACTCTCTATATGAGATGATGGATGTTAACTAAACCTACTGTGGTAATCATTTCACAATATATGTAAGTCAGACTATCATGCTCTCCACCTGAAACTGATACAGTGAGGTTTGTCAGTTATTTACAATAAAACTGGAAAAAAAATTGTTGAACTCATAGAAACAGTAGATTGATGGTTAACAGGGGCTGGGAGATAGAGGAGATGGAATGATGTTGATCAAAAGGTACAAGCTTCCAGTTATAGGATGAATAAGTTCTGGGGATCTGCTATACAGCATGATTACTACAGCTAACAATACTGTATTGTATACTCAAAATTTGCTATGAGAGTAAATCTTAAATGTTCTCATCATAACAACAAAAATGGTAGTTATGGGAGGTGAAGGATATATTATTGTGGTAAATCGTCACATTGCCTTAAACTTATACAATGTTATATGCCGACTGTATCTCAATAAAGTTTGGAAAAAGTAAATAGGAGAATTCAGTCTCCATTGGAGTATCTAGTTTGAGGATTCTATACCTGTATAATCCACATATTCTCAAATGTAAATAAGTTTGCATGTTTACGTATAAATCAGTTTAGTTACTTAAATGTTTTCCTTAATTTAAAAATTTTCTTGTGGGAATGCTGATAATTTTAGTTTGGAAAGATTTTAATAGAGTATGACTCACTTAAATAGCTTTTATCTTATATAGCAGCTCTAAACACTTTCTCACAACCTCCTTATCCAGTATACTGTTGGACAGGCTATAACTTCCTAAGAATTTTTGTTTAAGTATTCCACATGGACTCATTTGGAACTCTCTCCTTTTAGTAATGTTAAATAATGAATACCTAATATTTCTCATTCTTTAGAGGATGCATTAAAATCTTTTTTATTACTGCTCCTTGGATAAAATCTTTCAGTGTTTTAAATTTATTATAAAAATGCTAAATTAAAATGGCAACTACCTTATTTGTAGATACACAGAAATCTTGGTTTTTTCTTTATGTATCTGTAAAATAACATGGCTAAATTGTTCATTTTTCTTCATTAACAACAGTGTTCCAAATATAGCAATTTGTTCTAACAGAAAAGTAATTCATTATAGAATACTGGCAAGTAGAAAAACAGTATGAAAAAGAAAATTTAAACCAGCTACCTATTATTCCACCACCCAGAGAGAACTATCTTCCCAATACTGCATTTCCTTATGGTAGCACAGGCATAACTCTGTACCTGTGTACCATTCAACACAGTTTTATACATATGTTAGATGATGAGGGGACAAATCCAGAGTTAAATAACTACTGCCTCATAGTGTGTATTGTTTAGAAGTCCATTTTATCTCCTTTATTTTTTTTAACCTCCACTGATTCTGTAAGGAACATCTTTTTTCCTCACGGGTTTTAAACATGAAACCACAGCTTCACAGAAGTACAGTTACAACATTCGCAGTTGCAACATTAGCAAATCACAGAGCCCAGACTCATACTCAATTCTCCCGGCATCTCAAACCCCAGCGTTCTTCCCTCAGCAATCCAGCTACCTCATGCATTTGGATTCCTGCTACAACTTGTCCTTTTGACTAAATTAAAAATCATTCTAAAAGTTTGCCTTAAAACACCCTCAGAGTGTTACTAAATTAAGGCTAAATCTCAAGTATAAATTTTCAAGCAATTAGTTTTGGTTTTGCCAGAGCAGAACACCCCCCAGATGATGCCGAATAAAAACTATTTACACACTACCATAGTGCGTTTCTTGTAAAAACGCTGGGTCTGTAGCAGTGATTTGCTAATCAGATTCAGAATTTGATTTGAAATGCCTCCGGCAGGCAGCCAATCCAGTTATGAAAGAACAGAAGCAAAAAAACCAGAGCCCTGGTGAGTCTCCTCCAGAAGCTTAGCTGGGTCCTTTGCTCTCGTTAGCAAACTGGTTCCATAGGAAATCACTGTAATTGCTCCTAAAATAAAATATCATAGTTAATTTTTTCAATAAATTATTGGACTGTACTAGACACAAAACATGTACATTTTGGAATCTAGAGTTATAAAATATTCTGACATGTTTTAATATAAACAGGAACATTTCCAATGATTGCTTGGATCGAAAATGTTTTTCCACTTGACATTTGTTTATACTTCCTAGGAAAGAAACTCTATTTATGGATAACGGAATAACACAAATAAACATCAGAGAGAGCTGAAAAATCAGCTTTGATTATGCATGAAAATCTACAATGTCATTGTGTACTCTTATGCTGTATTCTGATTGCCTGTTTATTTTTACAGAACTGCTGGCGAGCCTATGGAAGAGGAGCCAGCCTTGTGAAGCGCCAAGTCCTCCCCAGCCTTCCCCACCCCCGATATTTCCTGTGTGTGACATCATTGCATATCCCCCCGCCACCCCAGCACCCTCAGACATGTCTTGTCTGCTGCCTGGGTGGCACAGATTCCATGGAACATAAACACTGGGCACAAAATTCTGAACAGCAGCTTCACTTGTTCTTTGGATGGACTTGAAAGGGCATTAAAGATTCCTTAAAAGTAACCGCTATGATTCTAAAGTTACAGTAAACCACGATTGGAAGAAACTGCTTCCAGAGTGCTTTTAATATGCTGGGTGACCCACTCCCAGGCCCGAAGTATGAACTAGAAACATCCAGTACAGCGTTAGATACTGTTAATTACAGATGGTATGACAGCCAGCGAAATTTTGGGCAAAACCTGAGAAATCTCATTCCTGACATTCTGATCAGGTTTTTTATTGGGAACTTTTTCGTCACACAGTCTTAAATTGTTTACAGGATTTGCTTTCAGCTATGAAAGGATAGCAATTCCCAACAGATCACGGGGGTTTTTTTTGTTTTGTTTTGTTTGTTTTTGGCCTTTGTTTTAACATATGGTTCAACTCTTGCTAGGAAGAGTCCAAGATGGAGGAACGAGGATGAGGCTTTTTTCAGTGGAATAAACCACAGTGTATCTCAAAGTCCAATGCCAAAGCAACCTCACACATTTTATGTAATGGTGCAATATTTTATATCACATTTTTTGAGAAAAATTACCCTGTTTCCCTAACATCCCTCTCTGTGTTCTCACACACAGGAGATTTGCAGTTGATTTAGGATGAAGTCTCCTTCCTCCCTCATACATCCCTTGCTCTGGTGACAGTAGCTCTGAGCATATGTTCCACGGAGGATTTTCAGTGTCTTTGAAAAGTGCATAACTTTTCAAAGGCCATCTTAATTTGTTCCAAATCTATCAAGAACTTATTCTCTCACTTTTATTTTTCTGCTTTCCATCACTTCCTTTCTTCTTGCCTTTCATCCTTCCTTTCTATAAAAAAAGACGAGGATTACCCATAATCTCCCCAATTACTCAGGAGCTTTGAGGACTCAGTTTATTTTCTTGCTTCCCAGGTTAACACAGCTGCTTGGTGTGATGTGTTCTTTTAGCTGTAAAACCATCGAGGGCTTAAGCAATGTTACTGAATTTTCTAGATCTTTGAAATGTGTTAATGAAGGCATTGCTTATTTGAAGTCACCTTGAATTGAGTTATCCTTGAAGTTGTGCCTTCATGTGAAAAAAACAACACGAACTTAACCTTTACACATGTTGCCTTAGTGTTAAAGGCTAAAAATATAGGACATTTCTGAGATTAAAAGCAACTTACTAAATATAAGTAGGTTATCCCCCTACCTCCCCAAATTCTATTTCAATGTATAACTCAGACACCTAAAGACATTGATGTAGAATACCTCGCAGTATTTAATATCTGACAATGCTTTCAAAAGAGTTGATGTTTCTTTTTATATATTTTCCTAACTCAAAGGATATATTAAAGCCATAAGTGAAGATTGTCATGCTTTTATTCAAAAATCTGAAAGAAACCTTAATTAAAACAAGGTTTTAGGGAAGGCCATGATATGAAAGATATGGGACAATATGGTTTTGGTTAAAGAGGACTCCAACCTGTAAATCAAAGATGAAAGATTTCACTCAAGTAGAATTATATAACTCCCTTTTGTTATACAGTCAGACCATATTTTTCATGCATTTGGTTTTTTTAGGATTACCATTTTAATTTTGAAGACTTTTATTACATATACAAAAATGGCTCAATACTTGGTTTAACATCTTAGAAATTTGAGACACCCTTTGAAATAGGAAATCTGAAATGGAATGTAACTCAGTATTAGTTAAAAAATTACTTTCATTGCATAAGGGTAAGGTCAATCTAGATTCACAATAGTAATGAATTTTTTCCATGACATTTTTAGAGAAATTCATGCCAATCATATTTCCTAGCTCTTGTTGTTTTTGCTGTAATTACTTGAGGAGATTTTACTTAAAGAAACCAAAGGCTTAAAAACAGAAGACAACCCCCACCCTTTAAAAAGGAAAGCTATAACATACGGTAAGTGGCAACATAATTGTGACTTTTTAAAATCAACTTCATAATTACAAATCTCTATTATTCCTCTCAGTCCTCCCAGATAGTTTTTAGATTTTGAATAAGAAAATGAAACAGTATAATGCAAACATACTAATTTACTGAAGTTTCCTGCAGTTATTTTACCACATACTTAGGCATAGCCATCAATCTGATAAAGCCAAATCAGTAGGACATCTCCAAGGTTATTTAGATTTAAAATATGACACATTAATGAGTTAATCACACATCCTTCCAAGTGATATGGTACCCAATTGGTTGCAGTTAGAGTCTTTAGGATACATAGAGAGACAGATAAACTATGGAGAGGATTAATCACAGCTGAATGTAGTTGTAAGAACAGAATGCCAGCGCTTTTTGATTATATCGTTACAAGATGTAATGTAGCCCTCAGGGACAGAATGGAGGCTTTTGGAGAATATCAACACTTCTTTTGAAATAGAACAGTACTTTTTAAAAGGGTAGTTTCACTTGGTATAGTTTTCTTCACTTATACATTTAATTTTTATTGCTCACAATAGTTCCCTGTAAGAGTCTGTTAGAAAAACTCCTCTTTAGGCATTACCAATAATATATCTCTTTCTGATCCATGCTTTGAAGGATAATCACATAGGCTCTCACAATCTCATAATAACTCATATATGAGGAATAAAAATACAGGTTTTTGAGAAATCTATTACTAAACAATGCCAGGACTTTAATAAGATTTGATAATAAGTCCAAAAAGAAAACGTAAGAAAATTTTCTCAATTATATAGTACAATCTGGGGTTGTATATTAAATTGAAAACCAGACAGTTTTATTAAATAATAAGTAAAATGGACCTCAAATGGTAATAGAGGCTATTTCATCATTGCTTAGTAAATGAGAACATTTTGAGACGAAACATTTTAAAATATTTTAACAAATTTACAACACCAATAGTGGAGATAGAAGTCAGCTTTTGGAGAAAACAAAGATACTTATGAAAAACTATTGTAAATCGCATTTCCATTATCAATTGTAGGAACTGAAATCTTGCCTTCAGTTTTGACTATAACCCTTTGCAAAATTCTCCCACACCTCTCACTGGCAACATGGTAGATTTAAAAGCAGGACAACATCTCCTCACAGGAACATTTCAGAAACTATAGGGCTGGTCTTGCCCAACAATTCAGTACTGTCCTATTTCCAAAGGTCATTCTCAAAGCTTTGTGGATTTACTAGGTTTCTTTACAGATTCCATATGGAAGTGAAATAAAATGATCAGTGGAAGTTCTCCTGGGAGAAAATTTCTCTCCAATCAGCACTTTTATACTTATTTTTTTCCCTAGCATTTATGTTTAAGACAATTTATTTAAATATTTTTTACTGTTGATCTTTAGAAAGTTTACTCTCAGTCTGTCTCAGTGGAAGTATTAAATGCCTAATAACCACAAAAACAAACAAGCCAAAGGTTTCTGTCTTAAAAGTGATTCATTCTGAGCTTGAAATAATCACTCTGTCAAGAGTTGGACATTGTCACTTCTAGCAGCATCTATCTTAACATTCTTTTCCTGCTTCAGGAATGAAATCACTTGACTTAGAAAAGAGAAGAAAAAAAAAAAAAGAAAAGAAGATGTAGGAAACAACACACCTGTTCAACCATTCCATAAAGAGGGCATTTTCACCTCCAAAAGAAATGAAAACCAGATGATGTATGCTAAGAAATGAAGGCATTTTATTGTTGTCTTCAAAACTGATCATCAGCATGGTCATGATCATCATCAAATGTGTCTTGTGTTCACAAAGGACACAAGTATATTTTGGTCTCCAGCAGTATTTTGTACTATTCACTGCCTTTTTAATGAAGTATCGTAAGTATTACATCATCTTCATCAACACCCTCACTAAAATATGTAAGTGCCTATGTGTGGCTTCTTTCCTGGTCATATTTACATTGAAAATCATAGCCCTTGCCTCCTACCAACTTTCTTTTACTCCGTCAATGCTTCATGAAGCACGGCATGATTGTCATGTGACCAGAGTATAAATTTTTTAGATGAACACGGTATACTCACACAGGGCTATAGAACTTGATTTCTCCAAATCAACTGCAGTTTGTTGTTTTTTCTATGATACACCTGGCAGGTTTTATGTAATAGTTTATGCAACACCTGAGTCAGTTATTAATATCCTGGAAATAGTTGGGTCAGACAATTGAACCTTAGACTCTTGATCTGGGGCTGCTTCGACTTGACCTCAATGATAGGGTAATAGGGTTGTAACAGGGTTGAAACAATTTCTCAAACCATCTTAATTCTCAAACTGGAACACTGAGTAAATATGTGGTGAATTCACCGTACAGTGCCAATCTTTCTAACCAATAATTTCCTTTCCACCCCTCTCTCCTTATCCAACTGCCAATACAAAATTGCCGTATCTAAACTATCAGAATAATTTCTTAAATCTCTACTTTATGTTTCCTAAGTTGAAGCAACCTTGGCAACTTATTTTCTGAGACATCACTAGGTATGCTTTCTTTGTGCCATTTTATATAAACACTCTAGTAGATACTTTTTATCTTCTTTTTTATCTCTTTCTTTCAAGAACCACTTGACTTTTTGCTATTCTTATCTTAAAAGATAAATCAGGTTAATGTGTTTTGGTCTACAGTTTTGGACCTGGCATTTGTTTCATTAATACAGAATTTTTTTGTCTCAAATATAGTTTTCCACCGTTCTTGGTACTACCTAATTATCTTGTGCGTTATCACATAGAAGATTGTATGTAGACTTCTCCTGCCCTCTGGATGATGTTTTATGAGTCAAACCCACAAGCATAAATTCCAACCATAAGAAAAAAATGACAAAAGAGAAATTTTTAAATCAATATAATTTGGAAGTAAGATATTTCCAGACTATTCAAAGAAAACGGAAGTGCTTTTATTTTTCTGTTTGGGCCTTAGGTACATTAGAGCCAAATGTTGCAACATCAAATAAAATAAGGAGGGTCAAATGTGTTGTGGGACATTGTGGCCATGCCCTTTAGGCTTCATTGTGGTGCCCTTTCTTGGAGTTGGCGTTTTATGACATTTGATAGAGATCTTGCAACAATATCTGGCTATTGCCTTTACTAACTTAAAATTGAGTAGAAATGGAACAAGTTTTTAAAACATAAGAATTAAGAATTCTAAAATCTGAAGAGGAATGGCACTTCCTTACGTATGCAAAGATTTGTTTTTAGATTAAAAAATCTGCATATGCTCTTTCTAAATTGTAAGATGCTTAAACTCTTTCTGGGTAAGCAGAGCTGGGTTCTATGACACTGTCCTTTCAGTGGTGACTGGGTATAACAGGCATGTTGTTAAAAGTGAGTGATCATTTTGTAGATTATAGCCTCGGCAGTTTGTGTCATTTGAAAGCAAATATACTGATATTTTTAAGTAAGGTGGGCAGAGCAGGCAGAAAAAACCAGTATTTATCACTCTTGTGATTAAACACTCTAGACCTGGCTTGTTGATGTGTATGCCAATAATCTGGAGTTTCTGGCTTAGTGTAAAATTAAAATTTTTTTTATATTGTGGTCTGATATCTGTTTCTGTAATAAGATCAGTTTGTTGTCCTCTGTGCACCAGTGGTTTTGCCCTTAATTTTTTTGGCTAGCATTCACCAAAATCTATCATCCAGAGCTGCTGAAAAAAATACGTGTTGCCAAACTTCTTAAAATTGTGCTGCCAGTGATGCTTTCCCAGAGGTGAAAAATAATTATCTAATAAAGGATTAATACCTAATAACAATACCATTGTTGAACATGCTCATGGACTGTTCACCTTCTATCTGATTCCTTTTTTTGTATTTGAAAATATTGAATGGAAAATTCAATGGCGTGTACCAGATTATTGCTGATGTTGTTAATGTCATGATTCTCCTTAAGAGTGTGAAAGATCTCCTTTTGTCTTGTGTTTTCTACTGAATTAGACTTTCCTCTAGTCCTAGTGTGAATAAAAGCTATTTGAAATAAAAGTGTTCTTATTTTTCTACCTCTTTGGTGCCTACCATTAGACTCTGAATACTAGTTATTTGACAAAATTTGTTGAATAAATATTACTAATTATAAATTACTGTGACACTGTTCCACTTTCAAAAAATTAAAAGGTTACTTGCAAGTAAACTCTCTTTATGGTGATGTGAGAATTCACAAAAGAAGAAAAAGTAAAACAGAGTTGCTGTTTTGGACTTCCTGGTGGTCCAGTGGCTAAGACTCTGCACTTACACTGCAGAGGGTGCAGGTTCGGTCCCTGGTCAGGAGAGTGCTGCATGCCACATGTTGTGGCCAAAACAAAAAAACAACAAGTTGCTTTTTGAATGTATGTTTCTGGTCAGGATAAATAATAATAAGACCTAACGCTGATTAAGCACCAACTATGTGCCTGTTACTCTACTGAGTACCAAAATTATATTATCCATCACATGACTTCTACATCACGTATTATTATTCCCATTTACAGGTGACAGCATGGAGCAAGGAAGAGGCTAACTCCCTTACTTGCCCATTGTTACAGATAGTAAGAGGATTAAATCCCTATCTGTGTCTATTTAGCTCTACAGTCTGTCCTCTCTGCAAATGGCAAACATGGCATGTCAAAGATGGCATACTAAAAGCATTCTTTTTAAAACTATGACTAACCTTCAGAATAAACTGTGTGCTCATTGTCTGTTAATCTCATGATTTTATTAAATTATCATTTTAAATGGATCTGGTAATTGCGGCTAGGTTTGTACACTAAGTACAAGTTACAAAACAGTTTTTTTTTTCTCCCTATTTCAACATCTTTCTTTAATCTAGCCAAGAACTCTAAGATGTCTTTGGAATACATATTCCAAACACTTTTGAAATCTATTCCAATGACCAATACTTATTTTTGTATTTTATAACCCCCTGCAATGTTTAACAGTCTAAAACATAACTGTTTCCAATGGACAATGGTTTGGGTTCCTTCTGGGAAAAGACAGTAATATTTTGTCTAACAGAAAGTAAACTTGAGATGGAGTGGGTGAGCAGAGTCGGTTTCAATGGTAAACACCTTTGGTTTAATCAGATTTGTCAAATGGCAAATGTTACTTCATGGTTCTTTGTTTCTTTTAAGTTTTAGTGGTGAAATGATAGCAATTGCAAAAGTGGAGTATAAGCAAAAATAAGAATGAATGTTGTAGCTTTTTTTAAAGTGATTTGTAAATAAAAATAGAAGTCTAAAGAATTTCTTCCTCTACCTAACACTTTTAGAGTTAGGTCAAAATACTTCCAAATATTATAATTACTTCTCAGCTTTGTAATATTAACATCAATATCAATTGCTGTGATTTTCCCAGGTGACCACAAATGGATAATTCCCCACATATCCTAATAAGTACTTTGGAAAAAACTGATTGTTCTTCTTTCAAATGTCATAAGAACAGGAAACAAGATTCAGGGAAAGAGATGAATGAATTCCCTTTTTAAAATCTTTTAAAAACTGGAGATAAATAGAAGACAGACTGCAGTTACCTTAGATCAAGTAAAATTTAAAGTTCTTAGTGTATCTAGAAAAGCCACTATTTGGGACTTCCCTGATGGTGCAGTGGTTAAGAATCCGCCTGCCAATGCAGGGGACAAGGGTTCAATCCCTGGTCCGGGAAGATCCCACATGCCCCAGAGCAACTAAACCCATGCGCCACAACTACTGAGCCTGCGCTCTAGAGCCCACGTGCCACAACTACTGAAGCCCACGCACCCTAGAGCCCATGCACCACAATTACGGAAGCCTGCGTGCTCTAGGGCCCGCGTGCCGCAACTACTGAGCCCGCGTGCTGCAGTTACTGAAGCCTGTGTGCCTAGAGCCCGTGCTCCACAACAAGAGATGCCACCGCAATGAGAAGCCCACACACCACAACGAAGAGTAGCCCCTGCTTGCCGCAACTAGAGAACGCCTGTGTACAGCAATGAAGACCCAACACAGCCAAAAATAAAAATAAAAATTTTTAAAAAACTATTAATTCTGTATTGAAAGCTTATACAGTACATTTAAATTTTTACATAGTCCCACATATATATTTTGCTTTTCCCTCAAAAGAATTTTTCCCAAAAATGATTTTAAAACTTAAAATGTGATAAAGTAAATCAATTTAATGATGTAGTAAAAATAATTTTTTATAAATTTATTTATTTTTGGCTGCATTGGGTCGTTGTTGCACATGGGCTTTCTCTAGTTGTGGCAAGCAGGGGCTACTCTTTGTTGCAGTGCACGGGCTTCTCATTGCGGTGGCTTCTCTTGTTGCAGAGCACAGGTTCTAGGCGCGTGGGCTTCAGTAGTTATGGCACGTGGGCTCGGTAGTTGTGGCTCGCGGGCTCTAGAGTGTAGGCTCAGTAGTTGTGACACACGGGCTTAGTTGCTTCACGGCATGTGGGATCTTCCTGGACCAGGGCTCGAACCCATGTCCCTTGCATTGGCAGGTGGATTTTTAACCACTGTGCCACAAGGGAAGTGTGTAAAAATAATTTTAATAAAAAATTATATATTTATGATTTATTCTTAATTGGATGTGAAGACTTTAATGTCCATGTTAAATGCGGTTGTTTCTTTTAAAAATGTATACTTTTAGTACATTATTTTTAATTTTTCTCTTTGCTTAACGTTTGTTTTAGTTGTTTTATTCTTAAAAAATTAATATTTATTAAACACTTACCCTGTGTTCCCATTTAAATCTCAAAATACTCTTGTGAGGTGAGTAAATTAATAGATGAGGAAATTGAGGCTTAAATACCAGAAAAAAAAAGCCCATCTACTTTACTGCTACCCAAAATATTTTATCCAATGTAGTCAACATTCACTGAATGCCTATTATGTCACATATATTCAGTATTATTCTTGTAATAGCATGGAGAATAGCAAGAAAATGGGTAATATAACTATATAAAAGAAATGAAAAATTCATTAAAGCTCCCCCTTCTATAACTGCAAAAGAAATTTAATCAGAGATTTGAGTTTAGAATAGTACGATACTAAGGCTTTAAAAAAAGTTGTGACCTGTTTTTTTTCTCCATAGAATTATAACATAGAGGCAGACATAGAATCCATTCAAGAAATATTTGTTGTCTAAATTATGTATCATTATATTCACAGGAAGATTTGGGCAAAGATCTATTAAGAGAGTAGATACAATTTAGGGTGTTGTTAATGTCCCTTTCATCCCTAATGTCTACCATCCTTAATGTCAATATTCAATATCTAATGTTGAGAATTAGAAAGATAGAAGATTAGATTTATAGACCTCCTAAAAATCCCCTTAGAAATTGCTTTCTAAATTGCAGTCATTTGCATTTCTCTCAGTATTTTTTTTTTTAAAAAATCAGTTAATTATAATTTTTGGTACATCAGGCCCCAGATAATCAAGGTCTTCAATAACCACTTCTGGTTTATTTCATTTGCCCTTTAATGAAACGTAATTTTCAACCTCTTTTACTTTTCAAAGCACTAATCTTAATAAGCAGTACTTTCAGTTCTTTCATCAGAACCCAAACCCTGATAGACTATAACACCCTCATCAGACAGAATGTATTTATAGGGGGTCTCTGTGCCATTAAAACTATTCTGCCATTTTGATGTTATAATTTCCCCAGTTTAAAATTTGGCCCATACTTAACTAAATGCATTCTAACTTCTTTCTATGGTTACATATATGTCCATCTCTTGCAAGAGACTACTAGGTTCAACCCAGCAATCCGACACAGCCATAAACACAGATTTGCAGTTGGTGAATATTTATGAAAGGATTGTTAGATGCTATGAAATAGTTCTTCTTGTCACTACTCCTTTAAGCTCAATGGAAAGTGAATGGGAAAGTATATGGAGCCCTATACTATAATCTGTGTTACAAAATCATTGTCCTCTCTGTTGAGAGCAAGTTGAGTCAAGTGTTTAGAGCTTTAAAAAACAAACCTTTAAAAGCAGGCAAATACATAAATCTTATTTACTCTACAAAAATTCAAATTTGGTTGATGTATTTCCAGAGTATTCCCAGAGAAGATAATGCAGAACTGGAAATATACACTTTTAGTTTCCAGACCCACTTCTACAAAGAACTAGCTTGTGACAATGGGTAAATTTCTCGTGGTCTTAATTCCTTCATTTTTTCATCCTTTAATGCTTTCGAAGTTAAACATTCTACTTCTGTTCTTTTAGGAAAGTTATACATGATGTTTCTATTATTTTAGTGATTACTCATATTATTGACTTAAAGTCAATATTACCTTAGTCATACATCTCTACTTTCCCTTTTCAGAATACAAGAGCCTTAAATTACATTGATTCCTATATACCCTGTTTTATCTTATGTCTCATTATTGTCTAGTATTTACTTTCACCTTGTTTGAAACCTTAAACTTATTTAAAACAATTGTTATATATCAGTGATTAATATTTTTCCATTTACAACAACAATAGTAGTAAGTCAGTAATTATTGTTTCATCATGTTTGCCAACTTCTTTGCACAACAATTTTGCTTGCACCCATTTTCTTTCTTCTTTCAGGCTTGGAGTGATGATCAGCTTCCATTTTCCCTGTCTAAAATGTATTTTTGGGGGCCTTACTCTTAAATGATATGTTGGCTGGGTATAGAATTCTAGGTTGCACTGTGATAGCATCATTTTATTGTATTCCTAACTCTACTTTCACTCTCAAGATGTCTGCAATTGCCTAATTATCATTCCTTTGAAAGTAATCTATTTTTTCTCGCTAGATCTTTTAAGATCTTCTCTGTGAGCAGGTATGATCTTTGTGTTTATCCTGCAAGGGACTTAATGAGTTTTCTAAATCTGAAAATGAAATTCTTTCCTCTATTCTGGGTATTCTAGGCTATTTATGATTGGTAATAGCTCCCCCTATCTTCTATTCCCTTCTTCTCTAGTATTTAATACAACTCTTATTAGACATATATTGATAGGCCTCACTCTATACTTTTTCTCCATAAACTTGCCTTTTACATTTTCCATTGCATTGTCTTTTTATACTTCCCTCTGCATAATTCCTCAAATCTTTTCAGGCCTAATTTTATGCATTTCTATACTATGAATTTTAACTTTCAAAGACTACATTATTCATTTAAAAAAGATATATGTGGGCTTCCCTGGTGGCGCAGTGGTTGAGAGTCCACCTACCAATGCAGGGGACACGGGTTCGTGTCCCGGTTTGGGAAGATCCCACATGCCGCGGAGCGGCTGTGCCCGTGAGCCATGGCCGCTGAGCCTGCGCGTCCGGAGCCTGTGCTCCGCAACGGGAGAGGCCACGACAGTGAGAGGCCTGCGTACCGCAAAAAAAAAAAAAAAAGATATATGCACTTCTTTTTCAATATTCCACTATTCTGGTGTCTTCTTTTCTTATTACTTACACTTCCTGTTTTACGTTTCAATCATCTTCTACACATTTAGTTTATAGTAGCTATCAGAGTTCTCTATGGCCTCAAGTACTTAGGCATTGCTCATATTAGTTTATTTACTCTTCTGAAAAAATTTTGTTGTGAATTCATCTTCAGTAGGCTTTTACCTGTGGGAATTCCATGTTATCTGACTTGAGGACATATCCCTCTTTAGCATTATTATATTTTCTTCTGGCAGGGATCCCAGGGGTTTTTACCACTTAGGACAATTTTTCTGCTTATTTTGCTACTTATGGGTTCTTTGACCATATGACTAACAAGAATATAAATAATAAATCTATGTGCAGGCTTACCACTTCCCAGGAGAAATTTTCTTTCCTCCCGAGTATCCACAAAAAACTACCAGCTTCCTTCTTGTCATTCTGTTGTCAGTGGGCAATTTTTTTTTTTTTTTTAGTCTACCCTACCACTTAGAGGGCAGCCTTTCAAGGATCCTAGGTTAATTGTGAACATGTGTGTACAGGATAGGTTTCACAGTTCCAATTCTCTACCTCAGGAAGTTCCAAATACTCAACTCCTATCTCTATATACGTATTAAAACATAAGCCTTTGGGTTACTTGTACTGGCAACTCCCCACAACCCCATCCCAAGCCAATGGCAGCATTAGCTCTCCCACCTACCGCTCTTATTTTCTGTGCCTTCTTCATTCCTGGTACTTGGAGGTTTCCTTAGTTTTGGTGAACTTATCCATACATTTAACAGACAATTTCATTTAGCATTTCTTGATCTTTATGACAGAAGTGTTGCAGCTTAACTGGTCCTTCACACTGACAGCATTAGAAGTGGTCTCAGGCTCTTTCTATGAAATGAGAGCATCAGATATCTAATCTGTGTGGTTCCCATTAGCTCTGATACTGTGTGAATTATTTATATGCATGAAATTTATACTTTAGTTTCTGAATCTGCTGGTCATTCCATTGCTTAAGAGAACTCCTCACTCTGGGTAATGAGTAGCTACTACCATAAGAGTTTTTCACAAACTAAAATGATGAAAGGGTTTGCCAGCTGCTTCAAGAGAGAAAAGAAAGCAGCACATAGGCCATCAGCAGAGATGTGACTACTCTTAATTATTAAACTGCCTCTGACAATGCAGTGCTGGTAGTCCTTTCTTTGGTGTGTATGCTTAATCTCACTGTTGGCTGCAAGTGAAAAGAGGAAGAAATAGTAGTGAGTACCACTTGCCTGAACCTTAGAAATGAGGATAGGGTTACATGGGCAATATTTTCTTTTCTCTCAAAACATGACAGGGAAACAGATACCCATCACATGTCAGAGAGTGAAAGATTTGGGCTAATGCTTGGCAGGAGCATACATAGCTGAGGTTTCATTTCTTTGCTCTCTAGTACATACTGTGGCCATGTTAAAGTTCAGGCTTCACATTCCTTTCTGGTGAAAAAGGGATTTAATGAATATGCTACATGTTCTTCTAGATGCTAAATGACATGCATCTTCCTCTCATTTTGGCTACCATTCTTTGAATACCTTGGATATACTGTTCGTGGGTATCTGTCCAACTAAAAAGTACTTACTGAGAAGGAACAGGAATCATTGCTGTGGGACAAAAACATTTTCCCTCAAAAAAGAATGTACAAGCACACAAAAAAGATGTGGGATTTTTATGAATCATATCCTGTAATTTTTCACTTTTTTCCAGCTACCTCCTTCTTAGAACAGAATCCAAGAAAACCAAAGAAAACTATTTGTGCTGTGAGCAAAAATTTTGCCAAATTGAATTACATAATTCATCTAGCAGATTTGATGAGTTCCTGGATGCAATTTGCAAATTTGCATTTCACGCACAAGGAAATAATGCATTTGTTATATATGAAAAAACACTGTGCTTGTTACAAAACCATATTTTGTAACTGCTCAGGATTGTCCCTGTATATATATATACTTAGGCATGAAACTTGGCTGTTTATCATGTACACTTCAGGATATTTGACAGTGAACATAGTGAACTATGTAATCAAATACGTGAATTACTAGAAATTTATCATTTTTATAAAATTATATTAAAATATTCATTAAATACATTCATTAAATATTCATTAAATATATCAACTTTCAAAACACCCAGGTAAACCAATATACTCACTTTAATGTATCATACTTGGATTCACTATATGTTATCCCTTACTTTCCAAAATAAACATTCTAAATTATGAAAAGGACGGTTGATGTCAGCAAGATGGTAAACTAGGAAGCTCCAGGCGCTCATTTCCCTACAGAATTATCAAATAAACAACCATACACTGATTAAGATAACTTCACAGGAGCTTTGGAAACTAGCTAAAAATCTACAGCAGCCAAGAAAATGCCCAATCAAGAAAAAGCCACATTCAAGCAAGATGATACGAAATTTCCCAGGGCTTTTACTCACCTTTGCCCCATCCCCTCCACATCCTTGTAGCAAGGACAGAAGGAAGTGGACTGTCTTAGTTTGCTCAAGCA
Organism: Leucopleurus acutus; assembly: GCF_964270905.1. Lineage (NCBI taxonomy): Eukaryota > Metazoa > Chordata > Mammalia > Artiodactyla > Delphinidae > Leucopleurus > Leucopleurus acutus. The sequence continues at coordinate 37,508,362 of NC_139144.1, read as the reverse complement.
TCCATAAAAAAAAATACCATGGGGTCTTCCCTGGTGGCAAAGTGGTTAAGAATCCGCCTGCTGGGCTTCCCTGGTGGCACAGTGGTTGAGAGTCTGCCTGCCGATGCAGGGGACACGGGTTCGTGCCCTGGTCCGGGAAGATCTCACATGCCGTGGAGCGGCTGGGCCCATGAGCCATGGCCGCTGAGCCTGCGCATCTGGAGCCTGTGCTCCGCAACGCGAGAGGCCGCAACAGTGAGAGGCCCGCAAACCGCAAAAAAAAAAAAAAAAAAAAGAATCCACCTGCCAATGCAGGGGACATTGGTTCGATCCCTGCTCTGGGAAAATCCCACATGCCACGGAGTGACTAAGCCCTTGCACCACAACTACTGAGCCTGCACTCTAGAACCCACGAGCCACAACTACTGAGCCCTCATGCCACAACTACTGAAGCCTGCACACCTAGAGCCCATGCTCCACACAAGAGAAGCCACTGCAGTAAGAAGTACGCACACCACAACAAAGAGTAGCCCCCACTTGCCACAAACTAGACAAAGCCCGTGTGTAGCGACGAAGACCCAACACAGCCAAAAATAAATAAATAAAATAAATAGTAATTAAAAAAAAATACCATGGACTGGTTGACTCAAAAAACAGACATTTGTTTCTCATAGTTTTGGAGGCTGGGAACTCTGATATCATATTGTCAGCACGGTTGGGCTTTGGTGAGGGCCCTCTTCCTGACTTGAAGATGGCTGCTGTATCCTCACATGGTGGATAGAGGGAGCTCTCGTGTCTCTTCCTTTTCGTATAATGGCACTTTTCATGTTGTGGGCACTCACAATATGACATCATCTAAACCTAATTACCTTCCAAGGGCCCTACCTCCTAATACCATCACAGTAGGGCATTAGGGTTTCAACATTTGAACTGGGTGGGAGGGAATAAACATTCAGTCCATGGCATGGCCCAATTCCCAGTTCCCTCTCTTGGGCTGGAAAGAACAGAGTGAAATTTGCTTGCAAAGTTTAGGCCTGTCTGTGGGATTCCCAAGGAACTGGAATCTATCTTGACAGTGAAATTTGCTTGCAAAGTTAAGGCCTGTCTGTGGGATTCCCAAGGAACTGGAATCTATCTTGCCCGACTTGAACCTTAGTCAGGAAATGGTGGCATAGCTTGGACATCAGACTGGAAGCCACAGAAGTCAGTGGTGGGCACTATGGTGTGTAAAAACTGCAGGTGGATTGCAGACTTGTGGATGCCTACAGACAAGAGATTGATCATGGGTAGAGGAATACAGTAGAATATCTAAGGTCCCAAGAAGAAATTGATGTGTGACTGGGAAACTAAGCCATTTAAAAACAACCAGGGGTGACTGGCCATCAAGATGGAGTAGAAGGATGTGAGCTCACACCTTCCTACAAAAACACAACGAACTGCTGGAAAAGAGTAAAGAAAAAAGAATGAAAAGGAAGACAGTCTAGGAGACCTCTAGGAAAACCCTGACAAAAATAACTCTGGAATCTATCAAGAAAGATACCCTACATCCAAAGACAGAGAAGAAGCCGCAACAAGATGGTAAAATGGGCGCAATCATGTTAAAATCTAATCCCATATCTTTCGGGTGGGCGACCCACAAATTTGAAAATAATTATACCACAGAAGTACACCCACAGGAGTGAAAGTCATGAGCCCCACCTTAGGCTTCCCAGCCTGGGGTTCTGGCAATGGGAGGAGGAGCATGCAGACCATATGGCTTTGAAGGCCAGTGGGGTTTGATTGCAAGAATTCCACAGGACGGGGAAACAGAAACTCAACTCTTGGAAGGTGCAAACAAAGTCCTGTGCACACCAGGATCCAGGGGGAAAAAGCAGTGACCTCATAAGAGACTGGGCCAGACCTACCTGCTAGAATTGGAGGGTCTCCTGTGGAGGCAGGGGGTGGCTGTGGCTCACTGCAGGGACAAAGACACTGGCAGCGGAAATTCTGGTGAGTACTCATTGGCATGAGCCCTCTTGGAGGCCGCGGTTTCCTCCCCAAGACCTAGCCCCACCCAAAAGCCTGTAGGCTCCAGTGATGGGTGCCTCAGGCTAAATAACCAACAGGGTGGAACCACAGCCCCACCTATCAACACACAGGCTGCTTAATGTCTTCCTGAGCACAGCCCTGCCCACCAGAGGGACAAGACCCAGCTCCACCCACCAGGGGGCAGGAACCAGACCATCCCACCAGAAAGCCTGCACAGCCTCTTAGACAGCCTCATCCACCAGGGAGCAGACAGCAGAAGCAATAAAAATTAAAATCCTGCAGCCTGCAGAACAGAAACTGCAATCACAGAAAGTTAGACAAAATGAGACAGCAGGGGAATACATCCCAGATGAAGGAACAAGATAAAACCCCAGAAGAACAACTAAATAAAGTGGAGATAAGCAATCTACCAGAAAAAGAATTCAGAGTAATGATAGTAAAGATGATCAAAGATCTCAGAAAAAGAATGGAGGCACAGATTGAGAAGATACAAAAGCTGTTTAACAAAGACCAAGAAGAACTAAAGAACAAACAGAGATGAACAATACAATAACTGAAATGAAAAATACACTAGAAGGAATCAATAGCAGAGTAACTGAGGCAGAAGAATGGATAAGTGAGTTAAAAGACAGAATGGTGGAAATTATTGCCCTGGAACAGAATAAAGAAAAAAAAGAATGAAAGTAAATGAAGACAGTCTAAGAGACCTCTCAGACAATATTAAATGCACCAATATTCACATTACAGGGGTCCTAGAGGGTGAAGAGAGAGAGAAAGGGCCTCAGAAAATATTTGAAGAGATAACAGCTGAAAACTTCCCTAACATGGGAAAGGAAACAGTCACCCAAGTCCAGGAAGCACAGATTCTCCCAGGCAGGATAAACCCAAGGAGGAACACACCAAAACACAGTAATCAAATTGACAAAAATTAAAGACAAAGAAAAAATATTAAAAACAACAAGAGAAAAGCAACAAATAACATACAAGGGAACTCCCATAAGGTTATCAGCTGATTTCGCAGCAGAAACTGCAGGCCAGAAGGGAGTGGCATGACATATTTAAAATGATGAAAGGGAAAAAACTAAAACCAAGAACACTCTACCCATCAAAGCTCTCATTCAGATTTTACAGAGAAATCAAAAGCTTTACAGACAAGCAGATGCTAAAAGAATTAAGTTGCACCAGACCAGCTTTGTAACAAATGCTAAAGGAACATCTCTAAGCAGAAAACAAAAGGCCACTACTAGAAATAAGAAAATTATGAATGGAAAAGCTCACCAGTAAAGGAAACATAAAATAAAGGTGGGAAATCATCTGCACACAAATATGATATCAAAACCAGCAACTGTGAGAAGAGGACAGCACAAATGCAGGATATTGGAAATGCATTTGAAATTAAAAGACCAGCAATTTAAACAATCTTGTTTATATATAGACTGTTATATCGAAACCTCATGGTAACCACAAACTGAAAATCTACAATAGATACACATGCGAAAAAGAAAAAGGACTCCAAACACAACACTAAACAAAATTTTCTTTCATAGATGTTCCTTTAAGTCATCAAATCACAAGAGAATGAAAGAGGAAGGGAAGAAAAAGAGACCTACAAAAACAAATCCAAAACAATTAAGAAAATGACAATAGGGGGACTTCCCTGGTGGTCCAGTGGTTAAGACTTTGCCTTCCAATGCAGGGGGTACAGGTTTGATCCCTGGTCGGGGAGCTGGGATCCCACATGTCTTGCAGCCAAAAAATCAAAACATAAACAGAAGCAATATTGTAACAAATTCAAGACGTTAAAGATTGTCCACATCAAAAAAATCTTAAAAAAAAAATAAAATGGCAATAAGAACATACATATTGATAATTACCATAAATGTAAACAGATTAAATGTTCCAACCAAAAGATACAGACTGCCTGAATGGATATCAGGGAAAAAAAAAAAGCCCAGGTATATGCTGTCTAAAAGAGATTCACTTCAGACCAAGGAACACATACAGACTGAAACTGTGGAGATGGAAAAAGGTATTCCATGCAAATGAAAATAAAAAGTAAGCTGGAGTAGCAATATTCATATCAGATGAAATAGACTTTAAAATAAAGACTGTTACAAGAGACAAAGAAAGACACTACATAATGATCAAGGGATCAATCCAAGAAGAACATATAACAATTATAAATATATATGCACCCAACATAAAAGCATCCCAATATATAAGGCAAATACTAATAGCCATAAAAGGAGAAATAGACAGTACTACAACAGTAGCTGGGGACTTTAACACATTATTGACCAGAGACATATTAATACATCTTTTGATACCCGAATGTTATTGGCCAGAGAAGTATCAATACATTTTTAGAGTGTGATACAATTAACATCACCGTGAAGTTCTTAGAGCTTAAAATTGATGAAGGGTTCATTATACAACTTATGATTGTCATTATCATTCACATTTTGCTCTGTTACGCTTTTGTTCCAAGCCTGTGTGTATTATAAACGTAAAATTTTCAAAAACGACGCATTGCAAAATTTTGAGTAAAAAAGAATTTTTCGGTGAATTTTATTCAGATAGTTGCTCTGACTGTCCAAGCAACATATATACTAGTGTCTCAGAAGATTATAGCTCTTCAGAATATAGTTCTGATTCAGATGATGTGAATATTAGACCAATAAAAAGACAAAAAACTTTAGTGATTGATTCTGATATGGAAAGTGAAAATGAAACTCATGGTGCTGGAGAATGCTCCTTTGCTTCTACAGAAGAGTGGATTGAAGACAACATTTCACAAAAATTAGACTTTACAGGTGTCTCAGGTGTGATTTTTTTTTTTTTTGGCGGTATGCGGGCCTCTCACTACTGTGGCCTCTCCTGTTGCAGAGCACAGGCTCCAGATGCGCAGGCTCAGCAGCCATGGCTCAAGGGCCTAGCCGCTCCGTGGCATGTGGGATCTTCCCGGACCGGGGCACGAACCTGTGTCCCCTGCATTGGCAGGCGGACTCTCAACCACTGTGCCACCAGGGAAGCCCTCAGGTGTGAATATTGAATGTACTAACCTACAGAGTGTTAGTGAAATAACAGAATTAATTTTTTGGCCAGCCAAAATAAAAATTGCAGGCCACAGGCATTAGTTTCTGCAAAGATCCCCTGGTAAATAATGAGTTGACACCCCAATTTCATCAGTGGACAGATCATCCAGACAGAAGATCAGTAAGGAAATATAGGCCTTAAATGACACATTAGACCGGATAGACTTAACTGATTTTTATAGAGCATTCCCTCCGAAAGGAACAGAATACACATTCTCCTCAAGTGCACAGGTAACATTCTCCAGGATCGATCACATGCTGGGCCACAAAGCAACCCTCAGTAAATTTAAGAAAACTGAAATCATACCAAGCAACTTCCCAATCACAATGCCATTAATAAAATTAGAAATAAATTACAAGAAAAAAATGTAAAAAACACAAATATATGCAGGCTAAACAATATCCTACTAAACAACCAATGGATCACTAAAGAAATTAAAGAGCAAATCAAAAAATACCTAAAGACAAATGAAAACAAAAGCACAACAATCCAAAACCTATGGGACGCAGCAAAAGCAGTTCTAAGAGGGAAGTTCATAGCAATACAATCTTACCTCAGGAAACAAGAAAAATCTCAAACAACCTAATCTAATACCTAAAGCAACTAGAGAAAGAACAAACAAAACCCAAAGTTAGCAGAAGGAAATAAATCATAAAGATCAGGGCAGAAATAGAAACAAAGAAAACAATAAAAAAGATCAATGAAACTAAAAACTGGTTCTCTGAAAAAGTAAACAAAATTGATAAAATTTTAGCCAGACTCATCAAGAAAAAAGGGGAGAAGGCTCAAATCAACAGAATTAGAAATGAAAAAGAAGTTACAACGTGCACCACAAAATTACAAAGGATCATAACAGACTACGACAAGAAACTATATGCCAATAAAATGGAAAACCTAGAAGAAATGGACAAATTCTTGGAAAGGTACAGTCTTCCAAGACTGAACCAAAAAGAAATAGAAAACATGAATAAACTCATCACAAGTACTCCAATTGAAACTGTGATTTAAAACTCCCAACAGGGATTTTCCTGGCAGTCCAGTGGTTAAGACTCTGCACTTTCACTGCAGGGGGGAAGGGGTTCAATCCCTGGTTGGGGAACCAAGATCCTGCATGCTGTGCCACATGGCCAAAAACAAAAACAGCAACAACGAAAAAAACACCCAACGAACAAAAGTCCAGGATCTGATGGCTTCACAAGTGAATTCTATCAAACATTTACAGAAGAGTTAACACCTATTCTTCTGAAACTATTCCAAAAAATTGCAGAGGAATACTCCCAAATTCATTTTACGAGGCCACCATCACCCTGATATCAAATTCAGACAATATCACTGATGAACATAGACACAAAAATCCTCAACATAATACTAGCAAAATGAATCCAATAGTACATTAAAAAGATCATACACCATGATCAAGTGGGATTTATCCCAAGGATGCAAGGATTCTTCAATATCTGCAAATCAATCAGTGTGATACACCACATTAATAAAATAAAAGACAAAAATCATATTATCCTCTTAATCAATGCAGAAAAAGTTTCTGACAAAATTCAACATCCATTTATGATAAAAACTCTCCAGAAAGTGGGCATGGAGGGAAACTACCTCAACATAATAAAGGCCATATATGACAAACCCACAGCAAACATCTCAATGGTGAAAAACTGAAAGCATTTCCTCTAAGATCGGGAACAACACAAGGATGTCCACTCTCACCACTATTATTCAACATAGTTTCAGAAGTCCTAGCCACAGCAATCAGAGAAGAAAATAGAAACAAAAGCAATCCAAATTGAAAAAGAAGTAAAACTGTCACTGTTTGTAGATGACATGATACTATGCATAGAAGATCTTGAAGATGCTACTAGAAAACTACTAGAGCTCATCAATGAATTTCATAAACTTGCAGGCTGCAAAATGAATGTACAGAAATCTCTTGCATTCCTATACACGAAGAAGAAAAGATCAGAAAGAGAAATCAAGGAAACAATCCCATTTACCATCACATCAAAAAAATAATACCTAGGAATAAAGCTACCTAAGGAGGCAAAAGACCTGTACTCAGGAAACTATAAGATACGGATGAAAGAAAAGAAAGATGACATAAATAGATAGAGAGATAAACCATGTTCTTGGATTGGAAGAATCAATATTGTGAAAATGACTATACTACCTAAAGCAATCTAGATTCAGTGTAATCCCTATCAAATTACCAATGGCATTTTTCAGAATTAGTACAAAAATTTTGTAAAATTTGTATGGAAACACAAAAGACTCCGAATAGCCAAAGCAATCTTGAGAAAGAAAAGCAGAGCTGGAGGAATCAGGTTCCCTGGCTTCAGACTATAATACAAAGCTACAGACATCAAAACAGTATAGTACTGGCACAAAAACAGAAATATAGATCAATGGTACAGGATAGAAAGCCCAGAAATAAATCCATGCACTTATGGTCACCTAATCCATGCCAAAGGAGGCAAGAATATATAATGGAGAAAAGACAGTCTCTTCAATAAGTGGTGCTGGGAAAACTGGACAGCTACATGTAAAAGAATGAAATTAGAACACTCCCTGACACCATACACAAAAATAAACTCAAAATGGATTAAAGATCTAAATGTAAGACAGGATACTATAAAACTCTTAGAGGAAAACATAGGCAGAACACTCTTTGATATAAATTGCAGCAAGATCTTTTTCAACCCACCTCCTACAGTAATGAAAATAAAAACAACAATAAAACAGTGGTACATAATTAAACTTAAAGGCTTTTCACAGCAAAGGAAACCATAAACAAGATGAAAATACAACCCTCAGAATGGGAGAAAATATTTGCAAATGAAGCAAATGACAAGGGATTAATCTCCAAAATATAAAAATAGCTCATGCAGCTCAATATCAAAAAAAAAATCAAATCAAAAAATGGGTGGAAGATCTAAACAGACATTTCTCCAAAGGAGACATACAGATGGCTAAAAAGCACATGAAAAGATACTGAACATCACTAATTATTAGAGAAATGCAAATCAAAACTACAATGAGGTATCACCTCACAGTCAGAATGGCCATCATCAAAAAAATCTACAAACAATAAATGCTGGAGATGGTGTGGAGAAAGGAGACCCTCCTACACTGTTGGTGGGAATGTAAATTGGTACAGTCACTCTGGAGAACAGTATGGAGGTTCCTTAAAAAACTAAAAGTAGAGCTACCATATGATCCAGCAATCCCACTCCTCGGCATATATCTGAAGAAAACTATAATTCGAAAAGATACATGCACCCCAGTGTTTATTGCAGCACTATTTACAATATCCAGGACATGGAAGCAAACTAAATGTCCATCAACAGAGGAGTGGATAAAGCAGGTGTGGTACATATATACAATGGAATATTACTCAGCCATAAAAAAGAATGAAATAATGCCATTTACAGCAACATGAATGGACCTAGAGATTGTCATACTGAGTGAAGTTAAGTCAGAGGAAGACAAATATCATATGATATCGCTTATATGTGGAATCTAAATAAGGGAAAGAATGAACTTGTCTACAAAACAGAAACAGAGTTACAAATGTAGAAAACAAACTTATGGTTACCGGGGGGCGGGGGGTGGGGCAGGAAGCAATAAACTGGGAGATTGGGATTGACATATACACACTACTATATATAAAATAGATAACTAGGGCTTCCCTGGTGGCGCAGTAGTTGAGTCCGCCTGCTGATGCAGGGGACACAGGTTCATGCCCCGGTCCAGGAAAGTCCCACATGCCACGGAGTGGCTAGGCCCGTGAGCCATGGCCACTGAGCGCGCGCGTCTGGAGCCTGTGCTGCGCAGCGGGAGAGGCCACAACGGTGACAGGCCCGCGTACCGCAAAAAAAAAAAAAAAAAAAAAGATAACTAATAAGGACCTACTGTATAGCACAGGGAACTCTATACTCTGTAATGGCCTATATGGGAAAAGAATCTAAAAACGAGTGGATATATGTATATATATAACTCATTTACTTTGCTGTACAACTGAAACTAAGACAACATTGTAAATCAACTATACTCCAAGAAAATTTTTTTTAAAAAAAATGAAGAGAGGGCTTCCCTGGTGGCGCAGTGGTTGAGAGTCTGCCTGCCCATGCAGGGGACATGGGTTCGTGCCCTGGTCCGGTAAGATCCCACATGCTGCGGAGTGGCTCGGCCCATGAGCCATGGCCACTGGGCCTGCGCGTCCGGAGCCTGTGCTCCACAATGGGAGAGGCCACAACAGTGAGAGGCCCGCATACCGCAAAAAAAAAAAATGAAGAGAAAATAAACACTCATTTAGACAGGGAATAAAACCCAAAAAACACAAACAAACAAATAAAAACACTATGGTTCTGGCACAAAAACAGAAATATAGATGAATGGAACAGGATAGAAAGCTCAGAAATAAACCCATGCATCTATGGTCAATTAGTCTATGACAAAGGAGGCAAGAATATACAATGGAGGAAAGACAGTCTCTTCAATAAGTGGTACTGGGAAAACTGTACAGCTACATGTAAAAAAATGAAATTAGAACATTCTTTAACACCATACACAAAAATAAACTCAAAATGGATTAAAGATCTAAATGTAAGACAGGATACTATAAAACTTAGAGAAAAACATAGGCAGAACACTCTTTGACATAAATGGCATCAATTATCTTTTCTGAGCTGTCTCCTAGGGTAATGGAAATAAAAGGAAAAAATAAACAAATGGGACCTAATTAATCTTAACAGGTTTTGCACAGCAAAGGTAACCATAAACAAAACGAAAAGATACCTCTCAGAATGGGAGAAAATATTTGCAAACAATATGACCAACAAGAAATTAGTCTCCAAAATTTACAAACAGCCCATGCACTCAATATCAACAACAACAAAAAAACCCAATCAAAAAATGGGCAGAAGACCTAAACAGACATTTCTCCAAAGAACACATACAGATGGGCAAGAGGCCCATGAAAAAATGCTCAGTCACTAATTATTAGAAAAATGCAAATCAAAACTACAATGAGATATCACCTCACACAGGTCAGAATGGCCATCATCAAAAAAAGTGTACAAATAAATGCTGGAGAGCGTGTGGAGAAAAAGGAATCCTGCTGTATTGTTGGTGGGATTGTAAACTGGTGCAGCCACTCTGGAGAATGGTATGGAGGTTTCTTAAGGAACTAAAAATAGAGCTACTATAAATAGATCCAGCAATCCCACTCTTTGTCTTATATCCACAGAAAAACATGGTTCAAAAGGATACATCACCCCAATGTTGATTGCAGTGCTATTTACAGTAGCCAAGACATGGAAGGAACCTAAATATCCATTGGCAGATGAATGGATAAAGAAGATGTGGTACATATACTCAATGGAATATTATTCAGCCATTAAGAAGCATGAAATAATGCCATTTGCAGCAACAGGGATGGACCTGGAGATTATCATACTAAGTGAAATAAGTCAGAGAAAGACAAATATCATATGATATCACTTATATGCACAATCTGAAAAAAAATGAACACATGAACTTATTTACAAAAGAGAAACAGACTCACAGACTTAGACTACAAACTTATGGGCACCAGGGGGAAAGGTGGGGGTGGGGGGGATAGATTGGGAGTTTGAGATTTACATGTATACCCTGCTATATTTAAAATAGATAAAATAGATAACAAACAAGGACCTACTGTATACCACAGCAAACTCTGCTCAATATTCTATAATAACCTAAATGGGAAAAGAATTTGAAAAAGAATAGATATATGTATAACAATCACTTTGCTATACACCTGAAACTAACAACACTGTTAATCAACTATGCTCCAATATAAAATAAAAAAAAATTAAATAAATAAGTAAAATAAAAAACTAGATTGTAACTTGTAAAAAATAAAATAAATAAATCAACCAGGAAATAAAGGGTGGGGGCGAGAAAAGCATAGAGACAGAACACATGTCCCGGAAAGCTTTGAGAAGACCTTAAGCCTTCACTACAGGCTAATCTCAAGAGTGAGGAGTTCTCTAATTAGTAAAGGTCTTCCACATTCATCTACAAAGACTGAGAGAGACTGCAATTTTTTCAAATGCCCAAATTTTTAAAATCGTTACAAGGCACATAGAGGAAAACATGGCTAATGTAAAGGAACAAAATAAATCTCCAGAAACAGTCTCTGAAGAAACACATGCATCAGGGTTACTAGAAAAAGACTTTAAAACAATGTCTTAAATATGCCCAAAGAGCTAAACGAAACCATGAACAAAGAACTAAAAGAAATTAGGAAAATGATATTAGAACAAAATGAGAATATCAATAAAGAGCCAGAAATTATAAAAGATTCAAAAAGAAATTCTAGAGCTGAAAAACACAAAAAAAATGAATTGAAAAATTCACTAGAGGGATTCAACTGCAGACTCAGAGAGGGAGAAAAAGAAACAGCAAACTTGAAAACAGGTCATTTGAAATTATCAGTTCTGAGGAACAAAAAGAAAAAAGAATGAAAAAAAGTGAACAGAGCCTAAAGGACTTACAGAACATTATCAAGTGGACCCATATATGCATTATGGGAGTAACAGAAGGGAAAGAAAGTAAAGGACAGAGAGATTATTTGAAGAAATAATGACTATCATATGACATCACTTTATGTGGAATCTAAAATCTGACACAAATGAACTTATTTACGAAAGAGTAACAGACTTACAGACACTGAAAACAAATGTATGGTTACCAAAGGGGAAAGGGGGTGGGGGAGGAATAAATAAGGAGTTTGGGATTAGCAGATACAAACTTCTATATATAAAATAAACAACAAGGTCCTACTGTATAGCATAGAGAAGTATATTCACTATCGTGTAATAAACCATAATGGAAAAAAATATAAAAAAGAATATGTATATATATGTATAACTGAATCACTTTGTTGTACACCAGAAACTAACACAGCATTTTAAATTATACTTCAATTTTGAAAGAAAGAAAGCAGGAAAGAAAGAAGGAAAGAAAGGCTGAAAACATCCCCAAATTGAGGAAAGGCATAAATACACTAATCCAAGAAGCAGAATAAACTCCAAGCAGAATAAACTCAAATAGACCCACAGGGCAGTGGAATGATATATGTTAATTGCTAAAAGAAAAAAAAAACCTTTCAACCAAGAGTCTGGCAAAACTATCCTTTAAAAATGAGGGAGAAACTAAGACATTACCAGATGAAGAAAATTTGAAGGAGCTCATTACCACTAAAGCTACAAGAAATGCTAAGGAGTTGTTCAAGTTGAAATGAAAAGAAATTAGTAACTTGAAGTCATATGAAAATAAGAAGTTCTCCAGTAAAGGTAAATAAATGTACAAATATTAAAAAATAGTATTTGTAATTTGATTTGTAACTCTACTTTTTGTTTCCTACAGGATTTAAAAGACAAATGCATAAAAAATGAGAAATCTAGATTAATGGGTACACAAAATATATAGATGTAATTTGTGACATCAATAACATAACTGGGGGTTGCTATAAACAAGTAGAGCTTTGTATGCATTTGAAGTTAAGTTGCCAACAATTTATGATAGATGGTCATTACTTCAGGATATTATATGAAAACCCCATCATAATCACAAGGAAAATATCTATAGAATATACATAAAGGGAGGTAAGAAAGGAATCAAAAGGTGTCATTAAAAAAAATCAACCATATAAAGGCAATAATAGATTAAGTGACAAAAAGCTTTAAAACATATAGAAAACAAATGAAATGGCAAAAGAAAGTGCTGCCCTATTAGTAATTACTTTAAATGTCAATGGATTAAACTCCCCAATCAAAAGATGTAGATTGATAAAATGGGTTTAAAAAAAAACAAAACAGGATCCAACTACGAGCTATCTATATGAGACATATTTTAGATCTGAAGACACTCGTAGGTTGAAAGTGCAATGATAGAAGAAGATATCTCATGCAAACAGCAACCTAAAGAGAGCAGAGATGGCTATACCTACATTACACAAAATACACTTTAAGTCAAAAACTGTCACAAGACAAAGAAGGACACTATATAATGATAAAATGATCAATTCACCTCGAAGTTAAAGCAGTTATAAATATACATGCATGGAACATCAGAACACCTAAATATATAAAGCAACAAAACATATGAAAACTACAGGATACAGTGAAAGCAGTGCCAAGAGGGAAATGTATAGCTTAAATACTTTCATTGAAATCAATAATCTAACTACATCTTGAGAAACAAAAAATAAAAGAACATATTAAATCCAAAGCTACCAGAAGGAAGGAAATAATGAAGATTAGAGGAGCGATAAATAAAACAGGGAGTAGAAAAGAAATAGAGAAAATCAACATAACCAAGAGTTGGTTCTCTGAAAAGGTCAAAGAAATTAATGAACCTTTAGAGAGACTGAGGAAAAGAAGAGAGAAGACCAAAATAACTAAAATCAGAAATGAAAGAGGAGCTATTACTACAAATTTTATAGAAATAAAAAGGATTATAATAGAGTACTGTGAACAACTGTACTCCAACAAATTGGATAACCTGGATGTAATGCATGAGCTTTTTAAAAACACATAAACGGTACCAAGACTGAATCATGAAGAAACAGAAAATCTGAATAGGCCTATAATTAGTAAGGAGAGTAAATAATCAAAGACCTTTTAACAAAAAGGTTTTCTACCCAAGAACAAATGGCTACACTGATGAATTCAACCAAATATTTAAAGAACCCTTATCCTTCTCCATGTCTTCTGAAAAACTGAAGGGGAGGGAGCACTTCCTAACTCATTCTATGAGGCCAGCATTAACCTATTATCAAAACCAAAGACACTAAAAGGAAAGAAAATTATAGACAAAAATCCTCTCTGAATACTGGTGTAAAAAATTTCAGCAAAATATTAGCAAACAGAATTCAACAGAACATTAAAAGGGTTATATACCATGACCAAACAGGATTTATTCCTAGAAAACAAGGATGGATCAACATACAAAAATAAATCAATGTAATGTATGACATTAACACAATAACAGAAAAAAACCTACATGATCATCTCCATTAATACAGAAAAGGCCGTTTACAAAATCCAATACCCTTATGACAAAAATTTAACAAACTAGGAATAGAAGGAAAATACCTCAACATAATAAGGCCATATATGAAAATCCACAGCCAACATCATACTTGCATTAATCAGGGTTCTCCAGAGAAAACAGACCCAATTGGAGATATATGTACGTACATTTGTGTATTATTATTATTGTTATTATTATGATTGATTGACATGATTATGGAAGATGACAAGCCTCAAGATCTGTAGTTGGTAAGCTGGAGTGCTAGGAGAGATGATGATGTAGTTCGAGCCTGAAGGGTGGTAGGCTCAAGACCCAGAAAAGGCCAATGTTTCAGCTCAAGTCTGACGGCAGGAAAAAAACTTTTATCCCCACTTGAAGGCACTCAGGCAGAAGAAATGCCCCTTGCTCATGGTTGGGTCAGCCTTTTTGTTCTCTTCACACCTTCAGCTGATTTGATGATATCCACCAACATTAGAGAAGGCAATCTGCTTTCCTCAGTCTGCTAACTTGTGTGTAATCTTGTCCAGAAACACCCCCACAAACACACCCAGAATGACTGACCAAATGTTTGGGCACCCCATGGCCCAGTCAAGTTGACACATAAAAGTAATAATCACAATACTCAATGGTTAAAGTCAGAAAGCTTTTACTCTGAAATCAGGAAAAAGACTGTCCACTTTCATCACTTCGATTCAACATAGTACTGAAAGACCTAGCCAGGGCAATTAGGCAAAGAAAGAAACAAAAGAGATCCAAATTGGAAAGGAAGACATAAAATTATCTCTGGCTACTGATGACATGATCTTATATGCAGAAAACTAAAGATTCCACAAAATTTGTTAGACCTAATTGAGTGAATTCAGCACAGCGGCAGGATACAAATTAATACACAAAAATTAGTCATGTTCTGTATAGTAACAATGAATAATGCAGAGGAAATTAAAACAATTTTACTTATGGGAGCATCAAAAAGAATAAAATAAATAGAAATAAATTTAACCAAGGAAATGAAAGCTTTGTACACTGAAAACTGCACTTTCTGAAAGAAAGTAATGAATACACACAGAAAAGGAAAAACACCCAGTGGATTGGAAAACTTAATATTGTTAAGAAGTCAATAATACCCAAAGCAATTTACAGATTCAATGCAATTTCTATCTAAATCCCAGTGATTTTTTTTGCTTTTTTCAGAAAAGAAAAAGACATTCTAAAATTCTTATGCAATTTCAAGGGATCCTGACTAGCCAAAAACAACCTTAAAAAAGAAAAATGTTAGAGGTCTCACACTTCCTGATTTCAAAACTTACTGCAAAGCTAAAGTAACCAAAACAGTGTGGTACAGGCATAGTACAGACATAGAGACCAATGGAAAAGAATAGACAGCCCAGAAATAAATCCTCACATATTTGGATGAGTGATTTTCTACAAGGGTATGAAACCATTCAATGGGGAAAGGACAATCTTTCCAACAAATCGTGTTAGGAAAATTGGATATCCACATGCAGAAAATAAAAATTAAAAAATTGAAGTTGTACCCTTAATTTACATCATATGTGAAAACGAACTAAAAATGGATAAAGACCTAAACTTAAGAGCTAAAACTATAAAAGGCTTACAAGAAAACACACGGGAAAAAAATCCATGACACTGAATTTGTCAGTGATGTCTTGGACATGGTACTTAAAGCATAGTCAACTAAAGAAAAAATAGGTAAGTTAGATTTCATCAAAATTAAAAACTTTTGTGCATTGAAGGGCACTATCAACAGAGTGAAAACGCAAATAATGGAATGAGAGAAAATAATTGCAAATCATGTATCTGATATGGAATTGATACTCAGAATATATAAAGAACCCTACAACTCAATAACAAAAGAACCTCTTTTTTTTCCTTTTTTTGGCCACGCTGCACAGCATGTAGGATCTAAGTTCCCCAACCAGGGATCAAACCTGCGCCCCCTGCATTGGAAGCAAGGAGTTTTAACCACTGGACTGCCAGGGAAGTCCCAAAAAGAAACTGATTTAGTAATGGGCAAAAGACCTGAATAGATATTTCTCCAAAGATATACAAATGCCCAATAAGCACATGGAAAGATGTTCAACATCACTAGTCATCAGAGAAATGCAAATCAAAACTACAATGAGATACCACTTCATACCCATTAGTATGGCTATTATTAAAAAAAAAAAAAAAACAGAAAATAACAAGCACTGACAAGGATGAGGAAAAACTGGAACTCTTGTGCATTGCTGGTGGGAATATAAAACAGTGCAGCCACTGTGGAAAAGAGTATGTTGATTCCTCAAAGAATTAAAAATAGAATTACCATATGATCTAATAATTCCACTGGATATATACCCAAAAGGACTGAAAGCAGGGTCCCTTTTTTTTTTTTAACATTTTTATTGGAGTATAATTGCTTTACAATAGTGTGTTAGTTTCTGCTTTATAACAAAGTGAATCAGTTATACATATACATATATCCCCATATCTCTTCCCTCTTGTGTCTCCCTCCCTCCCACCCTCCCTGTCCCACCCCTCTAGGTGGTCACAAAGCACCGAGCTGATCTCCCTGTGTTATGCGGCTGCTTCCCACTAGCTATCTATTTTACATTTGGTAGTGTATATATGTCCATGCCACTCTCTCACTTTTTCCCAGCTTACGCTTCCCCCTCCCCGTGTCCTCAAGTCCATTCTCTAGTAGGTCAGAGTCTTTATTCCCGTCTTGCCCCTAGGTTCTTCATGATGAAAGCAGGGTCTTGAAGAGATATTGGTACACCCATGTTCATAGCAGCATTATTCATAATAGCCAAAAGGTGGAAGAAACCCACTGACAGATGAATGGATAAGCAAAATGTTGTGTAGACATACAATAGACTATAATTCGGCCTTTAAAATAAATGAAATTTTGGGACTTCCCTGGTGGCGCAGTCGTTAAGAATCCACCTGCCAATGCAGGGGACACAGGTTCAAGCCCTAGTCGCTAGCCCTAAGCCCTAGCCCTTAGTTGCTGTGAAGCAACTGAGCCTGGGTGCCACAACTACTGAGCCTGCGCTCTAGAGCCCACAAGCCACAACTACTGAGCCCACGTGCCATAACTACTGAGCCCACATGCCACAACTACTGAAGCTCGCACACCTAGAGCCCAAGCTCCACAACAAGAGAAGCCGCCACAATGAGAAGCCTGCGCACCACAACAAAAAGTAGCCCCTGCTCGCTGCAACTAGAGAAAGTCTGCGCACAGCAACAAAGACCCAACGCAGCCAAAAATATAAATAAATAAATAAATTTATTTAAAAAACAATAAATGAAATTTTGACACATGCTACAATATGGATGAAATTTGTAGACATTATGCTAAGTGAAATAAGCCAGTCACAAAAAGACAAATGCATGATCCCATGTATATGCGGTCCCTAGAGCAGTCAAATTCTTAGAGACAGAAAGTAGAATGGTAATTGCCAGGGGCTGGAGGGAGGGGGAAGTTATCATTTAATGGGTACAGTTTCACTTGCAGATGGACAGTAGTGATGGTTGCATAACAATCTGAATATATTTAATGCCACATAACTGTGCACTTAAATGTTAAAGTGGTAAATTTTATATTGTCTATATTTTACCACAATTTTTAAAAATTCTCAATTTTTCCTAAAACTTTTGGAAAATGTTCAGAGTTAGAGTACTCAAGGTGAAAGAGAAACTGTAGGTGGGCAGACTGGAAAGAATGTTGGCAGCAGCTCGTTGATATAATACTCATTTAACTTTTGACTTCACTGTCCCAAGTGAATTTAACGTCCAAATAAATGTAAGATGCTGGACTAAACATTCTGAAGGTGACAGTGCAAATATTTTATTTCCAGTATTCACAAGATACTTTTAATATTATTGTTTATTGCACTGTTATTTTGCAAACAATATATATAAACATTACAAAGGCCTTTATAAATAATGCATGAGAATTAACACAACAAATATCCTTGTAGCGTAAATACCTGACATTAAAATTTTTGGTTGTAAAAAGTGCCTGACATTGAGCTTTTGATTGCTGAGGCATCCATTTCAAAAGATATCCGTCTTGAATAAACTTATTGCCAGCTGTATGACACAGCTACAAACAAAACAACCAGATAAAGAATTAGGCCACCCCACCCATAAAGTTCCCTCTCTCAGAAAACCCTGCGTCACCTAGACTACTTGAGTGACCCTGCTTCTCCCTTCCTGTACCCTAATTCCTGCTCTTATGCTTTAAATTAGCCAATAAAGAATGAACTCGTAAAACCCTAGACACCCCAACCTCAGACCCTAATAAAGGCAGAGCCCCAGGTCTGTGTACTCTACTCACAACTTGGCTTGCTGTGTACCCTCCAGGACCGGTGAGTAATAAATCTTGTTCCTCAAACCTCCCTGATGGTTTTTGCTGAAGTACATCCCGCAATCATAGTAAGAACGACAAGGGCCACTTCAGCCACACATTAGGAGAAATGTCTGTGGGGGCCTGCTACAAGTAACAGTGGCCAGAGGTAGTGCCCCAGGCATTCCTAGCTGAAAGCATCTCTATCCATAGTCTAGGACCCACACAAAAATCCTTATCAAAGTCATCTGCGTATCTGGTAGGAAGGACTAAAAGATTTGTTTTCTATCCTCAAATATATCACCATATTTAAAAATTTTTTGCTTTGCTTCATTATTTCTCTGGACCCAATTTCTACCTTAGAGGCTATTGTGAGAATCTACTCAGCAAGTCTGATAGACTATTACATAGGACTCTGTGCCAAAGCAATTCCTAAACTATATCATCAGAGCCATTCAGCCCTCTGCCCCAAATTATCACCTTCCCAATCATATAGCAGACATATATTTAACCTGAGGAAAGTTATTAACTTCATAAGGAACAGTACAAATACCCTTACAGAAAGCCATGTATTAAATTTAAACTCATTTATCTATAGGGTAGTGTGTGCAAGTAGAACTTAGAGGGTAGAAATACCTAAAAATGTTTGAAGAAAAAGCAACAGGAGAGCAGCAGTTTTAGAAAACTGAAAGAACTAAGAATAAACTTCTGCTTTATACCATCACTGTAGAAAAATCTTTGAAATGAGGAGCTACATAGTACCCTTTGCTATGATTAATAATTTCTCTTCTAGTAAAAAATGGAATCTCTTTCCTTCCTGTTCATCTGTACTGAATCAAGAATTTTTAGTAGAAAAAAAATGTCCTTATATCCATCTAATCACAGAGAAAAAAAAAGAAAAAAGTCTATGGTCTATTGAATGATTTCATTTGAAGCCAACTACACTGAAAAGAAGCAGTCTTACTTTCCAAGACTCTAAGAAGTTGTGAAGCCTGTGCAGATTAATATATGATAGATACAACACCACTGCATATTAGCTGGGGATTTCTCTACAAAGACCTTCTCTCCTTGGCAGTTGATACAGTGGGGTTTTCCTGCGTTTAGAAGGAAGCACTGTCCGGAATGTTAATTCAATAACTATGATTGTTGTGAGCCAAATCATATCAAGGGGTAGTCTGACTGGGCAGCTGCCTTGGAAGCCAACTATAAAATGTACTAAAATATCACTGGAAAAAAATAGTAATATGATGCCAGCTAATGCAGATTTCCACATGGGACTTCTAACATAACTGGCAAGAGGTCAATTGGCCCTGATTTCCCTGAAACAGATAGCATCCCAGAGTGGAAATAACATACACTCATCACCCTCACTACCCTGTCTCTACTGAGCATTTTTGCCACAGATATGTGTAGGTTATGTGGTGATACTATAGGGCTTAATTCCCAGGACCAACAAAGCCACAATTTCCAGCAGTTGGCAGCCTCAGGGCAGGTTACCAGGGACAGGTGATTTATATTTTCATTTAAAAATGGAAACCATTTAATTTGTCTCCAAAGAATAAATTTAGTTCAGAAAATCATAAAAGAAAAGCAAAGAAGTAAAGAATCAGAAATACCTTGTCTGTGTGGAAGCTGGAAGTAGAGCAGATAGTGGGAAAGAAAATTTAAACATTCTATCTTTAGTGAGTATGATGAGTGACTGATGCTATATGATAATGAGTAATGGAAAATTTGTGGAACAAAAATAATCCCAAATAATTTGAAATGATATATCATATTCTGTCCAAGTAATAAATTTCTAATTACAATGATAAAATGTATTAATAGAAAATTTGTTTACCTCTAACTCTAATAAAGAAATGTTTTAAAATATTTAAATAAAAATATTAAAAATATACAAAATTAAGCAAATCATAAAATATTAAATTGAATAAAATATTGAAATATTTTAAATCATTTTGAAGTAGCTCTCAACAATTAGTCTAGGGCTTCCCTGGTGGCGCAGTGGTTAAGAATCTGCCTGCCAATGCAGGGGACACGGGTTCGAGTCCTGGTTGGGGAAGTTCCCACATGCCGCGGAGCAACTAAGCCTGTGCACCACAACTACTGAGCCTGTGCTCTAGAGCCCGTGAGCCACAACTACTGAGCCCATGCACCACAACTACTGAAACCCATGTGCCTAGAGCCCGTACTCCGCAACGAGAAGCCACCACAATGAGAAGCCCGCGCACCGCATCGAAGAGTAGCCCCTGCTTGCCGCAACTAGAGAAAGCCCGCGTGCAGCAACGAAAACCCAACACAGCCAAAAATAAATTAATTAATTAAAAAAAAATTCGTCTAGGACACCCACAATGTCAGTCTAGCCCTAGTTGTGAGAATCGATGTTATAAAACACCTTTATTAAATGCATGTCAATGTCAGTCTAGCCCTAGTTGTGAGAATCGATGTTATAAAATACCTTTATTAAATGCATGTCAATGCAAAAACAGTATCTGAAAATAATTAGAATATGAGTAGGAAACAGCTAAATAATTCACATCCTTCTTGAATGTTGACTTTGCTGTTCCTTTGGGGGTTTTCGAGGTGGGATTATAACTTTTGGCCACAGGGTATCACTTATCCTACTGCCATTGCAAAACTGAATGTCTTCCTAAGCATCCAGAACATAGATAATTCATGTTTAAGCTATGGCCAATCAATAAAAGGAAAATGAAAACAAATTATATAAAACCACATATACGGAAAACAGAAAATAAGCTATAGTTTACGAATATGTCAATAAGAACTCATCAAATTATGTACTACTTAATAGGATTTAGGTACTTCCTAATATGGAATTATTCCCCAGGTTAGATGACAAAGGCAGAGACAAGGTCTCTATACAACCACTGTAAATATCCTTTGTGTTACCTCAGAGAAAAAAGCCTATACTGCTATGGGAAGCCTTCTCCAGTACGTCCCCATTAGACCTTCAGGGTCTCAGAGCACTTGGGTATCAGCATAAAAGACAGATTTTTTTTTTTTGAGGTCTTGGTTGTTAATACTGATGAGGAAAAAAAATTGACATTGTGGTACGATGGTAGAATGAGGAGGTAAGAAAGCAGGATGGTAGACAGGCATGGGTGGCCAGAATTAGTTGGTTACTCAGGGTGCTGTGTGGGGAAGGCAATAACTGTTGGATATGGAAGGGTTTATAAGACCAACTTTTGACTAGAATAAGCCCAAATTGTTGGCACTCTTTACCCCAAAAAGATTCGCATGCTGTGGGTTTAGAGAGGCCAAGTTGGAAGAAGGACAGTATCACAGAAAGTAAAGTGGTAATAAATTTTCTTGACATAATAAACACTAGTAAAACTATACAAAGAACTGGACTCTGAACTGGAGAACTCTCATCCAGAATGATGGAGACAAGTTGAAAGATTTTCTGACTGGGGACATAGAAGTTATATGAACATTAGGGAAAACAATGAAACGAACAAATTTTATATGAAATTTTGTCTAAGTAATGGACATAGGGAGGCCTTGTCATATTCCTACATATCTTTACCCAATGTAGTAATTAGATTTTTTAAGTTCTAGAGAAAATCCCAGCAAGCTGTCTTCCGCGCTTTGGAATGTTCTGTGGCTTCAAATGTTTTCCTGTTTTAATCCCTTGGAAAATCTGTATAAAACTATAACAGATTTTACATTTTAGCATCAAAAATAGAAGGTAATAACTTAGAAGTTTACAGCACTAACTTTAAAAAAAAAAGACCAAAAGTAAAAGTTACCCTCCACAACATCTGCGTAGTGTCTTACATATAATAGATGTTGAAAAAAGTTTATTGGATGAATGGTCTCTTGGCTGTCCTAGGCTCTCCACTTAATGACCTTTCGGTGGTATGGAGTGAAATCCCTGTGGCATGGCATGTTTAGTCAGGAGGGTTATTTTAACATAAAATCAGGCTAAGAGAGACTGACAGAGCCATGAGTGTGCCTGTACCACCCCAGGTCACTCACTTTAAATCACTACAAGTCTCTCTGAATCTCTGTGCTTCATATGTCTTTTTGCTCTTTGAAGAATTTTATTTTTCTTTTTATCTTATACCTGTCAGTTTATGTGATTTGATTTTATGAAGGATGAACAGTCCTAATTTCTGCAGTGCTAAACTTAGAAATGAAGCTATCAGGTGACTTATTTTAATGGGCCAAGGGTGGGGTCTGCTCTATGTGTAACAGGACTGCCTTTAAAATATCATTAAAAATGGAATCTGTCTTGGTGCAGCCACTATGGAAAACAGTACGGAGGTTCCTTAAAAAACTAAAAATAGAGTTACCATATGATCCAGCAAACCCACTCCTGGGCATATATCCAGAAAAGATTAAAACTCTAATTTGAAAAGATACATGCACCCCAATTTTCACAGAAGCATTATTTATAATAGCCAAGACATGAAGGTGACCTAAGTGTCCATCAACAGATTAATAAATAAAGAAGATGTGGTATATATATATATACAATGGAATACTACTTGGTCATAAAAAAGAATGAAATATTGCCATTTATAGCAACATGGATGGACCTAGAGATTATATCATATTGAGTCAAGTAAGCCAGACAGAGAAAGACAAATATTATATGATATCACCTATATGTGGAATCTAAAAAATAATACAAATGAACTTATTTACAAAACAGAAACAGACTCACGGACATAGAAAACAAACTTATGGTTACCAAAGAAGAAAGAGAGGGGGTAGGGATAAATTAGGAGTATGGGATTAACAGTTATACACCACTATATATAAAACAGATAAGTAACAAGGATTTACTGTATAGCACAGGGAACTATATTCAGTATCTTATAATAACCTACAATGGAAAAGAATCAGAAAACAATATATATATGTATAACTGAACCACTCTGCTCTATACCTAAAACTAACACAATATTGCAAATCAACTACACTTCAATTAAAAAAAAAATCTGTCTTTATAGACAATAGCTCAGAATTTGTTATTTATTTATAGAAGTTTGGTTTGTTTTTTTGTTTTTTGTGTTTTTTTTTTGCGGTACGCGGGCCTCTCACTGTTGTGGCCTCTCCCGTTGCGGAGCACAGGCTCCGGACACGCAGGCTCAGCGGCCATGGCTCACAGGCCCAGCCGCTCCGCGGCACGTGGGATCTTCCCGGACCAGGGCACAAACCCGTGTCCCCTGCATCGGCAGACGGACTCTCAACCACTGCGCCACCAGGGAAGCCCAGAAGTTTGGGTTTACATTAAATTTTATTAGTTTATTTTTGGCTGCATTGGGTCTTCGTTGCTGCGCGCCCGCTTTCTCTAGTTGCGGTGAGCGGGGGCTACTCTTCGTTGCAGCGCGTGGGATTCTCATGGCGATGGGTTCTCTTGTTGCGGAGCATGGGCTCTAGGCACGTGGGCTTTAGTAGTTGCAGCACGTGTGCTCAGTAGTTGTGGCTCACAGGCTCGAGAGCGCAGGCTCAGCAGTTGTGGCACAAGGGCCTAGATGTTCCACGGCATGTGGGATCTTCCCAGACCAGGGCTCGAACCCGTGTCCCCTGCATTGGCAGGCGGATTCTTAACCACTGCACCACCAGGGAAACCCCTACATTAAATTTTAAAATGCAGTTACTTTGCAATTGCCTTTATGGAGTATCCAAGAAAATCCCACTTCTCTAGTCTTCCAAAAACTCCTCGAACAGCCCTGATTCCTATGAGGTCCCCAATTTGTTGGGAAGAAGTGTTTATTTAATCCTAAATTTTGTAGTTACATGATAGGTAAGCATAAATAAGTTTAGTTACTAGCTAAAATGAGGTTAGAATTTCTGAACTGGACATACTATTGCTTCTTCCCCCTCGTCCCACCTTTTATACTACTCTGTGAATAGTAAGTTGAGGTCACTTTAATCATTCAGTAAATCATGGACATAGGAATAGTAGTAACTGAGCAATCTCAATTGCAAACATTTATAGTGAGCTTACAAAATGCCATGCTCTGTGTTAAGCATGTAAAGAATTTAACCCTTACAACCACACTATGTCATAGGTCCCCAAGACAAATGATAATATTCCTGTTTTACAAATGAGAACACTGAGGTTTAGTTAACATACCCTGAAGAGTCCCACAGCTAGTAAATACTAGAATCTAGAATCTAAACCAAAGTCTTCAGTATTATACTTCATTTTTACTATGGAACTGAAGTATACTTACAAATCAAGTTATTAATAAGTCTGAATGTCATTTAGAACACTTCATACCTAAAACCTAGGTTGCAAATGAAGGTGGAGGCCAAAACATGCTCTCAACCAACTACTGCTCTACTTTATACTTTGGCTTTATGTGCTATTTACTAATACTAATGATTTAATTTGAAGAGGAATGAGGTACACTGTAGATATGAAAGCATCTGCCCATTGTCTACACAAGAGTCAATAACCTTTCCCTACTGACAGAGCTCTTAGATTGTTCAGATGGTGCCTGCGGTGCCTTGACCTCAGAGATTTTGATTCTTACCATAGCTCAGGGAGTAAATCTCCATTGCTCGAAACCATTGTAGTTATCTGATTTTCTTTGGTCAGTTATTAGTCTGGAAGTAGTCATGTAACTTCCTTCTAGCCAATAAGATATAAGAGGAAGTCTACTGCACTGAGCTCTAGAAAGGCTTTTTCTTTCTCAGTAAAAAAGGAACAGACATGGCTGGCATAGATCTTTGCTCCTTTTCCTTTCTTCTTGCCTGGACTGTGGACATGTTGGTATATAGGTTGTATTGTGACCAAGAAATGACAAACATGAGAATGAAGACAACATGCTAAGCATAGCAATGCACAAAGGATGCAGAAAGACCTAGATTCCTGATATTTATCGTTGAATGTCTGCATCAGCCTTAAGCAGCTTACCACTGACATTCATGTTATAAGAGGGGAAAAAAACACCCTTAATTTTTTAAGCTGTCATAGGTAGATTTTCACTTATCTGGAGCAGAATATATTGCAGACTGATAAAAGGTCTCAAAACATGACCCTTACAACATGTAGCTGGCAGGCAATCTTTGTTGATATATTTATCAAACTAAAAATCACAAGCCCCCAAACTTTTGCTGATCCCACCCCTGGGTACCAGCAAGCTCTTTCTCATCCTGAGCTAGACTGTGTCTTTGGATTCAGAGGAAAGAGGGGCTGCAGAAATGACTTGTAGCAACCCTGGGTTATTCGTTTAAGTCATGAAATATCATAGACTTTAGGCTAGCAGGTTGCTTTAAGATTTTATGATACAGTTTAGAACAATACATACCTAGAATTTTGAAAAGAGTCCATATTAATGTTGGCAGAAATGACTGTGAGTAATCTGAAAAATAACTTAGAATGGTAGAATTCTGTAAGCATGAGACTTACTGAAGACAGGTCCCTTACTGATTATAAATTTTTTAATGTTAGATTTATGGGAGGGTTCACCACTTTAGTATCTTCATGACAAAACATTTTCAGTTTTATTTCTGATATGCAATCTGATTTGCATGAATCCCTTCCCACACCAGGGTTTACTTTATTAATCTGTAATATTTCCCCACAGACATTGTAATAAGCCAAATAAAGAAGAATTTGGGGGAGCTTCTCTATATTTAGAAGAGTTAAAAAAGTAAAACAATTTCTGAGAAACATATTCAAAATTCTTGAAAGGCATGTTAGGTATTTAATCGAATTTCAAAGTGCCTGGAAACAAGGGTAAGGTACATTCACAGAGATTTATCTTTTTAAAAGAATTTCTTCCCATTTGGTTTGATATATTTTTGTGTAAAACTTCTAGTTTATATAAACTATAATTTCCCAAAATAAAATATACAAATATAATTCTTAATATTGCCAAAATGTCATTTGTTTTTCTGACCTTGAAGAAGATATCAGTGTCAACACAAACGAAGAACATGAACTTGATATGTTTATCATTTTACCATTTGTAGCTAGATAAATGTAATTATTTCAGTGGGTGTACATACACATATGTGTGTGTATATTTATATACATCAAACAGTAAGATCTTATGTGGCATGTACTATGGGGAAAAGAAAAAGTATAGTAGGACAAGGGGAATCAGGAGTTAACAAAGAAGAGTATGAAAACTGCAATTTTAAATAGGGTGATCAAGGTAGGCCTTATTTCCATGGTGTAAATACTCCCACTATGGTCAACTTCAAGCTACCAAAGGTTTGAAACTGGCTTGTAAAATTCCTGAATATTTAATAATTGGCACTTATGAACTGGTAAAAGCTGGCTCTAGAAGAAAATTTGAGCAAAGACTTGAAGAAATTGAAGGTGCTCACTTACATCTGGGGAAGGAGCCAAGCTTACATCAGGGAGAGCAGCTAGAGCAAGGCAGAATCTAGAGGACTTGAGGAACGTCAAGTAGGTCTGTATGATGGAGCACAGGAAAGAAGTAACAAGGGGGAGAGATCAGATTCTGTAGGGCCTTGTAAGCTTTCCAAGGACTTTGATTTTCACCCTGTGCGAAAAGAGAATCCATTGCAGAGTGCTGAGTAGAAGAGTGACATGATCACATTTTCAAAGGATCAGTTTGGCTGCTTTATTGAGAATAGATTTTAGGAGAACAACTTGGAAGGAGGGAGACCAGTTTGGCAGCTAAGCCATTAATCCAGATGGTGAAGTTATCTTTTGAAAGTAGAACTAACGGACTTTACTAATGGATTGCATGTATGGTGCTGGAGAAAGAGAAGAGTCAAGGATGACTCCAAGTTTGGGAGCTGAGAACTAGAAAGATGGAGTTGCCCCTGAATTAGATGGAGAAGGCCAAGGGTGGAGGAAACTCCAGGGGAAAGATCAGAAATTCTGTTCTTACTGCTTGCCTTTGAGTTCTCTCAGGTTGGAGAGAACAGAAGGAATCGTAAAGGGAAAATGAAAAGGAGTAACGAAGTGAACAAAAATTAAGGGAGGGTAGTGTCCTAGAATCTATGTGAAGAAAATGTGTCAAATACGGATTCAATATCTTTTCGTATTGAGATGCATTTTTTTCAGAATGACTTTTTTGCTCACCCTAAGTACGTGGCATCTAGGATTTAAACGTATAAGATATTCTAATTAAATTATGTTTAGTTGGAAATAATACCCACTGACTATGACAATGATCAAGAAATAACATCTATTTTAGCAATTTTAACTTGATTTGTGTTTAGTTCCAAAAGGAATCTGAAATCTTTTATTAGGAATTCCACTATTAAATCAGAATTTTATTTTCATTTTTTTTATGTTTGGGGGCATGCAAAATTGAACTAATCATAATCCTTAGTTCATAACAAACTTTTAGCACTGCATGGTCTGCTTTTATTTATATAGCTATTTATATATTTGTATTTATCACCCATAAGCCCCCACCTAAAATTCAGCACCCAAAACAAAAGTTAGGACCTCGAAAATTACTTGATCTAACAATATTGCTTGCCTACCATTCCATTCTTTTGGCTTCTTCTCCCCAAAATAAACATCCTCTTGAATTTTAGGTTTATCATCCTTCCCATGCATTACTTTTTTTATAGATTTAGTGCATATATAAGGATTCCTTTGAAAGTATATCTTATTTTATTTTAGTTCTCTTTAATTTATAAAAAGGATAAAATGTTTACTATTTTGAGGCTTTTTCATATATCATATTGCTGAGTTTCATATACATTGTTTTATGTTTGAGTAGTTTATTTATTTTGACTGCTGTATCCATTCATCCATTACTGAATTGATGGACCCTTGCATTGTTGCCAGATTTTGCTAGTGTGAAAAATACCGTTATGAACATTTTTGTACATTTCTCCTGTTGGCTATATATCTGCTCCATTGGTCTCTTTCTAGCCCTGCACAAATATCACACTATCTTAATTACTATAACTTTATGATAACTTTCAGTATCTTATGAAGCAAGTTGTACCAATTTGTCCTTCAGTTTTATCTTAGCATTTCTTGGCCATTTGTTTTTTCATCTAAATTTTAGTATCTACTTGTCAAGTTCTACAAAAATTTTGTTGAAATTTGCATTATAATTTAGAGGAAACTAAATTAGTTGGGAATAAGAATTGGCTCACTCACTTATGGGGGCTGGCAAGTCTAAAATATGCAGTCAATGCCCCACTTCAAGTCTGAGTCTGAAGGTTGACAGACTGCTGTAGAACCAGGAAAAGTCTATGTCTCAGTTTGAAGGTGATCAGGCAGAGAATTCTCTCTTATTCAGGGTAAGGCCAGCCTTTTGTTTTATTCAGGCCTTCAACAGATTAGATGAAGCCCACTGAAATTATGAAGGGCAATCTGCTTTATTCAGTCTACCAATTTAAATGTTAATGTTAATTTTGGTTAATCCAAAAATACCCATACAGAAATACCCAGAATAATGTTTGACCAAATATCTGAACACTCCATGCATGGCCCAGTTAACATGTAAAATTAACCATCACATTCATCTACTGAGATGATCCCATGACTTTCTCTTGTCATATGTTAGTATGATGATCTGTAATTGATTTTCTAATGATAAATCCTACTTCATGAATTATTTTTATACACATGACTCAACAGTTTTTGACTATTATTTTATCACATTTTTGCATTTATCTAAGTGAGATTTACCTATTGTTTACTTTCTTGTACCCTTATCTACATTTGAAAATATAGTTATTTAAGCCACTTAAGATGAATAGGGAGTGTTTTCTATTTCTCTCTTCTCTGGAGTAATTTGTATAATCTCAGCTTTTTTGTTTCTTGAGTGTTGTAAGAACTTGCCTGTGAAAACCATTTAGACCTAATGTTTTCTATTTGGGAAAATGTTTAACTACTAATTTAGTTTCTTTTATATGGTTATCAAGATCATTCA
This sequence comes from Leucopleurus acutus, assembly GCF_964270905.1. NCBI lineage: Eukaryota > Metazoa > Chordata > Mammalia > Artiodactyla > Delphinidae > Leucopleurus > Leucopleurus acutus. The sequence goes on along the minus strand of NC_139144.1, from coordinate 37,478,959 downwards.
TATATATTTTAGTATTACTTTTAGTTAGTTATACCTTCCTAGGAATTTGACCACTGCTGTTAAGTTTTCAAATTTAATGATATACATTTCTTCATAATTTTCTCTTACTATATGATATTTACATCCCTTTTATTATTTTAATAATGATTATTTATGCCTTCTTTCATTTTCTTAGTCTCTGCAAAAGTCTGTCCATTTATGAGTCTTTTCTGAGATTAAACTTTTATGTTTTTTATTTCCCTGAATCAGAGTTGTTTTCTATTTCTGTAACGGCCGTATAGTAAATATTTTCAACTGCGTGTTATGGAGACCATATGGCCTCTCTAACAGCTACTCAACCCTGACATTGTGGCGTGAAAGCAGCATGGTCAATACTAAATGAATTGATGTGGCTGTGTTCCAATAAAACTTTATTTACAAAAACAGCGAACTGGCCTACAGGTTACAGTTTGCCGACCTTTGTTCTATTTCATTAATTTCTACTCTCATTTAATTATTTATACTTTCTCTGGGAGTTTTCTGTGATTTCCTTGGGTTATCTAGCCGAACGCTTAACTCATTAATTTTTGGCTCTCTTTGATACATAAAAATTCACCCCTTAAAGTCCAGTTAAGTCCCTCTCTTTAAGAAGTGAGTTAAGTAACTTTATGGATAACTTTTTTATCAGTGCAAATACATACAGATACTACTGCATGCAGTTTTGATAATAACTGATAATAACCAAAGAATGTCTGGCCTGAGAACACAGGATTTGCTACACGATTCAAAGGGAAGGACAGATATCTTCAGGCAAAACAGTCCCTGAGAATTAAGGTATTATCTAACAGAAGCCATTAGACCCAAAACAAACAAACAAAGGAGCAAATAGAGATATGGAAACCCAGAAATGCAACAAATTTGTATTGTGCTTACTGCAGGTTAAGTTCTCTGAGAGCACAGGCTGAGATGAAGTTTTGGGGAATTAATACCAGTGGAAGGGAGAGGAAGGAAGCAGCAAGGGCCAGAGGGGAAGTCAGACTGGGCATGCAGGTCCTACAAAGCCTCAGCCAACCCCATAACGAGGTCTGGAATTAGAAGAGCCCCTCAGAGTTATCCAGCACTGAGCTGAAATGGTGAAGCTTTTATGTCACACTGTGACCAGTCACTAGATGTGGGTTGCCTCTGGAAAAGTGTGACTAGGGCCCAGCCAATCCTCTGTAGCTGAGGAAAACCCCAAAGGGGCTGACAGTGGAAGTTTGCCTGCTGACAGACAGGTTATATGTCCTCCCATGAAATGATGTCTGGGCCCACATGTCCTTGTCCACCACAGCACTCCATCTTTATTCCTGACATCATGTTAGGCTCTATGAAAGGTGCCCTTGGGCATGCTTTTTAGAATGTCAGTCTAAGAAGATGGGCACATAAGTTTTGGTTCAATTTTTAATATCCCTGAAGCTTCCACTACAATGATTCACCTTGATTGCCAAGATTCACCCTGATCTAGAGACTGAAATCCCCAATTCCCTGGAAATTGCTCCTATCTTACTGACAAATTTTGCAGTGTTATTCATGATTTAGGTTCTCCTTATGAAGTGTACACGTGTGTATTCTGCCAAAGAAAGTAAATGCCAATAAAGGATCACCATCACCTAGTCAATTAGAAAAGGTTAAATTGCCAAATAAAGAATCACCATCACATAGTCAATTAGAAAAGGTTAAATTGCCAAATGAGGAAACAAAGACTTTCTCACATTCCTTAACTCTGAAAAATGACATCTGCTTTTTGAGAGAAGAAAATTACATAAAATACATGCAGTTTTATCACAAGCATTTTAAGGATGCATATAAACAAGGCCAAGGAGTAGACTGAGCTTGTGAGAGGTAAGTTAGGAGGACTGTTAAGAATGCCACTGTCAGGTGTAATTTGAGTACGTTCCTTTTAATAATTGAAAACCTAGTTTTATGAGTATCTAATAAATGAATATTTTTTAAAATTTCTGCACTATTTTCCACTCCTTGCTGTGTGCTGATATTTCAAAGATGCAAATATCATATGATTTCTAGACTATGGCAAGATTACATTAACAAATGTTCCCGGGAAATGTTCTCCCCTTATATTTTCTTGTTGTGTGTGTGTGTGCCCTGAAAAGCAAGACGTGTTTGCCTTCTGTGACTTCTTCCCAGACTATAAATAGCTTGAGGTAGGATAAGTGGAATGAAATACCAAGTCTTAGATTCATCGAAAATGTTTAGCTTAGACTTTATAATCTATAAATTTTGTAAACCAAATCCCAGGATTCCGGTGACTTAAGAGTCACCAGTATGTGCAGAAATTAGTGGCACAGAAGCAGTCAAGGAGTGTTCAGTATCTTCTATGCCGTGGCCAAATTATATTTTCCAGTGTCTAGATGCCACAGGGCAAAATACTTTCTGCTGCACATAGTGTGATTTTTTGTGAGCTCACCATTCTTCTGTAAATTGTTCTTTCTTGTCTCTAGAATTCATAGCCTCAGCATTTGTTCTCTGTGCTCTATCCTGTCTAATTTTTTAAAACCACAAATTATTTTTTAAATTGTACCAAACCTGAAAAATAATATGGTGAATATTCTAACAACTGACAGATTTTGGCTCTTTTAAAGAGTATTGTTGATCTTTCTCTATGCATTATTTTACCTCAAAGTGTACATCACACTGTAACTCAGAATGTAGTTGTCTTGATTGATTTGCAGCCAGACTGACAAAAACCATGACAGTCATGGCAAATTCTCCCAGTTCCACTTTATGGAGTGTTAACTAAGAAACGTAATTTTGACCTTTTAAAGACTGGGCCTTAGGTATTTTTCCCAAACCACCCTATCCGAGGGAGAGGAAGTAACTCCTATTAACCTATAGGACACTTAATTGGGAGGACTGTCTAATTGAGACACCTTCCAGATACTCCATTTAAACATAATGATGTATAATGGCAGTAACTGCCACTTAATTAGGAGAGTGATTCTGCTACATCTGAAAGTAACCAAACCAGGAATTTTATTTTTACTTTTCTAAACTCTCAATTCCTGATATTGAGGTGCTAGTATTTTAGCCCCACTGCTATTCTGAAATGCCAGTGAATAGGGGACGATCAATTTAATTAAGACATTTGTTACTTGGAATATTATCTTGGAAAATATAAGAGAAAAAGATGAAAATGACCAAATATCTATGCTGTGTCAGGGGCCATATTAAGTATTTAAACATATAATATCTCCTTTGATATTCACAAGATATTATTACTCATGTTTTTAAAATGGAGAGTCTCTGGGCTTCCCTGGTGGCGCAGTGGTTGAGAGTCTGCCTGCCGATACAGGGGACACGGGTTCGTGACCCGGTCTGGGAAGATCCCACATGCCGCGGAGCGTATGGGCCCGTGAGCCATGGCCGCTAAGCCTGCGCGTCCGGAACCTGTGCTCCGCAACGGGAGAGGCCACAACAGTGAGAGGCCCGCATACCGCGCAAAAAAAAAAAAAAAATGTTGAATCTGAAGCTCAAAGAACTTAACTGGCTTGAGATTACATAGCGCACACACACTAAAAAAAGAAAAGTCCTAGTGAACTGCAAGCCTCAATCTATTTGATTCTTCCTTGTAGATATGGATTCTTAGGGTTTTAACAAGTGTTAATATGGTATTAGCTAGGATCCACAATTTGTGAACATCCATGATGAATAAAGAATAACAAGTTGTATGCTATTCCTACACTCTTTCACTTCTCAGTTCAAAGTCTATTTAATGATTCATTTATTTGTAGACACAGTTCATATTTTCTCACATTCAACTCAATTCTGGTCGGTGAAAGTGAAAATGGAAGAATATGACAATTAGGTTGAGAATTATACTGCTGCCGCCACTAAAATTGTATTTTCTAAGAAAGACGGGGTAGAGAAAAAATATTATTTACCTAAGATCTGAAGGCACAATCCTAACCTGGAATGTATTTTTAGGTTTTACTGAGGCCAGCAATCCTTCTCCCAGCCTAGCTTTCTGAACACAAGAAATAATACACTAGGTTGTACCTACAAATCTTCCATGCTAATGGAGGTCTTTATGTTGGCTTCCAGAGAAATTACACATACACATACACATACACACACACACACACACACACACACACACACACACACCACTCTACACTCCATTATCCCAAAGAAATAGCTGTTATTAGACATTCATGATTTGTCCATTTATCAGAGTTAAGTAAAAAGAGTGGAGGTAATTTTCCAAATTGGACCTCCAAATTTTCTGTTTAGGCAAACAAAACTCAGTTTGCCTGTCTGCATTGATAAAATTCCCTTGTTAAGTGCTTAGTTCTACATTTTGCTTTACCTGTACAGACATATCTAGAATAAAGCCAATAATAGTAATTATACGTCTACAAATTTTTTGAAACTAAGTTAGTGTAGTTTTCTGTAAATTAAATCAAAGAAAGGACAAAAATTGGCTCCAATTATTATATCTATCCATTATCCCAACTCATAAGTAATGGACTATTATCCCAACTCATAAGTAATGGACTATTTAGTTTCTCATTATCCAAGTGATCATTTCTTCTGATTTTTCTTTTCTGATTAAAAAAATATGAAATAAACCCTAAGATTTTGCTGGAGTTATGGGACTTAAATATTAGGAAGCAAACTTCTGTAACGCTGAACATAAATATTTATGTCAGGGTCATGCTTGAGGCTTATTTATTTATTTTTCTAATGATAGCTTTTAATATAGGACAAATTATCATTAAAGTCATATTACAATGTTAAATCTCTTTATTCAAAATTAGAAAACATTTAAATAGAAGGCACTAGAATTTTTAATTAGTTTCCTCTTGGTCTTTCCTGGATTTATTCTTTTATTGAGTATATTTGGCATATAATATTGTGTAAATTTGAGGTGGACAATATGTTAATTTGATATATTTGTATATTGTAATATGATTGCTGTTGTCATGATATTTCACAGCTATATTGTATCACGTAATTACCTTTCTTTTTAGTGGTTGGGATAATTAAGCTTTCATCTCTTGAGATATATTTAGAACTTGAGCAAATACAGGTTCTTACAGGAAATACATTTTTCTGAGCAATTTAACTCCCTTAAATAAATGTTGCCTAAAAACAATAATATGTATACAAAACAGAAGCATCTATATCCATTTAGGTACATTAAAATAGAGGGTAGGTTACTTTCTGAGTTGGATACTTTAGCATTAGGCAAAAGGACAACTGACTAACTTGATCTGGTATATCAATGCTATCACAACATTATGCAGTATTTATTAAAAACCATATAGTCAACATTTCTTTTGTGCCAACCTCTGTGTGAGATAATGGGTGTAAGAACACTCTTTCTTGCTGATGAGTGTCCTGGGCAAAAGAAGAAATAGGAAGGGCGAGTTGGGGCCATTTGTTTACTTGAAATAACGACTGCCAGACAAACTGGCTCTTCGGCCATGGATATTTAGCAGACATTTTCCCCAAAATGGCCTTGTCACTCCAAAACAATTGAAAATGTTTTTTGCCAATGGTAAAATTCAATCTTTCAAATAAAAATTCTGAATTCTAGAAAACTTGCATTAACCACTCTGAGTTTGACAGCTTTCCAATACTTAAGACTTTCTGGATGAGATTGGTGATATTAATGAATGTGAGTTTTTTATTTTGTATAATGAAATGTGTCAACATTTGGAAGTTCTGCATAACTTGAACCAATATTTTTCAAATGATCAATGCATAATGTTAAAAAAAATCATACATTGGTAAAAGATCTATTCAAAGTACAAGACAGACTAATAGATTTTAATGTACAGTAACAAAGAAGGAAAAGTACACTGATGTGGTTTCAAATTCCACACTGAAACTAATGTTTAAGATACGACTATTGTTCAGTTTTGGTAGAGTACCAAAGAAGAATGTTGCCAATTATCTAAAAAGGCTAGTAAAATACTCCTCCTTTGCCCAACTACATTTCTTTGTAAAGCCAGATTTTTACCACATATGCCAATCAAAACAACACATTGCAACAAACTGAATGTAGAAGCAGACTTTAGCTGTCTTTTCTTAAATCACACATCAAGAGATTTGCAAAACTTGTCATACCATGTCACTTTTTTCACTACATTTCTTACTCTTAGAGAATACAGTTATTCTTTAGGAAACTATGTTCTAAGTTTTCCTATCTAATAAACATTAATACATATAACCCAGATAAGTAAAAACTCTTTGGGGAGCTCAATAATTTCTAAGATTGTAAAGGGCTCCTGAGAGTAAGAGTTTGAGAACTCTAGCTTTCGAGAGAGTCTGACTATCCAAGAAAGACCATAAAAAAGAAGAAAGGATAGAAGTCAACGTGGACCATTCATGAGATAGTTGTCTCTCTGGTTGTTAAAACTCTGTCAGAGTTATTTTTGATCCCAATGTTCCAGAGGCAGAGGGGGCTGAAGATGAACTTGCTACTTTTGTGTTGTTTCAGGGAGAAAAGCAAAGCAATTATATTATGCATTGCTGAGACAGAGTAAGAGCAAGCACTAATAGTGGGAGGTAGAAAAGAGGAGGGAGGCCCGAAGGAAAGGAAATAAGAGGTCTTATTATTCCAGGTGAAGCCTCAATAAACCCTGATAATAAAACTGAAGCTAGGAGTGGCGTGAACTCAAAGGAGGAAATAAATTCCGTTTGAAGGAATATAAAGGATGGCTCTGAGATTTCTGGCTTACTATCTGAGTGTATTGTATAAGAATTATTGATACCCCAAAACCCCTATAATATTACCATTAAGCTCTAGCTTTCTGCCTTCATGAGATTCTCAAGATTTCTACCTATAAATCACAAACCAAGAAGTCCTTGGTGTTCTGTGATTAAAACATAGGATAGCATGAATATCAAAAAGCATCTGCTTAACTTTTTTTTTTTTTAAAACAGATGAAGAAACCAAAATCTTGAGCGGTGAAATAACTTTTCTACATCATAGCAGAGTTAGACTAAAATTCAGGTTTTCTCACTCTTGAATCTGCGGCTTGTGTGAATATAAAGAAAAACTACACCTTAAAATTGTATCCCAAAGAGACCAAGAGATTCATTTCATCCTAAATCATCCAAAGAGCTTTGAGCAATGTAAATGTTCTGCAATCTAAATTTGAATTCACTGGGTATGTCAAAGCTATATTAATCAGAAGAGACCGGGTTTTCCATATGAGATATTTTAGAGGAATGTCAAACATCATCTACATGGGCAGCCTAAATCTTATTTCATTAATTCCATCTGCAGCCACTTTTGCTTTTTCCTACATAGTGTAAGTCACCTTTTTTCCCCCTTAAATGTACTGCATACACCCATGTTTATGATGTGGCAATACTCTCTCAAGGATTATAATGCCAGTCCATTTCCATGCCCCAATTAATAAGTCACAATAATGGTACAACATGCAATCCAGAAAACACCTGATTCTACACATTAAAAGAAAGAAACAGGGTGTGGATAATTCGAAATGGTGACTAACCCAAAAGACATTTAAATTTGTAATGTGCCCTGTGCTAACATTAAATATGGACATAATTATTTTTTGAAAGTTCTCTTCAAACAAATGAAGTCACTCTCTAAATGTTTTTCTTGTTTTTGGTGTTTAATTATCCATACCCTATCACATATCCTCCCTTTGGTATACTTCATGATAGTTATGTCTAAAACCTTCAAAAGGATCCTTATTTTAGAAATATGAAGTATCTGATAAATTACATAGCTGAGATAACAGCAAATATTTACTTCAAATATAGCTATTTTCTTATCCTTCACCCTTAGTACTTATCCAATGATCATAGTAATCTTATTGATCACAGTACTCTTAACCAATGGGACTAAATTCTGCTTCAGAATTCTTCTCCACACACAACTCCCAGACAGCTGTGTTGGACTAACACAAGAATTCAAATCGATTTTACACTCCTGATCTAGTCAATGATGCTTTTCCCAATGATGCTCACTCCTTATCTGATAACACACAGTTGGCTAGCTACACAACAAAGTCTAGACTGCAAAACTCCTCATTCCAAATCTGGAATGCTTTTTGTAGCATCTTTTTGGGTCAAAAGTCATGCTTCTTTACATTTGAATTAGCTGAGTTATCTCAGTTAACAAAAGTTATATGAATGTGTGTAACATAACTGCTACATGTTAAAATTACCGTAAGATTTGTTTCTGAAAATTTACAGTAAGGACAAGTACAGTTAACTTATTGTTTATCTTAAATCATTCTTAATTTGCCCATGCTTTCATATTTTCAAAGAACATTATAAAAACTAATCTCTTGCAAATAATTTTTCATTTAAGTAATATATTTTAATATTAAAAGACCTTAAAGATACTTAAAACTCAGACTCAGTTATCACTCCTACAGGTGTATCTATCTGAATTATACTGTTGGATGTAGCAAAGACTGGCTAATTGGTCATGAAATCTGTTTCCTCTTTCTCCTGAGCACACAGCTAAGCCAGCGCTACTCAAAGTGCTGGTCCACTACGAAAAGCTTGCACCAGAATGTAAATCAACAAACTTCGCCAAGAAAGTTGTAACTGTACTCAGCAGTGTCTTTAGTGACATAAATAGTTAATTCACATCCAGAACAAGTTTCTGATGTTATCAAGGATTAGTAACAAATAGTTTATAGATGGGCAGCCAGTACATGGACCACAAACCAAATACCACTGACCTAGACTACAGTCTCCCTCACAGTAACTTCTAACCACTGCAATGTGGTTGGAGAAGAGGTCCATCATTTCCAGGGCTGCAGACATAAATCTCCCATGTTCCCTCCATTATCCAGTGACTTTGGAAGCCATGTGGTTGAAGATGATGTAGTTAGGCAAAGAGCCTAGATCCCTTAAATAACCCACATAAACACTTATATTGAACTTTATGTGTGCAAAATAAAAATTACTACTATGTTAAATCACTGAAATTGAGCAGATTATCTATATAACAACTAGAATAGCATCAACTACTGGAGTGCATAATACAGCAATGTTTAGATGTTAAGATTTTCAATCAGAAATAATTCACAATTGTCTTTTTTTTTTTTTTTTTTTTGCGGTGCGCGGGCCTCTCACTGCTGTGGCCTCACCCCTTGCAGAGCACAGGCTCTGGACGCTCAGGCTCAGAGGCCATGGCTCACGGGCCCAGCCGCTCCGCGGCATGTGGGATCTTCCCGGGCCGGGGCACGAACCCGTGTCCCCCGCACTGGCAGGCGGACTCTCAACCACTGCGCCACCAGGGAAGCCCACAATTGTCTATTTTTTAATGATTACCTCATTTTCAAAAAAGTCAGGGTTTAGTAAATTAAGTTTAAATTTTAAACATTTTCTTATTCATGAATATCACATTTTACTTTACTGTTTTTAAGACCTAAAGTAAGGTTTTCAATTTTCTCAAGCAGGACTCGCCTGCCACTTTGCAATGGGAACAAGCCAACTACAAATGGCCTGATTGGGGTATATGTCCACATTACTTTTCTTCAGACACTCTGACGTGTAGGTCCTATGTGTAAAGACACTGAATGTATCTCTACCACCTAGAATAGACTAGGCTCTGGATGACTATTTGTTGAATGAGTGATGAAATCAATGCTGTCATTTTTCACATACACATGATCCGCACACCCTTCCATACTGAGAAAATTGTCTTTTAATTGCAAGATACATAGCTTCACATTTTATGCTTAGATCTGCATTTGCGCATCTTTGCCTCATATAACGCATAACATGTTTTCTTAATATTAGAACTCCGCACAGAACAAAGGCCCTCTTCATTCTGTAAATTATACCTATTACTCATAGTATACACAATAATACTAGCCAAAATTTATTCTGTCAGATGAGTGCTTTCAAACTAGTGTCACTCTTCCTCATAATAACTCTTCCAACAGGCATTATGACGCCATGTTATCGATACAATGAAAAACTAAGGATTGTTGAGAGTACCTTGTCAAACAATGTGAGTTTTAAAGAACAACTGTGATTTGTACTCCACAGGCCATTATCTTTCTACCATCTCATTCCACCAACCACATTGACTGATATAACCTGTACATGTCCACACGTCCTTAATATGATTTTGCTGCACGTGTTATCTGTGATAGATACCACTCAATTACACTATTCAACAGCCAGTGAGACAGGCTAATTTCAGGAGTTTTCTACATGATGAATACTTCCTCTTCTGCATGGGAACTGGGTGTGTTCTAAGACCTCACTATAGGGATCCTGTTTACCAGCTGGGATGTGATACTAGTATACTTATCAAATGAACAAGTGATTCTGTCTGTGCTAAGTCCAACCTCTGACAAAAAGAAGATCAAAGCACTGGGCAGTTTCTAGGCTTTTAGCTTACTTCCCAATCTCTTAACATAGTTAGTTTAGTGATTAAGGGTTTGGGCTCTGAGGCCAAGCAGAGTCAGACTCCAGGCTCAGCTATTCCATTTACTGGCTACATGACCTTGTACCAATTTCATAACCTCTGTGGGTCATCAGTTTCTTCAACTTTCTATTTCATGGAATTGATTTGCGATTAAATAAATGAATGCATATAAATCAGTTAACAGTGACAAGCAAGTGATAAATGCTAAATAAATACATTATTACTGGTCTAGATTTCTTGTTTACTAATTTCTAGTTTTGCATCTTTGATTCTTTCACTGGAAACTGCTCTGTTCCGTAGGAAGAGGATTATGGTAGTATTTTTCCTGTTTGGGTAAATACATGGAACCGAAATCCAATTAAGCAAAAAATGGGGGAAGAAACCTAGGTAGAGAAAAATACTGAGGAATGTAATAGGGATCCCATAGAGTGATTTAAGTACCCACCCTAGTGAATATGAAAAGGTATGCAACCTGATAATTAGCTTTTTAAATGTTTTATATATGGATGATAATATTTATGGGCCTTTGGCATGGGAGTGGCTCAAGAGGACCCACCATTATTTTTATTTTTAATTTGCATTTCTTTTATAATAATACCTAAAGATGATGTTATGAGACTGCTGTTTTAAGTCCTTCTCATCAGTTGTTCTAAATGTTTTCAGCAACTAGAAAATTTAATATTATTTAAAATCACTCACGCTAAGGGCATTTTAGGAAACGCTCCCGATATGCTGCAAATCCATGTAATGACAGAAAAACTAAACAGAAAGTGCTATCCAAACTGACTGTACAATGATAAAACAAACAAATAAAAAAAGAAAAGAAACAGTGTCAAAAATTGACAGTTGGCAAGGTTGTTAGCATTTAAACAGTATCCACCCAATGAAATGTTTTATTAAAAAAAAATTTATTTTAAACAACAAATTCTGTCATCTTGAGAAGATAATTCCAGAGTTTCCTGTCTCCTCCACTTTGTAGGACTTTGTTTTCTTTAGTGTAGGAGAAAAGAGACAAACAGGAATTTGTTTTTTAATGTTAAGTACATCTAAATACAAACCAAAAATTTTTTAAGTAGCATGAAAAATTATTGGAATTCGTCAACTAACCAGGTATTTAATATATTCATGAAATTCATCCTTTTTTATAAGCCTCAAACAGAACAATTTATGCAAATCATCTAAAATATTTTTATAAAATACTAAGTCAAAATTTGATGGTCATAGAAAGTAATTTTATATAGAGCATATTTTGCATTGCTATAAAAATAAATTTTACTGCAATGCAAAGTAATATAGTTGGAAAAAACAAATTATGAAAAAAATACCCATAATCATACCCATATTTTTTAGCCTTTTTTGTATGAATACTTTAAAAATTCATAGTTAAGAGTACATATAATAAAAATTTTGCATCCTTTTTTTCCACTTATAACCACTTTCAATATCATTAAAAATTCTTTCAAAAAATAATTTGTTATATAACATTTCAACATATGACTGGGTGTTAACATTTTCTACTATAGAATATTAAAGATAATTCTATTCTTGATATTATAATTAATTATATACCAAATACTGTTACGTGTAAATTCTTATTCACATTTTCTGAAAAAAGTCTCGTAACTATCATTACTGGCCCAAAAGGGAGTGTGAGCATTGCTGACATGCCCTTCAGTACTGTTTAACAATCACGATAGCTTTGCTAATCTAAGACATGAGACTTGGAACTTTTTAAATTTACATTCCCTTGATTACAAGTGGGGTTGAATTTTTTCACTATCAGTTGTATTTATTTTATCAACAATTCATTGCTTATGACCTTGATTCCCTTTTCCTTTCAATTGATCTCAATTTAAAAATACTTATATACACAGAGTAAGAAACTTAGAACAATCTATATGTGTGATTCTCTACTTAGAAGTTCTGCTATTCAAGTCAAGAATATGTTTAGATTTTCTTCACCTCTCCCAAATCACCTTGTTTCTAAGGCTAAATACTGTTATTAATTGTTCATTAACTTATTTGTTCTTATAAAGTTACAAAATCTACAAATGTTTGGGACTTCCCTGGTGGTGCAGTGGTTAAGAATCCGCCTGCCAATGCAGGGGACACGTGATAGATCCCTGGTCTGGGAAGATTCCACGTGCCGCGGAGCAACTAAGCCAGTGTGCCACCACTACTGAGCCTGCACTCTAGAGCCCACGAGCCACAACTACTGAAGCCTACACACCTAGAGCCCGTGCTCTGCAACTAGAGAAAGCCTGCGCACAGCAACGAAGACCCAACGCAGCCAAAAATAAATAAATAAAATAAACAATTTTATTTTTTAAAATTCTACAAATGTTTAAGAAAGAATAAAGTGTTATAAAGACAGCTTGAAGAGTTATAAAAGAATCATTTTTAAGGCAAAAATTTACACACAGTAAAACCCTCAAGCTTATGTCATATTTGCTAAAGATATTTCTCAAATTTTGTTTCCTAATTTTACTTTTGATTTCTGTATATCAGACAAACACATATACCTGTGTTTGTTGATATTTTCTTTTGTAATTACTTCCATTCGAGTTAAGAAAGTCTGTAGAGATCAGATAGATATTCATATTCCTTTTCTTTTTATCATTTAATTCTTTCCTTAATCCTTGAAAAACTTTTTCAGCTATGGTATGAGTTAAAGAACTATTTTTTTCAAAAATCTATTCATTTTTTCTGATATTATATCATTAGTAATAAATCCATCATTGGTTTTTAATTTTACCTTTTTTTATTAAACTCTTATGTCATGTATATATCAAGACAAATATGAGTAAACATATATTTGTTATAATTTTCCATTCTACTTATCTATTTTTTCCCTGAAATCACACTGCTTTAATAATTATAGCTTTATAGTATATTTTAATGCCATCATTTTGCCCACCCCCTTTTTTTCAGAATTCTGTTTAAAGTGTGCTTTGTTGCATGTTGTCATGGAAATTTAAGGAAATAATATATGATTGTCCCATAATTTAATCCCTTATAATTGGAATTTGGGTATTTGTGTTATTTCATTTTTTTCTTTCTGTATAAACAATGATGTGATTATATATTCTTGGAGAGAATTCATTGCACATACACCTAATTAATTTTGCATATGCATTCCCAGAGATAGAATTGTTGGCCAAATTTATGCATACTTTAAAGGCATTTTATATGTAGTGGTCTCAAAAAGAATGTAATAATTCATATTTCTAGAAACTGTGCATGAAAGTAACTCCCTACATTCTTGTAAAAAAAAGAAAAAATAAAGCTAATATTTAACAATGGCTTATTTCTTCCCAGGAAGTGTTCTAAGTATTGTAGTATATTCACACACTTAGTTCTCACAATAACTCTTGAGGTACTGATTGTTATTTGACCCATTTGCTGAAATAGAAAAAGAGGTACAGAGAGATAAAGTAATTTGCCCAAATTAATCTAAGTAGAAAGTGATCATCAGGATTTAAATCCAAGCACTTTGAACCATATTCTTTTTCTAAGTTTTATCTCTCAATATATATTATATATATATATATCAAATGCTATTATAATTTGCAAGGCTAAACATTTTTCCGGTGTTTACATATCATTTTCAGGAAGCACCTGACTCATGTGCCCCAAAAAGCCTCATTATGTGAATAAACCTTTTCTAACTTCTTGGTGTGTGTGGCATCAGCAGTCGCAACACCTGAACCCAATTTTGTATGAGATCCACCTTGTTGATGGGAATGCCCAAAATAAGTTATTTTTTTGTGGGTGGGGGGGTAGTATTTTGAATAAAGCTGCTATAAAAATTTACATTTAAAACTTTGGGTTTATATATGCTTTTACATTCTCTCGGAGGAAAAAAAAAACTAGGAATAAAGTTGATGAGTCATATAGTAGGAGAACAATGAACTCTGAAAGAAACTACCAAACTATTTCCTAAGGTAATTGTATCAGTTGTATTCTCAATTACAGTATATGAGACTTCCAGTTGCTCCACATTTTTATCAGCACTTTGTACTGTCAGTCTTTTTAAACTTAGCCATTCTAGTGAGTAAATAGGGTGTCTTATTGGGGTTTTAATTGGCATTTCCTTGATAACTTGTGAAGTTTAGCATATTTTCATGCACTTGTTTATCACTGGTAACTCTTTCTGGAAGTATTTATTTAATGTCTTTTGTCCATTTTTTCAGGTTGATTTTTCTTTTTATTATTGATTTGTGTAAGTTTTTAACATATGCTAAATATAAGTGGTTAGTAAGATATACATAAAGTGAATGTTCTCTCTCAGTCTGTGACTTGCTTTTTAATTTTCTTGGTGGTGTTTCTTTATTCTAATTTCTATTTCTTTTATTTCTTTTTCTTGCTTTGTGTAAATATTTAAGACATCCAGTATAATACTGAACAGACTTGGTGAGAACAGAAATCCTCCTCTAGTTCCTGATCTTAAGGGGGACAGTATTCAGTCACTGAACAGCAAGTATGATATTAGCTATAACTTTGTAATAGATGCCCTTTATTAGAATGAAGAAGCTCCTGACCATTTCTAGTTTGCTGAAGTTTTTCTTTTTTACCTTCAATGGTGTTGAATTTTTTCAAGTGGATTTTTATTTTTGCATATTTTGAGATGATCTTTTTTTCTTTTGTAGTTATATATGTAATATAGTGAGTTACATTGATTAATTTTTCAAGCGGTAAACCAACCGTGCATCCCTCAGTCATGGTATATATTGTACTTTCTATATATTGCTGGAGTCAATTTCCTAAATTTAGGATTTTTTTAAAAGCTTTTTCCATCTATGTTCAGAAGGAATATTTCCTAGAATATCTTTTCCTAAAATATCTTTTCCTAAAATACCTTTGTGTGTTCCTGGTATTAAGATATTACTGGCCTCATAAAAAAACTTAGAGACATTTGTTTTCAAGAATATGTAATAAATGCACTTTTCCTCACACCAAGTACAATTTAAAACTCTGGGTGTTATATATAAAACAAACATAAGAAGGTGGAGAGAAGGCACACCAACTAGTGACATCAGGACCCAGGGAATGGCCAGAGTGGTGTAAGTGGATGCCTACTGGGCATGCACCTACCCCTATCATTGGGGTCAGTGGAAGCCAAGCGAAGAATCTGGACTCCCACTGCCATCTGGCAGTAATGATGTGGCACCCTTCATCACTCAATAGAATGGTATCAGAGAAACCTTGCTAAAACGCCAGATTTAAACAAAATGGAACAGTGTCTTGTAACACAGTACCCAAACTGTCCAGATTTCAATCAAAACTTGTATCATGCAAAGAATCAGGAATATCTCAAACTGAACGCTCAAAGACAATTCAACAGATGCCAACACCAGATGACACAAATGTTGGAATTATCTGACAAGAATTTTCAAGCAGCCATCATTAAAATATTTCATGAGCAATTACAAATACACTTGAAATAAATGAACTACAGAAAGTCTCAAAAGGAGAAGAATATATAAAGAAGCAAATGGAAATTTTAGAAATAAAAATGACAATAACCAAAGTAAGAAAAAAAAAAACTCAATGGATGGATTTGGTTTCATGTCCAAAATGTAATGAGTTTTGAAGTCATCACTCCCATCATTAAACCAGGAAAAAATAAACTAATCAAATCAAAAAGCAATGAGTTTTCTTGGACCCATTAGAGAAACGAGTTCTAAGAGCAAATCACCATCCTGAATCCGATGAGAATCAGGTGAATCCAGAACATTACAGCTAAGATCTACTTGCCTGAAGCAGAAGCAGGTGGAGCCATAAACTGGTGGTAACACTGACTGACAATTTTAATGAATTGTTGGAGGCTGAATGAGGACTAGTGTGAGAGTGAGAAACCCTTGGGGGCTACAGTCTTGGCGGGGAGGGTCTCTCACACTTTTATGGGTTTACCTCCAGGAACCCCACTAAGTCCTCATGGTGAAGAGCTGAGAAAGATCCCTTTGTGGCTCTGGCAGGGAAGGTGAAGGATAATCATTGTGAAATATCCTCTCAGTGTTCTCCATAAGAAGGTTTGCTGTCCATACTCTCCAGGGGAAAAGACTTTGCCAGAGCCAGATCTCACCTGAGGAAAGGGCCTTTCTCCCACTCCAGCCCCCTCTAGACTTCTTGTCTAACCTAAGGGAGAGGGGAACAGCTAAGAAACACTTGTGAAGATCAAAGCTTATGGTCACAGGCCCACTAACAGATGGATTTAATCAAACAATTATAGAACACTTTCCCCCCATCTACACCTTGCCACCATAAAACAGGGCTGCAGCATAATAGTAGATTACCGCTGAACAAGCTGCAAGACAGAATCTCTAAGGAGGAGTACTTCAGGATGCCCAAAGTCAACAGGGAAGAAAAGAAAAAAAGGCCAGCCCCTAGTTGGGATGTGTTTATTGTTTAATGTTAACATAAAACCTCACACTAAAGGCCTATTTACCTTAGTTCCTATTACTGGATATGTCATACCCAGGTTTCAACAATAAAAAAATCACAGGGCATGCTAAAAGGCTAAAAATCCATAATCTGAAGAGACAAAGCAAGCATCAGAACCCAACTCAGATATGACATGGATTTTGAATTATCAAACAGAACAGAGAATTTAAGAAAGAATAAAAGAAAATACTAGAAATCAAAAACACCATGCTTTTTGGTTCACTGATCTTCTCCATATTCTTGACAATTGTTCTTCCCTAGCTTCTTCTGCTTAATTTGGAGTTAATTTGCTCTTCTTTTTCTTGTCTTCTTTAGGTGAATGCTTGGATCATGGATTTTAGACAGTTTTTTTTTTTTTAGCCCCTCTTTATCCCTGATAATATTACTTGTCATTAAATCTACTTTGTTAGATATATATAATCACTACAGTTCTCAGTGTTTGCATTGTCTTTTTCCATCCTTTTACTTTTAACATCCAATGTATAGTACCTGCAATAATACATATATTTTATTTTCACATATTGTAAGACATCTCTTACAGTCTGCATTATAGTTGGGTTTATGTATTTAATTCATTCTTATAATCTCTGCCTTGTAATTGGAATGGTTAGGAGATTGCCCAAGATGTTGGAGTAAAAGGAACCTGAGCTCACTTCCTCTCATGAGCTCACCAAAATCACAACTTTCTACAGAACAACCATCTATGAAAAAGGCCGAAACCTACCAGAAAAGATCTTCCACCACTAAAAACATAGAGGAGAAACCACAACGAGACAGCCAGGAGAGGCAAACTCCTGATATATTTAACTCCCACACCCTCAGGTGGGCAAATCACAAACTGGAGAATAATCATAGTGCATTGGTTCTCCCATAGGAGTGAGAATTCTGAGCCCCACGTCAGGCTCCCCAGCCGGCCGTCCTGCACCGGGAAAACGAGCCCTCAGACCATTTGGCTTTGAAGTCTGGCGGGGCTTAATTTCAGGAGCCCCACAAGTCCGTGGGCAAGAGAGACCTCCTCACACAAAATCTTACGCGCACCGGGACCCAAGGCAAAAAGCCGTAATTTGATAGGAACCTAGCACAGACCTACCTGCTGGTGTTGGAGAGTCTCCCAGAGAGGCTGGGGTGGGCGGCTGGGGACGCAGACGCTGGGAGCAGCCATATTTGAGAGCTTGTTCTACACACGTGTGGAAGTGGGAAGCCGTGTTGGCTGCACCAGGTGACCCTCCCTCTCGCTGATTGCAACGAGACCTGGCCCCGCCCAACAGCCTGTAGGCGCTGGTGCTGGGACACCTCATGCCAAACAACTAACGGGGTGGGAACAGAGCCCCACCCATCAGAAGGCAGGCTGCCTAAGGTCTTCCTGAGCTCATAGCTGCCTCTACACAGGGCCCTGCCCACCACAGGGCCAACTAGCTCCACCCACCAGTGGGCAGACAACAGCCCTGCCCTCCAGGAAGGCTGCACCAGCCTCTAGACCTGCCTCCATCCACTAGAGGGCAGACACCAGACCCAAGAAAACCACAATCCTGCCCGCTGAGAACCCAGCCTGCACACCAGCCGGCCAGACCCTACCCTGAGACCAGCTGGGCCCCAGCCCTGCCCACTAGCAGACCAACACAAGCTTCAGGATACCCCGGACCCCATGCCCAACTGTGTCGGGAAATGACCCCCAACCCCTCTGACACCAGCTGTGGGATCCCTGGGCCTGGCAGCCAGGACCCAGCTCTGCCTGCCAGTAATCCAGCTCTAACCCCAAAACCTGGCTTCACCCACCACTGCAGGGCTAAAAGCCCCAGTGTCTTTTGGACCCTGACTCTGCCCACCAGTGAGCCAGCACTAGCCCTGAGGGCCCCTGGGGTTCTGCATCAGCCACCTCATGACCAGGGCCTGCTAACCAGCACCAGCAGCATCTGTACAAGGCAAGGCCTGACAACCAACTGGGCTTGGGGCCAACCAAGCCTACCAGACCACCCACATACTCAGCCTGCCACAACAGAAGGACCCACGCAGCCCTCTTAGGGGGAAACCCCTAAAGCATGTTGCTTGGGTGAGCACACTACAGGTACTCATAGGACATCTCCTACAGAGGCCACGTCTCCAAGGTCGAGAAATGTAACTAACCTACCACATTCGTAAAAATATACACAGCAACTTAGACAGAATGAGGAGGCAAAGGAACATGTTCCAGATGAAGGAATAAGATAAAACCCCAGAAGAACTAGGTGAAGTGGAGATAGGCAATCCACCCGAGAAGGAGTTCAGAGTAATGATCATAATGATGATGAAAGAACTCAGGAGAAGAATGGATGCACAGAGCAAAAAGTTTGACGTTTTTAAACAAAGAGCTAGAAATTACAAAGAACAACCAAACAGAGATGCAGAATGCTATAACTGAAATGAAAAATATACTAGAAGGAATCAACAGTTCACTAAATGATACAGAGGAATGGATCAGTGAGCTGGAAGATAGAGTAGTGGAAATCACTGCTGCTGAATAGAAAAAAGAATGAAAAGAAATGAGGACAGTTTAAGAGACCTCTGGGACAGCATCAAGCACAGTATTATTCCCATTATAGGAGTCCCAGAGGGACTGGGAGAGAAAAGGGGGCTGAGAAGATATTTGAAAAACATAATAGCTGAAAAATTCCCTAACCTGAGAAAGGAAACAGTCACCCAAGTTCAGGAAGCACAGAGAGTCCCATACAGGATGAACCCAAAGAGGAATGCTCCAAGACACACTGTAATTAAAACAACAAAAATTAAAGATAGAGAAATTAAAAGCAGCAAAGAAAAAGCCACAAGTAACATACAAGGTAACTCCCGTAAGGCTATCAGCTGATGTTTTCAGCAGAAACTCTGCAGGCCAGAAGGGAGTGGCAAGATATTTAAAGTGATGAAAGGGAAAAGCCTACAACCAAGAATCCTCTACCCAGCAAGGCTCTTATTCGGATTTGATGGAGAGATCAAAAGCTTTACAGACAAGCAAAAGCTGATTGGAATGGTTAGACTGTTTCCAATTAATGTGCTTTCCAATATGATTTTGTTTAAGTCTACCATCTTTTCTATTTTTCCTATCTTTCAGTTATTCACTTTTTTCTCTTTCCTTACCTAGTTTTAAATTAAGTGATATCTTATAGTTTTCAAAATAATCTGTACATTTGGCTCAATAGCTATACTTTTATTTTTTGTTTGGGGTTTTGTTTTGTTTTGATTTTTTGCTTAAATTTGGTGCCAAGGTTTTTGTTTTGTTTTGATTTTTTTAATGGTCGCTCAAGAGTTTACAACATGCATCTTTAACATAGTTCAATCTACCATCAAGCAATATTATACCACATCATGTAAAAAGTAAAAGCTTTACAGCCTTATGCTTCTACTATCCCCTCCCATTGTAAATATTATGTTGTTGACTGAATTTTGTTCCTTCCTTTAAAGAGTATTGAACTTCGTTTTGTTTAGGAGTTAAATTATTTGCAGATCAGCTTGATTATCTCAAAGCTTAGTTTTAAGTTATATTAGGGCAGGTCTAGGGTATCCTTTACTCTGCATCTAGCTTAGCTTTACTATTAAGCCAGTGTATTTTAACACCTAGTAATGTCCCAGGTGTTCAACAAGGTCTCTGGCTAGTTGGAACTCAAATATCCCCCATTCCCATGTGAGTTCTAGGAATTGCTCAGCTTAGAGCTTCCAGTAGTTTTGAGTCTGACCTCATGAAGTTTCATCATATACATGCATGGTTTAGTAATCAGTCACAGACTTCAGACACCCCAATGCAGACTCCTTTTCTATTTAGCCGCCTCCTCTCTGGTATTTTGTACTTTCAGTTGCCTCAGTGTCCTAGAACTCTGAACTTTTTCCTCTACGCAGCAAGACTTTCCCTGGGTTCCTCCTCCCTTCCAGAAAATTTCTTCAGGTAGAAACATGGTACAGTCTAAGGTTCATTTTGTTTCCCTACTCTTAAAGATCACAGTCCTGTACTGTCTGCTCTCCAACATCTGAAAATTACGGTTTCATATATTTTGTCCAGTTTTGTAGTTGTTTATATTATAGAAGTAAAGCACAACAGGGTCTGATTACTTTTTCATGGTAAAAGCTAAAGTTCCCGAATTTCCTATTTTCTGTCAACTACAGTGTAACAGAGTGGTGTAAATCCCAATTTTACTACTGCCTAGCTAGGTGACTTTGACCGCTTGATTTAAGTTTGTTGAACTTCCTTTTCCTCACCTGTAAAATGGACATAAAAATACCTAAACTACTAGCCCCTTCTGCTTGTTGAGTTAAATATGTTTTTTTGTTTTTTTTTTTTTGCGGTACGCGGGCCTCTCACTGTTGTGGCCTCTCCCACTGTGGAGCACAGGCTCCGGATGCGCAGGCCCAGCGGCCATGGCTCATGGGCCCAGCCGCTCCGCGGCATGTGGGATCCTCCCGGACCGGGACACGAACCTGTGTCCCCTGCATCGGCAGGCGGACTCTCAACCACTGCGCCACCAGGGAAGCCCTAAATATGTTAATAAACATATCTAGAAGAAGCATCTAAATGTCGATTTTCATTCTCCTTGCAACAAAACTGACTGTGGAACAAGATGATTTCATTAAGCATCAGAAATATAAAAAGCAAAATTTTGTGATATCTATAATGTAAAATGTTCCTTTATGCTCCTGTGTCTTCAAAACACATGCTACGTACTGATTAAAACATGTATCCTAAACTCATACCTGAGCAGACAGTTCCATATGCTTATGTAGACACCAAATATTAACAGAATCAATTTTGTGGAGGCACACTTGGCTTCTTTATGATTATAATCATCATATGAGTGAGATTACTAGAAGCTGTGAAATAAAAGCATTGTATTTGCACTTTCTCAAATAAGACCATCCTTGGCATTAAATTAGGGAGTGCATAAAACTTGTTAAGGGGAAACAGATCCACATCTTTAAGAATCAATACCTAAAATATTTATAATATTCAACACAATTTCTAGCATCTACTATGTGCTAGTGATTATTAGGTTCTGGAGGAACCAAGATAAACAAGATATAACCCCTCAAGATTAGCAAAGATCAAAACAATAATATTTGGAAAGTGTCATAAATTGTATAGGTAATTAAGAGGGAAAAATGTAAAATCAGAAAACAGAACATGCAGTTACCTTCTTACAGTACTTCATAAAGGCACAAGGTAGATTTCATACTTTGCATGACATTCCCTTCCATCCAAAGTAAAAAATAAATAAAAATCCAAGGCTCCTTCTAACATTTCAATTTCTATTATATTTTTTTATCCACAAAAATTAACTGGTTGAGTGACTGAGTTAATCTTGATGATTAGGTTCACTAGGGATCTGAACCCATCATTATGAGGATGCTTTTAAATAGCTTAAGTCCTTCTTGGCATCTAAGTCTTTGCTATTGGGAGCCACACAATATGAGATATGAAGCAATTACATGGTAACAACATTGAGGCAACCATAGTAGTGCTACTCAAAGGATAAAATGGCACCCTGAAAATCAGTTCATCATCAAAGTAAGACAGAGTCATCTCTAAAGAGGCTTTAAAACCCTTATTATCACAGCATCACATTCTTAGCCTTCTCACAGCTTCTTTAGAGTCATAAAATTATATGAAGTAGTACTTATAACAATATATTGTTCATTTTGTAACATTTATACATGTAATATGTATAACGATAATATCACAAAAAGGGGAAAGAGAATAGAGCTCTATAGGAGTAATGTTTCAATATCTCACCAAAATTAAGTTAGTATAAGTCTGATTTTGAGGAGTTAAGATGTATAAAGTAAGCCTTAAGCAACCACTCAGAAAATAATTATTAAAACTATAATGGAAAAAAATTTAAAGTAATTAAAATGTTACATTAGAAAATATTCCACGTAAAAGAAAGCAGTGAAGGAAGAATATTACAACAAAAGAGAAAAGAGATATAATAGAAACAAAAAGTCAGCAGATGTAAATCCAACTATATTAATAATAACATTACATGTGAATGGATTAAGCAACTCAACCAAAAGGCAGAAATTGTCAGACTAGATTGTTAAAAATTCCCAACCCAAATACACAGTGTCTACAGGATACACACATTAGGTTCAAAGATACAAATAAATTGAAAGTAAAAGAATGGAAAAGGATATATCATCCAACAGCAACCACAAGAAAACTGGAGTGGCTAGAATATCAAGCAAAATATACTTTAAGACAAAAAATGTTTCTAGAGATAATGAGAGAAAATTTTTAATCACAAGAGGGCAAAATCACCAGGAAGGTGAAATAATTATAAACATATATGCACCTAGTGAGATTGTAGCAAAATACATAAGACTTGACAGAAATGAAGGGAGAAATAGAAAACTCAATAATAATAGAGACTTCAATACCCCATTTTCAATAACGGATAGAACAACTAGGCAGAACAAGGAAATAAAAGACTTGAGCAAAACTATAACCCAATCACATTGGACCTACATATCCTTTGCATCCTTTGCATCGTGGATTAGACCAACTGTGGGTCAAAAATATTTTTTTTTAATTCCATAAAGTTCCAAAACGTAAAACTTGGATTTGTCATGCACTGGCAACTAATTACATAGTATTTACATTGTAATTACAACTATTTACATAATGTTCGTGTTGTATTAGGTATTATAAGTAATCTAGAGATGATTTAAAGTATACAGGAGGATATGCATAGGTTATATGCAAATATGATGCCATTTTATATAAGGGACTTGAGCATCCTCGGATTTCAATATCCTCAGGGGGTTCTGGAACCAGTCCCCTGAGGATACAGAGGGACCACTGTAGACTAAACAGAAATCTATAAAACCTTCCACCCAAAAACAGCAGAATATTCCTTTTTTTCAAGTGCATATGAAGTATTCTTCAGGATAGACTATGTGTTATATGTTAGGCCATAGAACATACCTCAATAAATTTGACAGGATAGAAATAATATGTATGTGTGTTCTGACCACAGTGGAATGAAAACAGAGGTCAATTATAGAGAGAAATTTAGAAAACTCAAAAATATGTGAAAATTAAATAGCACACTCTTAAATAAGCAATGGGTCAAAGAAAAAATCAAAAGGGAAATTAAAAAACACTTTGAGATGAATGCAAATGAAGACACACATATCAAAACTTATGGGCTGAATCTAAAGCAGTACCTATAGGGAAATTTATACCTGTAAATTCTTGTATTACAAAAGAAGGACGATAAGAAATTAACAATCTAAACTCCCACTTTAAGACGCTGGATAAAGAAGAGTGAACTAAACCTAAAGTAAGAAGAAGAAAGGAAAGGAAGATTACAGTGGAAATTAATGAAACAGAGAAGAAATAATCAATGAAATCAAAAGCTGGTTCTTTGAAAAGATCAACAAGATTGACAAACCTTTAGCTATATTGACCAAGAAAAATTTTGAGGGCTCAAATTTATAGAATCAGAAATGACAGAAGGGACATCCCTACTAAATTTACAGAAAGAAAAAAATAATTATAAAGGAATACTATGAACAGGTGTATGCAAATATATTAGATAACATAGAGGAAATGGACAAATTCCTAAAAGAAACACAGACTACCAAAATTGACTCAAGAATACACAATCTGAATAGAACTAAAAGAAGAGATCTAATTAGTAATCAAACACTTACCCACAATAAAAAGTCCAGGCTCAGATGTCTTCATTGCTGAATTCTACCAAGCATTTAAAGGGGAGTTAGTATTAATTTTCACAAACTCTTCCAAAAAATAGAGAGAACACTTCCCAACTCAGTCTGTGAGGCTATTTTTATCCTGATACCAAAACCAGACAATCAGGAGAAAACTGTACACCAGTATCTGTTATGAATATGGACATAAACTCATCAACAAAATACTAGCCATCTAGCAACATATAAAAGAATTATACACCATGGCAATATGGGATTTATCCCAGAAATACAAGGTTGGTTTAGTATCTGAAAATCAATTAATGTAATATACCATGTCAATAGAATAAAAAACAAAAACCACATTATCATCTCAATAGGCTCAGAAAAAGCATCTGACAAAATCCAACACCTTTTCATGATAAAAACACTCAACAAAGTAGGAATAGAAGGGAATATTGTGAACCTGATAAAGGGCGTCTACAAAAAAATCCATGGCTAACAGAATGTTTAATGCTGAAAGACAGGATGCTTTCCCCCCTAAGATCAGGGACAAGACAAAGACGTCGACTCTCACCACTTCTATTTAAAACTATAGCAGAGGCTCCAGGAAAACTACGTACTATAAGGAAATAAAAGGCATCCAGATCTTGTCTGTAGAAAATTCTAAGGAATTTAAAACAATAATCATACAGACAAAAAACTAATACAACTAATACATGAGTTCAGCAAAACTGCAGGATCAATATACAAAAATCAGTAGTGTTTCCATACACTTGCAATGAACAATCTGAAAGTGGAATGAAGGAAAATTCAATTTACAGTAGCATCAAAGATAATAAAACAGTTAGGAATAAATTTAACAAAAGTCCAAAACTTATTCTGAAAACTACAAAACACTGTTGAAAGAAATTTAAAATATCTACATAAATGGGGAGGGGGGAGGTCCACATTCAGGTATTGGAAGACTTAATAGTTAACGTGGCAATACTCCCCGAATTGATACATAGATTCTATGCCCTCCCTATCAGAATCCCAGGGACTTCCCTGGTGGCGCAGTGGTTAAGAATCCGCCTGCCAGTGTAGGGGACACGGGTTCAATCCCTGGTCCGGTGAGATCCCGCAGAACAGCTAAGCCCGTGTGCCACAACTACTGAGCCTGCGCACCTAGAGCCCGTGCTCCACGAGAGAGAAGCCACCTCAGTGAGAAGCCCGTGCACCACAACGAAGAGTAGCCCCCTCTCCCCACAACTAGAGAAAGCCCATGCACAGCAACGAAGACCCAACGCAGCCAAATAAATAAATAAATAGAATCCCAGTTAACTTCTTTGCAGAAATTGACAAGCTGATTCTAAAATTTATATGGAAATTCAAGGGATTCAGAATAGATAAAATAATCTCGAAAAAACGATCAAAGTAGGAGGATTCACATTTCTCAATTTCAAAACTTAGTACAAAGTAACATTAATCAAGGCAGTGTGGTGCTGTCATAGGATAGACATACAGATCAAATGAATAGAACTGAGAGTCCAGAAATAAACCTATGTGTCTACGGTCAACTGATTTTCAGCAAGGGTTCTAAGATCATTCAGAGGGGAAATAATTGTTGTTTTGGCAGACGGTACTAGGATAACTTGATAGCCACAGGTAAAAGAATGAAGTTGGGCCCTTAACTCATAACATATATAAAAATTAACTCAAAATAGATCAAAGACCTACATGTAAAAGCTAAAAATATAAAACTCTTAGAAGAAAACACAGAAATAAATCTTCATGACCTGGGATTTGGCAACGACTTCTTACATATGACACTAAAAACTTGAGCAACAAAAGAAAAAAGAGATAAATTGGACTTCATCAAAATTCAAACTTCTTGTGCCTTGAGGACACTATCAAGAAAGGAAAAGATAGCCCACAGAATGGAAGAAAATATCTGCAAATCATATACGTGGTAAGGGACTTGTATCTACAACATACGAAGAACTCATACAACTCAATAACAGAAAGACAAATCACCTGATTATAAAATGGGCAAAGGATCTGAATACACAGCTCTCCAAAGAAGATATACTACAATGGCCAGTAAGAACATGAAAAGATGCTTATCATTAGCCATCAGGGATATGCAAATCAAGACCACATGAGATTCCACTTCATACTCACTAGAATGGCTAGAATCATAAAGTCATAATTATAAAAAGTATTGGCAAGAATGTGGAAAAATTGGAACCCTCATGCAGTGCGGATGGGAATGTAAAATGGTGAGGCTACTTTGGAAAACAAATGCAGTTCTTCAAATGATTAAACAGTTTTTATATGACTCAGCAATCCCACTCCTAGCAATTTGCCCAAGAGAAGTGAACACACACACACACACACACACACACACACACACACATACATATATATTTACAAACTAAGGCTTGTACATGAATCTCTATAGCAGCGTCACTTATAATAGCTAAAATGTGGAAAAAAAACCCAGATTTCCATCAGTGGTAAGTTGATAAACACAAGCTGGCATTTCCATACAATGGGATATCATTAGACCATAAAAATGAGTGAAATACTGTTATGTGCTACATTGATGAACACTGATGACACTGATGAACCCCAAAAACATGTTAAATGAAAGAAGCCAGTCACAGAAAACTACATATGACATTAGTCCATTTACATGAAATGTCCAGAACAGGCAAATCAATAAAAACAAAGTAGGTTGGTAGTTGCTTAGGGCTGGGGAATATAGGGGCATAGGGAGATGGTAGTTAAATAATAGATGGTTTATTTTTGAAATGATGAAAATATTCTAAAATTGACTGTTGTAGTCCTTGCATATATTTATGAATATACTAAAAATCTCTGATGTATGCACTTTAAATGGTGAACTGTATGGTATGTGAACTATAGCTCAATAAAGCTGTAAAAAAATTCTACTTTTCAACATACCAGTTGTAGAACTGAACAATATTTAGAAAATTTGAAAGAATCTATGGCCAAATATTTTTCCCCTTGAAGTCTTGAGTTAATAATACCTCTGTTCTGACTCATTTACATGTAATTCATCAACATGGTTTCTAAGGAGGCATTTGATGTCTAAGGGGACTGATGAGAGTTTAATTTGGTGAACCTTGGTTGGATGCTTTTCTTTTTTCCCTCTGAACCATGATGTTGTGCTTGATGACATTAGTTTTAACTTAGTTCTGGAAAGGTTCACTTCCAGTTCCAAACTCAGATCTCAGGAATTGCAAGGGAGTCCTACATTTGGTAAAAATGCGGAACATGTTATTTCCTTTGGTTTGAATGATGAAGCAAGATTACATGTGACACTGATGAGTAAGATAGCAAGTTCAAATGCCTGGAGTTTTTAACCATATGTAAAGTAATACATAGCACCC
Source organism: Leucopleurus acutus (assembly GCF_964270905.1). Lineage (NCBI taxonomy): Eukaryota > Metazoa > Chordata > Mammalia > Artiodactyla > Delphinidae > Leucopleurus > Leucopleurus acutus. The sequence continues at coordinate 37,451,032 of NC_139144.1, read as the reverse complement.
AAAACATGCTTTGCACTAGTTCTTTTTCCTGTAGCTGGGGCAGTGATGGGGGGTGAGAAGGGATGCCACATGGGTACTTCCTAGAAGAGGCAAGAGGGACAGTCATAGTGTGTGCTTCTGTTAGCTTAGTCTCACTCAGTGACTCTCAGCTGGCCCCCTTATATGAGTTATGTCTGTGGGAGAGTAATAAAAATAAAATGCACTATGGAGAAGAGACAGTGATTTTGGTGCTCAGTGGGGAAGAGAAAAAATGTGATGTTATAAATCTCATGTTTAATTGTAGAAACGAAGTGAAGCAGAGACACTGACTCAGGGGTATTTAGGAGCCACCAGTGGCCTCAGATCCCCCAGCGTTCCACACTCCTCCAAACATTTCTTGGAGTAGCAAGCATGGTATTACCCTCAAGACATAAAATGATGTACTAGTCGCCCTCAAGCTGAAAAGTTTACTAGGTTTTTCCTGTTGATTGTGTTTAAATGCATTTAAGAGGCAGGAGTATTGTCAAAAGAAGTAGTACGGCTTGCAGAGTGGTATACAAGATATATTTCATATCCTCCTATTTTTCTATTCCCCTATGTCTATACCCAATGGCAACAATTTGAAAACTCTTTGCAAAAACTTGCCAGGGAGTTTCATTTCTAAATCAAACTAGAAACTAACTTGTTAGTGACTGTGTGGTCAGTAACCAAGAAAATAGGGGGCTCTATTTTGTTAGCCCTAAAATCTTAAGTAGTCAGTAAGGTGGTTTTTGTTTTTTGTTTTGTCTTAAATATTTGAAAATAAGGAATCACATAAAAGATTTGTAGGATAATGCTTGGTCCTAGATGTCAGATAGGTGACCTGGCCTAGCTCCCCCTCTGACCCAACAGAAGGAAACCTTTCTATTATTATTAAGTCAGAAACAGTTTTACAATCCTTCTCATTGCTGAGGATTAGCCGTCCTTACCTCACCTGCTCCTGAGGGACTGCAAGTGAACCAGATTTACCAAGGGAAGGGGGAGAGGTACAGGGGAGAACCATTCATCCCAGTGACCTAGTATTATTTAGGAATGGAGGTCCAACCTCTTACCCTCACTACACACATACACACTTACACTTTTGTATCTGTGAGTGTGGCTGGGAAAGGATTTAAAATGTGGGAAAGGCTAATAATGAATTCAGCCTTCGGGTAGCAAGTTTGTACTGTTAACTGTGCTGCAGCCATGTTGTCATTAGAAAGCCGAGAGAGTCTCAGCTTCAAACATGCGTAGAACTGAGAGAAGAAAAGTTCAAAGATAGGGCTTTTCTTCCTTTCCTCAAAAGCTAAGAGTATGTTTTTTCATGTCTTCTGTGATGATAATAATAACCACAATAATAACAAGATGGAATAGTGATTAGGCAGTATGATGGGACAGACACTGGCTTAAGTCCTGTTCATGGATACTCCTATTTAATTTGAATACCTTCTGAGACACATACCATTATTGCCCACTTAACAAACTGAATGTAGAGACCGAGCGCCTTGTAAAACATCATCTTGCTGAGCAGCCACAAGGGAGATTTGAATCGAAGGAACAGACTTTGGAGGCTAAGGGTCTCACCAGTACGTGACAGTGAAAGGGGGATCTGGGGCAAGTGAACAAGACATATGGATGGCCCCATAGTAGTTCAAATCGGCAACCACTTACTGAAAGCCTCCTCTATACAATATTACATACATGGAACCCTGAATATATGTTTGTTCTACCCCATATTAAAATCCAGTCAGGGAGTTCCCTGGTGGCGCAGTGGTTAAGAATCTGCCTGCCAATGCAGGGGACACGGGTTCAATCCCTCGTCCGGGAAGATCCCACGTGCCGTGGAGCAACTAAGCCAGTGTGCCACAACTACTGAGCCTGCACTCTAGAGTCCATGAGCCACAACTACTGAGTCCCCGTGCTGTAGCTACTGAAGCCCGAGCGCCTTGAGCCCACGCTCCACAACAAGAGAAGCCACCGCAATGAGAAGCCCACGCACTGCAACAAAGAGTAGTCCCTGCTCGCGGCAACTAGAGAAAGCCTGCGTGCAGCAACGAAGACCCAATGCAGCCAAAAATAAATAAATAAATTTATAAAAATAACTAAATAAAATTCAGTCACTAAAATTAAATATGGAGAGCAAAAAAATTTATTTGATTTACTTTTAGATCTTATTATGCTTTTGGCTGGGAAGAATGGCTTCCAGTCATATACACAATATTTAGTTTATAAAGCATTTAAAAAAAACAGATGAGACTGAAATTGCAGATTGATAGAAATTATATTAAAATGATTAACAGGTCCTATATAAAATTAAAAGAAAACAAGTCTTCCTGCTGAAGAACCGTCATAGCAGAGTCGCTGCCCAAAATGAGGTCAATCATATGATTTAAACAATTCCTCTAGAGAATGGGAAGGGGACATGAAGAAAGAGGAACATTTAAAATATTAAAAAAACCCTTCTAGAGACTTGAGAACAATGCAGCTTTCACAATGTGGGTACCAAGTCCCAAATTGCCAAGTTGCCTTTGGGGGTAAGGACACTTAATTGAGATTTTGGATGGATAACAAAACAGACTGTTTTCCTCTTCTCCTACCTCCCCTGTAATAAAGAGTCAAAGATGCACCCTGTGAAAATACTGCGTTTGGGCTTTGAGGCCATATGCTAACACTGAGAATCTGAAATGGGCTGACTCATGCACTTTGTGAATTTTTTCCTCATTGTTCTGATGAATAAGGTTAGCTGAAGTCAACTTATGTGAAAATCAGTTGAGAAAAGATGGATGATTTCTCTTTCTTTTCTGAAAATACCACCCAGCTTTTAATTACAAATGCTGTATTTACAACAACGAGCCAATATTTTGTTTGACTTTACTGAGAAGGAAAGTAGAATTTTGAAAATTTTTTATCCTTTTCAAAAAAGCAAGATATTTAAAAATATGATTTGGTTGTAATTAGCCATGTGTCCCCAACCCCATTAGAATGCCATTTTGACTAGAGACAAAGTTGGGTGTAGGTGAGGTCATGGAGCTTTGAGCCTGTCAAACTTAAATTGAAATCCTGGCTCTGTCAGTTAATGGCTGTGAAACCCTGGGTAAGTTTACTCAATCTCTCTGAACTACATTACCTTATTTGTAAAATGTGGATTATACACATCACACTGTGAGTTACTTTAAGAATTAATGTATATATGCCTAGTATATGCTCTAACTTATATTAACAACTGATCATTTATCTGATGAATTGATTGGCTCACAGGTATGTCTGCTAGTCAAAATGATCTTTGATCTGATTGAGGCTGCTACCAGTTTTAAGTTTTTTTATTATGAACTGCTTTAGCTAAACAATGGACTTATGAGAGACCCAGATATTTTTTGTTGCTCCTGCAATATATGGAATACATGATGAAATAGAGAGTAACTTAGAGCTCTAAATTTCTAGCCTCTAATGTCTAACAAAAACCTTGCTACTTATTCATGAAATATTTACTTAGCTTTCATTCTATGGCTAACACTAGGATTACACAGGTGACCAAAACAGACAATGCTCTACCCACATAAAATTTACATAAGGGGAATGGATAGGGATGAGAGAGTCAGAGCTAGCAGGTTGGAGAGGCAAGAAACAAAGGCTATAGGGAAATATAAGGCAAAGTTATAGATGAGGTTGTGGATTATTTGTGTGGCTTGATCTAAGAAAGAACAGATGTTTGAAGTAACTCTCCCCTTATACAATGAAAATATGTTTTTTAGGTTATTTAAATTTTATCATCTTTGGTGTCCACTTCTGATTTTACTTCAGTTTTTGCTTAGTTTATTTAATCCAAAAGCCTTGTCAAGATATCCCCTAGGAATCCCATCTGTAATTGTCAGGATTGTAAATTGAATACATTTTAACTTTTCTGCAATGACAGCTAGAGTTAAGGGAAGAGATTTCTTCTTCAAGGTATTTGAGGCAGAATTTTTCAATAGACTTTATTTTGTTTTGTTCTTTTGTATTTTTGCGGTACGCGGGCCTCGTACTGTTGTGGCCTCTCCCGTTGCGGAGCACAGGCTCCGGACACGCAGGCTCAGCGGCCATGGCTCACGGGCCCAGCCGCTCCGCGGCACGTCGGATCTTCCCGGACCGGGGCACGAACCCGTGTTCCCTGCATCGGCAGGCGGACTCTCAACCACTGCGCCACCAGGGAAACCCTCAATAGACTTTAGGGGGAAAAAAAAGGGCTCTGTGACGGGCTGAGTTGTGTCCTCCCAAAATTCATATGGTGAAGTCCTAACCTCCAGTACATCAGAATGTGACTCTGTTTGGAGACGGGGTTTTTAAAGAGGTAAAATTAAATGAAGTCATTAGGGTGGAGCTTAATCCAATATAACTAGTGTCCTTATAAGAAGTGAAGAGTAGCAACGACCTAAGTGTCCATCGATGGATAAATGGATAAAGGAAATGTGGTATATATAGATATAGATTGATAGGAAAGTAGATAGATATTAGAAAATTACTCAGCCATAAAAAAGAATGAAATCTTGCCGTTTGCAACAACAGGGATGGACCCCAAAGCCATTATGCTAAGTGAAGTAAGTCAGACAGAGAAAGAAAATATGTATTCCACTTATATGTGGAATCTTAAAAAAAACAAAACAAAAAGACAAGCTCATAGATACAGAGAACAGACTGGTGGTTGCCAGAGATGGGATGGAGGGTGGGAGAAATGGGTGAAGGGGGTCAAAAGGTATAAACTTCCAGTTACAAAATAAATGTCAATGAGATAAATGTACAGTATGGTGATTATTGTTAATAAAACTGTATGGCATATTTGAAAGTTGCTGCAAATAGATCTTAAAAGTTCTCGTCACACACACAAAAAAACATAACTATGTAAGGTGAAGGATGTTAACAAGAAATGGCATGGTGATCGTTTTGCAATGTATACAAACATCGAAGCATAATGTTGTGTACCTGAAACTAATATGTCAATTATGCCTCAAATATAAGTGAAATACATAGAAATACACAGAAGAGAGACCATGTGAAGACACAGGGAGAGGATGGCCATCTATAAGGTGAGGAGAGAGTCCTCAAAAGAAACCAACTCTACCCCAAGTGAATCTTGTACTTTTAGCCTCCAGAATTGTGAGAAAATAAATTTCTGTTGTTTAATCTCAGTCTGTGGTCCCTGTTATGGAAGCCCTAGCTAACTATTATGAGCTTCAAAGTAATATGAAAGCCATTTAGCCCATTTGCCTACTCAGTCATTTACTTTTCAGATTATCTGACTTCAGCTCATAATAAAGACATAGAATTATAAGTGTTGTTTAAAATTTATGAAAAGCTTCAGTCTTCACCCTCTAGGACCAAAGATGTGCTTTCCTACTCCAACTCCCTTGGGTTTTTTTTTCCCCATTTGTCAGAAAGGTAAGGTATCAGACTAGGACTAGGCCTCTACATTTCTTCTTTATAAAAGAGGAAAATCATTCAGAAAAAAAATGACATTTCTATTTTGATTTTCGAGGTCTTACTGGAATGCAATATAAAAGTTACATTCTATTTTGCAGAGGAAGAGATAAATCTGAACTGCAAAACTATCCTAGTGGAGATTGAAAAAAAACTTTGTCCAGTAATTATTCCTTAATTTTCATTTCTCTCTCATTTCTCTCTCCTGTACTAGCCACAAAAAAAAAACAAACCAAAACAGGCAACAAGGGTAACAGGTTACTAAACTATATCTGTCTGCAGGTGATGATTTGGGATGGTATCGGCTAGTTCTTTTTCATGGATACCTCAGAGTTTAACAGAAAGTTGAGAATGCTGGACCAGCAGAGCAGGAAATTCCTTACAAGCCCCCACTTCCACATCTGCTGCCTCTTTTTAAATCCATTGACTGTAGAGAACAAACTTATGGTTACCAAGGGAGGAAGAGGGGGTGGGACGAATTCGGAGATTGGGATTGACATATACACACTACTACGTACAAAATAGATAACTAATGAGAACCTACTGTTGAGCACAGGGAACTCTACTCAATGCTCTGCAGTGACCTAAATGGGAAGGAAATCTAAAAAAAGAGGGGATATATGCATACGTATAACTGATTCATTTTGCTGTACAGAAGAAACTAACACAACATTGTAAAGCAACAATACTCCAATAAAAACAAATAAATCCACTGACTGAAGTTCAACAGTATCCCCAAGTTTCCTCCAGTTCATCTGTCAGTTAGCAGTTCCCTGCCAGTAACTCCGTAGTTTTGGTAGATGAAAGACCTGCAAATCCTTTTTGCCAAAAAGATTAATACTGTCAAAATATTTGCAAAGAGGTAATGAGAATGGAACACTAATCATATACAGTCTGTGCCACACATATACATAACAGTTATCAGAGTCGTACATTTGTAAAGTGCTTTATATATCTAACTTCTTAACCATTCACTCATATCATCCTCAAGACAACTGTTTCAGTAAGTAGGCAGTTACTGTCCAGGTCTTGCTAACTTCTAAGAGGGTGTGAGAGAGGGGTAGACTAATGGCAGAGATGTCAACTGACTCAATAAACAAATAGGTGCACCTAGAACCCAGGTATACTGTTCCCCATCTGGTGCATTCAACCATGTAAAAGTACGTAAGAGCTGTGCTTATGTGCATACATTTGACCTTTTTAGACAATGTGAATATATCAGCAATATTTTTTAATCTGGTACTTTGATTGAAATTACTGATCAATCAAGTGAAAAGAGTTACTGTGGTTGTAGATGTAAAACCATTGCCTTGGGGGTCTGTAGTATCTGGGACACAGGTGTGCTTTGTTATGTGAGGGGGATTCAGGGCAATTAATGTTTTCTTTCTCCTGTTGCCTATTTAGCACACAGCAAGGCTGGCCTGTTCCAGAATCCTCATGTGATCCTTGATTGCATTACAAAATATGATCAAAAGACTCCACCTCAATGGGCATGATTGTGCTGCTTGCTAAACTCAATGGCAATTTATTTAAATATGATACTCTGCAGGAGAACTCCTTCAAAGAAAAGGCACAACAGGCAGTTTATCATTTCCATGCGAGGCGTTTCGAGTTATTGCCTCTTGAAAGCATTGGGGAAACAAGGATAATGCTGGTGGAAGAGTTAAAATGTGACATGATCATAAGACCCACTCTCTATGAACAATGCTAGTTATGTCCTAGAGTTAATAGCTTGGTGGTCCCTTCTTAACACAAATCAGCCTTCCAAACAGAGGAAAGAGATGGGTGTGGGTGGTAAGGAAATTAGGAGCATGGATTCTAGACAATAATGCATCTGAGATAATCGAGTGATGCAAGCACATTACTATTCAGTGTGTGGCAGAGTGCCGCTAATTCACTAAAAAGCTAAGTCAGGCAAATATAAATTAAAGCATGTGCAGGACTGGATTGTAAAAAATAAGAGCAATTAGCATTGCAGTATGTGCACATCTGCAATAATCCTGTTTGATGCATCTTCTATTAATTAACTTTATTGGAAGAAAAAAAAATCAGGTCAACAGAAGGAAATGCACAGCTTTTGGCCACTACAAAGCATTTCCAAACATTGACTAAGTTTGCCATGTAAATGTGTCAAATGTCCTCCTTTAAACCTAGAAAAGCAAAATGCTTCTTATTTGCAAAGCTGTGATTTTTTTAAGTCTACAAAGTTTAATTTTTAGAAGTGCATTATGACAACTTCTGTTCATGTACTCTTTTTTCTCCCTGGTGATGTGCTTCCTGTGTTTATGAGGGAAATTATGTTAAAAAGCAGGTTGAATAATTTCATTTATTTACACATGAACTGCAACCCAATCAAATCTATGATTTGGAATATGTAATATGAAAAATTATAATTATGCCCCTGAATCTGGAAATACTTTATTGTATAATCTTAATTCAACAATGTGTTTTAAATATTTCCATATTCAAATATAGAAAACAAGATTTTAGATCTAAATTAATATATAAAGATTTAATCAACATAGAAAGTATTTTTAGGATGCAACAATTCTTCCCAAAGTATAAAAATAATTTAATTCCTAGTTTAGTAGGCTGTTAAATATTTCTCACTAAATATTTGCTATTTTACCAGTATTTTCTGAAATCACTAGTATAGGGAGGCAAATTATCAGTTTTCAATGAATTGAATTGTTTACTAAGAAATCAGTATTTCTTAAATATATCATTGATTATGTCTCATTCTTACAGTCAGTTTGCTTTTAGCACAGATCTCTAAAATAAAAATTGTATTTGGGGAGGTAATATTTATATCAAAAAGCAAAAATTATTTTTCTTAAGTAAAATTGGAAGTAATCTATGATTTCTAACTTATGTAAATTCATCTTTTTCTGATTCCAAATGGGCTTACTTTAAATAACTGATTACAGTTGGTTTTCACCGCCTTTCTTTTTCATTTACAAAGAAGGCAAATAATATGCCTGTATATGAAGCAATATATGAATTATCATTGTTTAATTCTTTTGACAAAGGTCCAACTCAACAGAAATACTTTTAAAAGTGCACTATTACCATTATATGACGATGCACTTAGATAATGCCATCAAGGGTATACCTATAATTCAAGAACTGCCAGTCTTTCTATATTTGTAGTTTTTAAAAATTTAAAGCATTGTACTTAATCCAATATGATATTTTGCTGTAAATTAAGCTTAATCGTGATAATAAATTGTATATTTAATAATTTATTGATATTGATATTCTTGATATTGATATTCTTATTAAAAATTCAAAATATGTTTTCTGAACTAAATGATAATTAAAATTTAAAATGCAAACAAGCATTTGAGGAAACTTGCTATGCAATTTAATACAATAGAATAACAAACCAGATGAAATGTTTTCATCAATAAAAATTTGCTCTCTTGACTGATTTATGAATTTCAGTTTTAGATGATTATATGTAAGATAATGTTTGAAAAAACTATAAAAATATGTCACTACAACATTGAACTTTTGCCTTCTGTGTTGTATACATAAAGGAGACTTTTTTCCTGAGACCTAATCTGTGTGAATAGCCTGAATCTCTGGCCTCTGAAGTGAGATCAGTAAGATAGAAGGACTTGAAAGTATTGCTTCCCCCATACATTATAAGCAAAGATTGTGCAAGTGAATATTACTTCTAAAATCTCATTGGAGAATATCATTTTTGTCAAGTTCATATGGTTGGATACATCTACACTACAGATCAGAATGTACATTGTCATTTTAGAATTTGTGACTTTTGTCTACATATTAAGGTTAGACAAGAATTGATGTTTACAAAGACTTATTTCATATTAAGGAAATGTGATTAGTGTCTGAGAATTGTACTAACCATGTGTACCCTCTACCATACCATCTTGCCAATACTTTCTTATTTTATTATTTTTAAAAATATTTATTTATTATCGTTTTTTTTTTTTTTTTTTTTTTTTGGCTGTGCCAGGTCTTAGTTGCGGCATGCATGTGGGATCTAGTTCCTTGACCAGGGATCGAACCCGGGCCCCCTGCATTGGGAGTGCAGAGTCTTAACCACTGCACCACCAGGGAAGTCCTGTCAATACTTTCTTTTAAAAATTCTTACATCTATGTGCACTAGGCACTACCTGTCATTCTTCAGAGGTCCTAGGGTCCCTTGGACATAGAGCCAGATCAGAGCTTCCACATTAACTCTCAATTTCCTGGCTCTTTCAGGGCTTCGGCAGACTCATAATGTCTCTTTAACATTGGGTTTTTTTGTGGTTTAATATTTCTAAAAGCAGTAAATTATTTCCAGTGTACGTAAAAAAGACAAATTTCTCTGTGGTTAGTGACCACAAAACAAAACAAGAAACAGAAATACTTCAGAGCACGAATCCTAAGAAAAGTTTCAAGTTTTAAACTCTTACTTTGATGTCATATGTGAAAAAGGAAATTTTGATAAAGAATTGCGAACTACTATGTTAAAGAAGCCTTGAAGCTAATATACGTTCCTATGTCTATCATTTTCATTATCAATAATAAGCATGCTAATTGTTAGGTAAACACACACACTCATTGTCTCTCATAGCCACATAGCATAGCTATGAGCTGCTGAGCATGATTAATATTGACTAGTAAAGATATCTTATGATTTAAGATAGACTCAATCTTCAATTTAAGGGATTTATAACAAATAGTTTTTTTAACAAGAAAGTAATACTAGTAGCAAATGAGTTTTTAAAGCAATGAGATGTTACTGATTTATCACTGCTTTTGTATTTGCTCCCAGATCTCATTATTATTTTGTTTTTAATTATAATAATTTGAAGTTCAGAAAGAGTTTCTGGATTTTAAAATAATGCCTCCACTTCACAATTTTTAAGTGATACTTTTAGAAAATATATTTTAATTGATCTTGTAGATTTAAAGTTTGGCAACTGACGGAGAAAATTTCTTGACAAGCTAATTGACAATGGTAATTTAAAACTGTATTTATTGAAGCATCGTTAGAGATATTAGATCATAGAATGACAGAATGATAATGCTTGTGTTATAATTTACCATGCTCCCCAATTTTAGAGAACCGTATGCTCAGATAAATTCAGTTAATTGGCAAACAGCACAGCTAATAAGTGGAGGAGCTTAGACTTGCTCTTTTTTTCATTTACATTCTAAATTAACTTAACAAGTGTAACTTTTATTTGGGGCAAAATTAATAATGCAAGAGGATGTTATAACTTCAAAACAAAGATACATAAGTGAACGAAAAGAACAGCATTAAGGGTTTCGTTACTCTATACAATAAAGAGGAGAGAAAAAAGCATGCTTAGATTACATGATAAAGCAGCAAGATTTTCTGAGCACCTTTCCTTGTTTCATATTGCTAAACCTTCACCTTCTTTCTCAAATTTGGCCTCATTCATAGAGAGAGCACTAAGCAATAGAGATTTTGTGGCAGAGAGAGATCAATAATGACAAAATGCAGCTCAGATTCTAGACTCTCAAACTCAGGCAAAGTAACATAATCAAGTATTTTACTTTTTTCCATCATTGCTCCTGCTTTTTTCTGCATATTTCTGGAGTAGATCAAAACTAAGCTGAGACCCTAGATGGTATGTACAGATAAAGAAAATGGGCATATCACTTAGAGATTTTTACCCCTGATATGGTAAAACCAATGTTATCTACAGAACAGCTTTTTCCAAACTGTCTAAATTACATATTTTGGATCTGAGAATTTCTAAACCTAGAAAAATAGGAAGACACAGACCCAAAATTTATATATATATATATAGATGGCTACCAGTAAGATGTACCAATGACAGCTTTAGGATATATGATATCAGAATTGTTCTAGAATCTTGCTCTGACTTTTTGTGATAATCCTTTATGAAAGATAGGTTTCACTTTAGAAACTGAAATTGAATAGTAAATAAAGAAAAGAAAAACAAAACAAATAATTTTTTGACTAATAAATTATTTTGTTTCAAATGTATAATTATTCTCAGATGAAAACTACAGTCTCATTTATTATGAAGTCCTCTCTATTAAAATACTTACATACTCCTTCTATTAGCTCTTCTTAATGGAATAAAATACAGAAGTTACTTTACTTGCAAAAGCAGAGTTGGGATCCCTGCTCCAAACATGACAATGAGTTTTTAAACTAAAAGTAAATTATGATATGGTGTCCCAAGAGGATATTAAAACATTAACGTTAAGTAGAATATCACAGTCGGAACTGTCAAGCACTGAGTTAACAGTAAATCATATAGTGATGCCAAAGAGGAATAATCCAGACTCCAGGGCTCTTCAGACTAATAACTATGATGCTGAAGCAAATGACTATGTTTGGAGACAATGAGGCAAAACAAAATTCCAGGAAAGAAAAAAGATAGTCATAAATAAGATATAAATGAAAAATGCTTTTAAGTTTTAAAATGTGCACATGGCTTAAAGAATATATATATATTCATTCATATATATTTATATATAATACATAAAACATCATTCCTGTGCTTCCTGGCTGAGATCAACACATGCTCTCTTATTTAAAAGGAATGGAACTTAAAGATCACGCTTCCAATTTCTATGTGCCAGGGATATTCCTTCTTTTTTTTGACTCACTAATTTGACTAGAAGTTGTGTGATTTTTCTGGAGAAGACCCACACACTTCTTTATGTTCAACATTTCCAAAGTTGCTACTCTACTCTCCTCCCTTGCATTGGAATCTTGTCTAATATGCACAAGGGTGCCATTTCTTAGAGGTGTTCATTCTGAAAGGAGAAGAAGCAGATAGGTGGGACGTCAAAGAAAGACAGCCATGCTAATGGTCTGGTAGATGTTATGACGGTTTCCAGCAGTAACAAAGACTCCACTGTGTGCCCTCAGGTAGGTCACTTAACCTGCGGTGTCACAACTGCTCCACCTGCAAATTAGATAATCACCTTTGCCACCCATCTTCCTCTCAGGGTTGTTTTGAGAATGTCATAACTGGTCATTTGTTTGATCTATTTAAGAAACACTCAGTGCCCTTGGACCTCTGAATGTGCATACCCAAGTGCAAGCTCAGTTATGAAACTACATCCAACAGGAATGTTTCCTTACTGAAAGAGACAAAGGGCAGCCAATTGAAGAATGCCAGACCCAAATGACATCTTGAAGGCCTTTGAGATTCTCAGATGAAAGGCTTTATATAAAAATAAAGTATTGTTATTACCTAGGCAAAGAAAAATGCATGCGTTTTTCTGTCAGTGTTCAAAAGCCAAAATATAGCGGTGCCCTTTGCTCCCCTTTGATATTTCCTTCGCATTTAGTTTGATGACAATATAGATAAATCCTCTATTTGGTGCCATTGGACCTGGGTTACATTTCAGTATGTGGAAAATGACGAAATGAAAGAGAGAAGCCTTTGAAAGAAAGTGAAAATAAATGTAATAGCCAAAAGCCAAATAATAGTCAAAGTATATTTAAAGTCTATTAAAGAGCAGCAGTCAGGGTATCAAATGCACACTCTCTCATCCTCTGTGGTCAGCCTACTATGTGGACCACCTGCCTTAAATTACACAAATTCACCGCATCCCTGGAGTGAAGGGGGGAAGGCAGGAGAAAAATGGGGGTGGAGAAGCAGCTTTCTCCATTCATACTAATCATACCAAATTTTAAATATTTTTCAAATGCCTCTTTTCAATTCACAATCAATTATACTTCAATCTCTAAACTGCCACTCTTGGGTTTGGAATATGTGTGCATACATGCAATAAGTAAGTAACTTGGAGTTTCAGTTTTTCAGTAGATACTGATTGACACGTATTGTTTAGTTGTCAGTGATTACGCTGTTTTAGGAGGTGACAGGGCAATGTAGAGCTGTTTATGGCACAGGAATATAGGAAAATGGAACCCCAGTTGGCTGGAGTAGGAGATGATACCCTTCTGGGTAGACTGCCCCAGTTTGGTTAAGAAGCACATGTGGAGAGTCTGAGTTTGGACCTTTCATAGAAATCAAGTGGAATCAATTTCAGGGACATGAAAATGCACTGATAATAAGCTAGCCAGATTCCTTATTAAATTCGACAATGATTGCTTTTGGGGTGCCAAGACTGCTACATATAGTTGTGAGGGATGTTCATTGAACAAAGGCACTTGTCCATGGGGAAATGGGGCCTGAAATCAGCCCTACTCTGACTGCTTTTACAGGCAAGCCATATGCCGCAGGGGAAAAAAATAAAAGCTTCCCTTTGCTTATTCACACAAAGAAATCACATAGGACAATGGCAGCTATGGGCTCCAAACAGAAAGACACTCTAAAACACTTGAGTTGAAATAAATGTCTGAATATCAGTGTTTTAATAAATGTCTTATTTTGTGCTTACTTGGGTTTTCATTCTAAACAGAAACCTGAGAGACAAGCATATGAATTCCTCCGCTGTAAGAGTATGGGACTGTCATATTGTAAGTTTTTTGGTTTTTTTACATGTCGATTCTGCTTCTCTCCCTCAGTTTCCCTATTAGTATAACAGTGATGTTAGTTCAAATCAACAAAAATGCCATCTGACAGGTGTTAAGCAAGGTGCTGGGATTATAATAGTGAGCTGGATAGGCACCTGCCTACAAAAAGTATAAAGTCTAATAAGCAACTATTAATCTATAGGATTTTGCTACAGATTGATGAATGTGCATTGAAAAGAAATAAAAATAGCAAAGGCAAAAAAAAAAAGTGTTCTTGGACTCACTCTACTCTCTTTGTCAAGTTTCCAATTTTAGAATGCTAGATGGAGAGGGACCATGTTTGCCCCTCCACTCCACACTTAGGAGAAGTCCTAATTTTCTGCACTGCTTCAGAATAGCAAACAAAACTGGGGGCGAAGTAACTACTGTAAGGGCCTCTGTGCACACGCAGCAAATAGCCACAGGTGAGACCAGCCTTCTGTGATTAGGGGCGCCTTTGTTTGTTTATGATAGGCATGACACAGTCACTTCCACATAGGCTTCAGACGTTAGAGGGAACTTCAAGAAATGTTTGTTGACTGAATAATCATGCATCTGTTTAACGCAGTATCATAGTGGCCACCCACACAGCCTGTCGCTTGGGGAAAAGTGCTTGGGAAAGAGTGAACATTTCGAAATTGCTTCTGCAGATCTACTGATGTTTAACTCTAGCTGTAAAATCTGACAACTGGGCAGATATGTTCTAGGAGTAAGTGACAGTCACTTGTGGTCATATATTCGAATAAGTTCACACACTCTTTACCTAGGTTGTTATTTTTCTGAATTGTGCTGCCTATAATCTGATTTCAAGTTGTTCTTTGCATCAGTAACTCAGGAAAACAAAACCCACTAGGAAAGTATGTCAGACATGAGAATAGCATTGCAGATCACAAATTCAAAAGGTCTCTGGGAACATTTGTACAGAGTAGGAAAACCCACTTATGATCACTTCCCTTTGGTTTTGCCTAATTCCATAATCACTCCATGGGGCAAACTGTACTCCTGGTTTTTCTACCCAACAAACAGTTTCTGCACATGCTAGTTAAATTATCTTTCTTTTTCCAACAGTCTTGAATTCATAAGAGTATTCTTAGTGGTAATTATCCTTATAAAAGGCAAAAATAATGGTCTTGGGGCATTTTTCCACAAACAAGGCTTTGTATCAGTAATTGTAAAAATCAAAATAAAATAAAAAGTACTCTGAAAGGTACACATATTCATAATATTACTATTGGAATTTTTAGTATAAATAAAGACATACTTATTTTCATTCTTAGGAAAGGAAAAGATAAAACAGCTAAATAGGATCCTGGCCTTTACAATTTACCAGGTGTTATGTCTATGCCGAGTAGTGTCCAGCCTCATTTATCAGTCGTGGTCTTGTCTACTTTGTTTATGCAAGACTTTGTAGTAAAAGAGAAAGATAGTGAGCCTTGGAGGATAGCTGCTCAGCTGGAAGTAATGGGTAGTTCTAGTACACAGGCCAATTCTGGAGTTTACTAACCTGCTTAAAATCTTAAAATCACGCCCCCAAGTAGAGAAAAAAAGCACTGGACTAGGCCCAATTAGTCTTGGACAAATATCCTAAACACTCTGGACTTCAGAGTCCTTTGCCATAAATTAAATGGTTGAATTAAATGAATCTAAACCTTGAGAGAAATGGAGACTTCATAACCATGGTAGAGAGCCCACTGGTAACCAATCAAGGAAGATATGCAAATCACCATCAGACTAAAATTGACCCTGGGAACCTGTTGTCTAGGGAAGCAGATAACCAGGTACCCAAAGCAACTCTTGAAGGCACTGTGAAATGAACCACAGGGAAAACTGGAAATAATGACAATGCAGTCAAAACGACTACCAATATCAGGATTTATCGAAGGATTGGTCCAAAAGCAGTAGCCAACCAGCAGATTAACCTGCAATTCAGCAGTTAAAGTTTGCTGTCATTTCTTAGAACGCAGAAGTCCTATGTAAGCTATAAGTGGGAAAGAAGCTGCAGCTCATAAGTGGAAAAAGAGATTATTCCAAGTCTCACGTGGGTCTTGTTCATCACAGCCAACTACAGAACCAACCTATGTCACCATAGAGCTGACACCACCTATGTCACCTTCCAGTGTAAAGGGCCATCTCTCAACACGGCAGAATTATAGGTTGAAAGAATATTTGGATGAAACATTTCAGAAGGCAATTTGTGTTAGCTATTAAAAATTTAAAATGGCCACACCAGTGTACACCTTCCCTCCTCCCCCCAATGAAATAACATTTTCTATGGTAGACATGACAGTCTTCTACAGAAAATAAATGCCAAACACATAGGAGTTCAACACTAATTTCTCCTTACACAGAAAGCACATGACCCCTTTTACCATCAACCTGTCTTTCATGCTAGTTTTAGAAACCTGGTCAGAAAAAATAAAAATTTCTGTGGCTTGTGAAACTTTTTTTTGGGGGGGTGGTATAAGGTCTTGACCAGCAAATATGAAAATATATTGTTTGGTTTCCTCTCAATATCAATACTTAGTATCGCATTTTGGGTCTTGTAAGTGCTCCCATATGTTTCAGAAATAATTAAATTTTTATTGACATTTTGGCCTGCCTCCTAAAGATGAATATCCTTCAGCTGTTAAACATTTGATAAGATTGAAGTTGGGAAAGTTTTTTATTTAATATTTTTATGCTCTTGAATATATACATACAGAAAAGACAAG
Source organism: Leucopleurus acutus (assembly GCF_964270905.1). NCBI lineage: Eukaryota > Metazoa > Chordata > Mammalia > Artiodactyla > Delphinidae > Leucopleurus > Leucopleurus acutus. The sequence goes on along the minus strand of NC_139144.1, from coordinate 37,434,385 downwards.
AGGTGACCTGAGTCTTTTGATATGGTGATGGGAACTCAAGGAAAAAGCAGTGACTTTCAAAAACTCTCAAGCTGCCCTTTGAGAGAGAGGAGGGGATAATCAGTACACCTTCTGTCATATGATTAAGCTTATCAAATCAGGATCGGTTCTACATAAGCCAATAAACTGATCTGGTTCCTTGTTTGGCGACGGTAATGAAGAACCAAGAAAGCTTATGCATTGGGAAATAAGGTTTTTAAAAAGGCTCTCAAGTTAACCCATTCTCTTTCACCCAGGAAATCAGCCTTCTTTTCCATTGGGAAAACAAACCTCTGACCTTCAAGTTACTAACGTCGAAGGGACATGGGAGGAAGGGGGGTAAAGGTTCATCAAAAAAAATACTGAAATGGTCAGGCACTGTTCCCCAAATATACAGATTCCCAGCCTTGTGGGATTCTAAGCAAATAAGCAGACTATCACTCAGGCCCAAACCTTCCTCTGTAAGCAGACATTTGCTAGCGGTGCCCTGGCCTCGACCCTCCTCACCGCTGGTCTTCAAGCCTGCGCGGCTAATTCCTTCCGTAATTTGCCTTCACCTTGGGAAAGAAGAAAGAAAACAGTTTCTCCTCCGCAATCCCCAATCTGTTACACTTCGAAAGGAGAAGAAATGGCTGGAAAACCTCTCTCGTTTCCTCTGGGAAAAGCGTCCGCTGGAGGCTACTGTGGGTCGGGCCCACCTTTAGCTTCAGGTTGACAAATGTCTTTAGCGCGTTCTCAGTTCTGTCGGCCTTAGGGGTCCCCTAAAATCGCGCTAGCGTCCGCCCTGTCTGACCTGCCCCCCTGCAGCGGCGCACATTTCAGCTTTTCAGCTTCCCGGTGGAGCTCACAGTAATTGAGTCGGGAGGGTTATTTTTCCTGGCCTCGCTTCGCCGTCCAGAGACGGCAGGGAGCTTTCGAGAAGACATCGCCTCCTACCCCCTGACGCCCCGGCAGCTTCTGAGCGCCTCCCGGGCCTCCGCCCCGCGGGAACCAGAACAGCGATTCTCGCGGCCGCGGCCAGAGGCTGAGGCCGGAGGGTGAAACCACCAGGGGTCCCAACGGAGGGCTTATTCCCGCCCCGCTTCACACTTGGGGTCAAATCGTATTAACACCAAACCACCAACGGGGCGGGAGCAGGTGGTTAATTGCATAAAACAGTTAACTGCAAGAAACTAACTTTACAGGCGGGTGACTTGGTTTCCCTCCGTAGCTTTGTCATCATAAAAAGAAGGGCCCTCCCTCCTCCTTAGTTGGAAGGCGGGGAAAGGTTATCAGCTGCTCCAGAAGAAGGCTGGTGCACACTGTCATTTTAGCGTGGCCGGCAGGCGGGCGCGGTAGGCACGCGGGCTCCCGGTCCGCGCGGCTCTTGAAGGCAGGTTTCCCTCACCCCTGCCTGGAAGGTAAGAGCTCTGGCATCTGGAAGTGTCAGAAAGGAGCCTTTTGCCATAAATCATCCTGAAAAGCATTCAAATCAGACAAGCGTCTAGAGACCCCTTAGGCACTCCACCCCCAAAATCCTAGATCAAAGTGAAATTCCTGGAACCATAAACACCTATTATAAGCAAAATCCTCCTTATCTGGAGGATGCTAAAACCGAGGAAACAAAAAGGGGTAAGGGACATTGCCGCTGTGAATCCCCCGCACGAAATTCACAAACCTATCTTTTCTTAACATTGTCAACTGCTTTCTTGGAGACAGCCAACCACAGCGCTTCTAAACTCGCCAATACGCGTTTCTGGAGTACTCGGAACAGCTGGCGGGAGCGCTCTGCACGCGGGACTGGACATTCACTTTTGCTTGTTTTTTCAACCAGCAGGAGCAGGTGCGGGAGAGTCCGGGGTTTGGGACGTGGGAGGCGGAGAAAAAAAAATCCGCTTGGTGGTAGTTTAGAGGACAGCAACCACTCGCTACATACAACTCTAGCGCTGCAAACCTAGTTGTTCGAAACGTAGCAAAACTCCGAACAGAAAACACCCGCCCAGGCAATTTCTGCTCTCGCTGAACTCCCTGGGCTGCGTTACATTTGCACCTAACACTTTGCAAATTTCCGAGATCTCGCAAGAGGGATCATCAGAGGGACGAGAACACTAAGAGGGGACCTGGAAGGGAGATGTCTTCGATTCGGAGAGAGCAATTTTCTCGCCTCGGAAATGAAAAGACCCCAGCTTTTTCCCACGAATTCCTTGGTCAATCCAAAATCTACTGATTGTACTGAAATCTCAAGTCTGGATGGAGCACGGATGGCCGGGCCCGGCGTCTACGGCGGAAGCTAGGGGGTGGGGTGGGGAGGACCGGGCAGGAGAGACCTCCCCCCACATACATTCCCTGGTGGGAGACGCGCTGGGCGCGCGGATTCCGCGAGAGGAGGCGTCATGAACCCCGCGGGCTGCGAGCGGACACCGGGGTTGAGATTATTCGACACGTGTCTTTCACTCCTCACAATCCATTTCTTACGCGTGATTTACGAACGAAACGCTTTGATCAGGCTCGGTTTTATCTGTCCACTACTTACGACAGACGCGGCTGCTAAAATGCCTCGTCCCAGCTGCCTAAAAGTTTGCCCCCCCCCCACTTCCCAAATGCTGTTTCTTTTTCCCTGGCGATTCCTCACCCCCTGCCTCTTCGCTCGCCTCCCCTACCCCCAGCCCCATTTGCTCTATTAGTTGCAGCCCCTCCGGGTGTTTTAAATCAACAAAATGCTCCGGGCAGGGTCAGCTGGGAGCCAAGGCAGGCAGATTCGGGGCACGCTATCCCCTTGGTGCCACAAGCGTTGGGGTCCTAACAAGGCTTCCAGCCAGGGGCCAGGAGAACTTGCTCCCCAAGTGCGGCGGCCCGCTTTCGAAGGGAGAAGGCGAAGCCCTCGTAGTTAATTCCCCGGGGGCCTGGCTTTGCTAAGAGAAGGGACCAGAGTCGGGATGCAGAGGGCAGCAGTCCACGGTTATCTGCGGGGGCCGGTACTCACCAGAGCAACCACTTTGGCTTAATTGGGGAGGAAAGGAGGCAGCGGGAGAAGGGGGAGAGGGTATCACGTTACAGAGCCTCCTGCTTCCTAATAGGTAAAGGAAAAGCGGAGTCTCAGAAGCGGTTATTAGTAGTAGATTTGTGTGTGTGTGTGTGTGTGTGTGTGTGTGTGTGCGCGCGCGTGGTAGTAGTATTTCATTAAAACCATATTCTGGAACAAAGAGTTGTTCTTTCATGTTTCTTTGTTATTACTCTGACAGGAGTTCTAAAAACAGGATTTTCCAAATCAAAGGATCCCTGGAGTCTTCTGCCCCCTCCCAGCCCCCCCTTTCCTTCACCAAACTGCTCTTGGTATCATTATCCCGGTAAGGATCCTTATACTCTTGATTTAGCCGGAGGACATTTAATAGCTGACTGGATTAAATATTGCAGACTCCAGCCTGGGCCATTTGAAAATCCGGGTCGTGGACTTGCCTTCAGAGAAGGAAAACTGATCTGTGAGATGTGTTTTAAGTTTCACTCAGTCGGGGCCTGGAGGAAAGGAAGAGGAAGAAGGATTCTCTGCTCCAAGTCTCTTTTATACGTTACAAAGTTAGAAGTTGTAAAAGGTGTGTGTTGATGGGGTGGGTAGCAAGAGGACTCAGGGAGGAATGAGGCCAGAGGCAACCTTAGCAAGAGGCTAACTGAAATTTCCTTCTTCCATGATGTGAAAAAGGGCTTTAAGAACATTGTAAAGAATGCTGCTCTGGAAGGTAGTGTTCTGCCCCAGGAATGCAACACAGATTTAAGGGTGCATCAGCAGACCTCTCTGAAGGATTCATTGTCATTGCTAAGCTTGCAGGACTGAGAAGGTCTGTGTTTGCTGCATGTTGGCTTTCAACAATAGTAACAATTCTTTGATTGGTGTAAAGTTTCAGGAACAAAAGAGGAAAAGAAATGTGGACTGTTTTGTCCAGTACTATGTTTAGAAGTAGAGTTCTGGAAGCCTCAGAGGAAAGCTTTACATAGCAGAGTCAGCAAGTTGGGGTCCAACCCAACATTCATCTAGGCTGGGCAAATTCCAGAGGGTCAGGATCTGAGATCTTTGTCCAAGGCACTTTGGGGGCTATCACCAGATACGTTATGCACCCAAAGGTGGTTAGTCAAGGTTAAGTTCCTCCAGGGATGGATAGATGGGTATTTAGATTAAATGCTATAGAGAGAAAAGATATGTCTGTTTATCTGGTCTTGTGCGTTTTAAAAACTGTCAACCCTTAAAGCTAATGTGATCACTTTGAATCTATTTCAATTCTGACCACACCTTTGTAAATCCAAAAAGGAATAAGATAAATTCGGACAGTAAATTTAGATTTAATATTGTGGAAAAAATACTCCAACTTTTAAATTTTGTTTAAAGAAGAAAGCTGAATTGGTGGCTATATAATAACTGTAAGCCAGGTGCAATGTCAATTTAACAAAGACTTAGGAATAGTGTTGCATTTAAGTGAAGAGCAACAGCACAGTTCATTTAATGTACAAGCTTAAAGTTATTGTCGACAAATATTTAAAACCTTAACATGGGCAGAGACCCAAGCCTGTGCCACATGGTAATATTCATAATAACATCTATGAACATCTCTCTTAAATACAGAGAAAGGAATTAGACTGTTCCACAACTGGGCAACTGCTAATTCATTTTAATTTTGTTTATAAACTGAACTTCCTTCTTGCATGTAGGGTAAAAAAAAAAATCCCTATCTGTACAAGTCATTAAAAAAAAAATCCTTTCAACCAAACCAATAATTTAACTTGGTGAAATCCCTACCCTGTCGGCAGCAGGGATCCCCAGAGCTCTGGATCCCGCCCCAGGAGGGAGGGATCACCCGCTCATCTTTCAGCCCATCCAAGCATCTTGGAGGTTTAGGGTCTGTCAGGCCTGGCATTCCTTCGCTCTTCTTATCACTCTCTACCCCTTCAAAAAGGCAATTGATTAGTTTCAGCTTTTCCAAACCGAGATCCGATATGTTTCTCAGGATCAAACGTCTTTGAGAAGCCAAGAAGAGTAACGTGGGGGATGGGGAATGTGAAGAAAGAAAACACGAGCAGGAAAGAAATTTGCCCTCCATCCAAACCATCCACACCCAAGACACCTAGAGGATGGGGGGCGGGGGGGGGGATGGGGAAGTGCCGCCCAGTAGATTGGATCGTGACTTCTGGAAGACTCACTTAGGATGTGTCTTCCCTTTCCGGAAGCAAATATTTAAAGGAGAAAATAGATATCTAGAGAAGGAGGTTGATGATTTATGCCTGGATTTTCCCTCCAAGCATTTGCCTCCCTTGTATTTACAGGCGTGTCCCCATTTGCAAGTTGTACATCTGTTCTCTTCACGTGACATTTCATAAAAGCCCTAACATCTGGGCAAGATAAACTTCCTTCAAGGTACCTGCTTAACTTTTCACTTGTCGCACTCACGTCACCCCAGGCGCGTCCCTTCCCCCCCTCCCCGCCTGCCTCACTGGTGAGGTCTGTGGCACGCTTTGTTCCAGCCCCTTTCGCTGGGACCCCCATCCCCAGGTGGTCCCACATCGCCCGCTTCCCAGCGCCAACCTTTGCCAGGGCCAGTCTCTTCCGCAGACCCCCGATCCTTGCGTCTCCCGCCTCTGGTTCCACTGTGCAGGTGAGAGAGGGCACCATCTTGAACCCAAAGAGAAAACTCCTATTTCCTTCGATTCTGGCTTTAGACCAAAAACAAACAAAACAAAACAAAACAAAGAAACCTGCCTAATAAGCAGCAGGCAAACTCGCGCTTAGATTCGACCGTCTCATACACATCCATATATACCTCAGTGGAATGAGTAATAGGGAACAGCTGATTTTGATGAGTGTCTTTTCGCTCTCTCTGGTAGATGTTTAAACTGCATGTTTTTTACAGAAACTTAATTTCACTTGCTCGCAATCTCCCCTCCCCCAAGAAGGCTGCCTTCTAGGATGAATGTTTTTAGAATTGCTTCTTCTTTTCCTACTCTGGAATTTTGTTCCTCTGGCTTCAGCCTAAATCGCACGCATAAGTACGAAGACACATCCACAAACTTGAGAGGGGGAATAAAAATAGAAGGAAAAGAAAATAGTCCACGTAAACAAGAAAGACGGCAGGCAGTTGGAGGCCCTCGCTGCAGCAAACCCCAAACGATCTCATTGCAGGGCGCCCACGAAATCCCGGCTATAATTGAGTGTTTTCTTTGAGGTTTTCTGACCATGTGCTTTTTACCATGGTTACTGTGACTCTGATACGAGAAGCTGGATATTCATTATGATCCCGTCCCATCCTTTCCCCAAGGCTTATCTCCGTGGCCCTTATAAAAGAGAATATAAAAGGCGGAATTTTGTGCCAGTGATTTTAACCTGCCCCAGCTTCCAGTGACCTGCCACATGCTCCTTCTTACTTTATGGACATCTGGGAATTCCATACATGCCTTAAACTCCAATTACACACCTTCTTCAAAGGACACGTGCTTTGATTTGCTAAGAATATTAAGTGGGCTCACCTCCTGGGGCCTTGGGACAAAAGCGAATGGAAAAATGTATCCCATGCCCTGTTTACTAGGTCTATCTTTTGCTGTTCAGTAAGTAAGGATCATTCATAATCCTGTTTGCATTTTCGAGGTGCCTGGCAAATAGTGGGGTGATCCGCTTTCAGATATTATGAGGAAACCTATTTCTCCTTCCACTTTGCCGGTACCCTTTCCTTCCACAGTCGCCGGTGCTGGGGGTGGGACACGCTTTACGACACACCAGTAGAAAATTCTGGAAAAGTGGCCCGCGTGGATCCCTCTCCCGACCCCTGTTTGTCGCTAATGCGGTCCTGTCTTTGGAAATATGAGGTTGGGCCTTTGCCTGACTCTCTTGCTGCCGCTGCTCTTGCTACTGCTGACAGTTGGAGCTGCCTCCTCCGCGCAGCGGCCTGACGCTGGGCCCGGGGCTGGGGCCGTCCGCGCTGTCCCAGGAGGCCACGGACACGGTCACTCTCCCCACCGTGCGGCCGCCCGCCACCCACGCAGGGGAGTCCGGGCCCGCGCCCCCTCCCGCGCTCGCCGCAGGTGAGACTCCCGCTCCCCACGGAGTTCTGTTTGGGTTTCCGTGGCGTTTGTTCCCCGCAGGTTGGTTTGTTTTTCTTCAAATTACAGATGCAGGGAAAACCGCCTGACATCATGAGAGCGGGACAAACGCTCACTTTGAAGGATTCCTGGGCAGGACTTCAAGTGAAATCATATGCCTGAGAAGAACTTGATACCGGTCTAGAGAAAATAACCAGCTCTGAGTCTGCCAAACCGTGGAATGTGCAAAATGCTCTACTTTTTTGCAAGAGGCCAAATGTCCCTTAAAAAGCTCCATTATGAATATGAGCCTGAGGACCGAAGGAGCAAGAAGCTTGTGTCGGTTGCTGAGTGTGGGGGAAAAGTACACACGTTGTGTGAGTTTCTGCTCTTTGACGTTATTTTATTAAAATGTTCCACTTTGGGGAGGGTACCTGCAACTGTGCATGAATTATCATCTGTGCATGTGCTTGTTAGCAAGTGTGTGCACAAAGAGGGGAAATGTGTGTAATGGGAACAAAAATTTACTGCTTTCTTATGACTGAAGGCTGTCAATCCAACGAAATTAAAAGCAAGATTAAAGAATTACGTGCACAGTAAAGGAAACATTCAATTGTTTAGAATTCACCCAAGACAATTTAATACAATACTTTCCCTTCAGTGAATACACTCTGGCTAAAGGGTAAAGATTCCTGGGTCCAGAAATCGTATTAAATTCTCACTTCTGAAACAGAGGTAATTCATCCTAAATGTCCTTTAAATAAGAATAGGTAGTAAAGATAAAATGAAATAAAATGAAAATAGGAAATATTGATAGAAACACAGGTGCTTCGTTTCTGTTCTAAAAAAGAATTGGCACTGTGGTGTGTATGGGTGGGGAAGGTTGGGAATACAGATATAGTCTGGCAAGCTGAAAATTGTATTCTAATAGTTAGTATTTTCCACCATGAATCCTTCTCATTCAAAGTAAAACTATTCACCACCTTTCTTTCATTCATTTATTTATCTGAAAATCTCGGAGAAAATATTACCTTCAGTTTAGTATTTAGTATTACGCAACATAAATGTGGCATTTGATTTTCTTCCAAGTCTTTTCTCTTATGTGAAAAGTGGAGAGAACAACACACACACACACACACACACACACAAAGAAAAAAAAGGCAAAAGGAAGGCTACTTTTTTGAAACTTCTAGTGTCTACATCATCAGAGGTTAAGATAGAAATTACCTTCTCAGCAAGGATGGTCAGCTCCATTCTGATGTACACCAAGAAATCTGAAATATCAAATAGTCAGGCCAAGCTAGTAACAAGATTCCTCCATGAACAATTTAGAAAATGGAGGTGGTTCAATGACACACACAAAAGAGAGAATTACCATCTTGATGATCTCCCTCATCCTTCTAGGGCACCCTCTTTACATTTCTGCTCTACACACACACACACACATACACACACACACACTCACACACTCCACAAATAATGTTTCCGTCTTGTTATTTTGTAAAGGACTATCAAAATCTAAAAAATTATTTCCCTAAGCTTTCACTAATCTTTTAACATAAGTAAATTCTACAGGCTCCTTATTGTAAAACATGGTCTAAAATACAATAATAAATTTACAATATTGTTATGTCAGCATTCTATGATGTGTGGAGAGGGGGAAAAAAAACCTTCAGGCAATATAATAACCTCAACCTGGGCTGAGCAAACACTGTCTGTTTGGATTCATACACTTATTTGCCACAGTCATTATTTGAATTAGGCAGCAAAATTATTTGCCAGTTTGAAAGCATCCCTAATTATACTTGAAGGCAATAAACTGGATTCAAAAGTTAAGAACTTACGGATACAAAGTCACTATTTTTAATGTTATTCATTATAAAACCCAGTATTTTTTTTGGCCCAGAAATGACCAGAATGAAATTAAAAATCAAGCAACATTTGTCCCTGTTATTCCTTTACTTAACTAATAAATCAGATTTTGTATACATGTAAGTAACGAGGGAAAAATTCTGTGTAATTTTGGATAAAATATATTTGCTAATGAACTGACTAGAAAATGAATAGCTATAGCATTTAAAATTGTAACTGTTCCAATAGTTACCAAAGATACTGAAAGTTCAGGTTCTTTATTGTGTTCTACTCCATAGCTGTATGTACTTTACTTTTAAAAAAGGAGCATGCTTCCCAAATGGACATCAACATGGGAAAATATTCTTAACTTTGGCTTGTCTTCTTAGCAAACTTGACATTAAATGTCATTCTCATTCATGAAAGAAGAGTTAAGCGAATTACTTTATAAATGGAATTCTCTGTCATGCCAAATTAAACTTTATTTTCTATACATTTGTGTTCATTTATATATGTGTATAGACAGGTAATTTTGATAACACTTTATGCATCCCTTCACTGAAATAAATCTATTATTTAAAAATCCTTATAAAGAGTAGAAATCATGACAAAAACAAAGAGAAAATAGTGCTGAGTTCGTAGTGCTTATTTGCATTTAACTGTTTTACAGCTGCCTTCTCAAAATATAAGCAAGAGAGGTGAATAACTCTTAAGTTTTTGCTGTCTGGGGACCTGATAAGAGATGAAGGGGAGATGCTAAGTCCACTGAACACCAACAGGAATAACGATAAAGCTGTCTTTCTAAATAACATGCCTGTACCTGTCAGTAACTAGTTTTGAGTTTTTCACTGCTTTGTTTATATTAGTGCTCCCTCACCCTCCTGGGTGTCTCCAGAGTTAAACAAGCAGGTTTTTACCTCCAACTTAATCCTTTAAAAATATAGACCAAACTTTAAGGTTCTGACAATTTTCAACCATATTTATTTATTGCAGAAAAATAATATACAAAGATATTTACAAAACAATCATAAAAATATGAATGCATTTAGACACCGGATCTATTTGCATTTTACCATGGGTCATCAATAAATAAATAGAATGTTGTTTTTGTATTTTAAGTTTTTTTTTTTCCCTCAGAGGAAGAATGAAAAAAGGAATTAACTGACTGTGATTTTGCAAGTCAGTTTGATCCCAGTATTTTTATTTCTAAAGGTGTTCTTAAAATTCCTCTGTTACCATTTTAAAATGGAGAAAGTCCATAATGATGCCTTTCCTTTCAGTGGCTGATTGGCACGACCTCTTGAGAATGCATGCATGAAAAAATAAAAATAAAAACATTCTTCGTCAAAAAAAAAAAAAAAAGGAACACAAACAAACTGTTCAGACTTCTATCAGAATGTAGAGGTGTGAGGATGGTGCCGCTGCCCGTCCGGGAATCACTGTCCACGGGCCTGTCTCGCTTTCTCTTTTAAAAGTGCGCCCCACGCCCTGTTTCTTTGAATTTGGATTCTGCTCTTCTAATTTCCAAGAAAACCTTTGGCATATATATTTATTTTTAATTATCCAGCTCCAGAGTCTCTAGACTGTCCATTTTCTCCTTCTCTGGAAGCAATGACATCTGCAAAAACCCAGAGGGGGGAAAGTTGGTTATTGTTTAGGTCTCTGTGGCTGTTTTCTAAGACTAGTGAGCACTGTTCTTATCACCACCACGGAGAAATTACGCTGAACAACCTGGAAGGATTTCAGCCCAAGGGCAAGAGGAAGTGGGTGGGCGGAATGGAGGAGGAGGTGGAATTTGGAAACATTTGTTTTAAGAAGAACGAAAACTTAAAGCCAAAAGAAAGGGAGGCGCTGGCAAGACTGTCCTTATCCATGACCCTCGACTCTTTCTCCGTCTTCCCTCCTGTCACGCGCACTCACGCACACGCACACCCCTCACAAGGGCGCATCCCTCTCTCCCTAGCGGGGACTAAGCTGCCTTCCAGGGACGCTCGGGAGATGAGGTGGCGGTGCCAGGTGGGGTGGGAAGGTTGAGAGGGGAGTAGGAGACGGGAAGGAAGGCGAGGCGGACAGGGAGCCGCGGCCCGGCCGTCAGTCGGTCTGCCACCTGAGCGGCGAAGGGGCGCAGAGGCGCCGGGTCCTTACCTAGGTCTCCGGCCCTGCCGAGGGGGTGGGGAGCTCCGCCTGCTAGTGGGACGCGGACATGGACCAGGCCCCCTCCATCCTCCAGACCGAGAAGGCGTAACTGAGCCGCTCGTGGGCCACATAGCTGCAGCTTGCCATCTTGGAGTCCAGCTCGTCGCTCTGTAGGACCTGGTAGAGGAAGTCGATATACCTGGCCGCCAACTTGAGGGTCTGGATCTTGCTCAGCTTGTCCGAAGGCAGCGTGGGGATGATCTTCCGCAGCGCGGCGAACGCCTCGTTCAGCGACTGCGTGCGCTGGCGCTCCCGCACGTTAGCCATGACCCGCTGCGTCTGCAGCTCCTCGTAGGATTGCGGACTCCCGCCGCCGCTGCTGCTGCCGCCGCCGCCGCCACCGGCGCCGCCGCCGCCGCCGCCGCCGCCGCCGCAGCCCGCAGACTTCTTGCCGCGCTTGCCTTGGGCTGGGCTGCCAGGCTCCTCGCCGCCTCCGACGCCCCCGCCCGCGGCCCCACCGGGCCCCGCGCCGCCCCCAGCGCTGCGCCGGCTGCTGCGCCGCTTGCGCCCCCCGCGCTTGCCGCTCGGCGGCTGCTGCCGGTCCGGCTCCTCCTCGCTGTTGCTCAGGCTGTCGTCGGCCGGCGAGACTGGCGAGCTGGACACGTCCTGCATCATCTCTCGGGCGGCAACGCGCGGCCTCGCAGGCCCGGGGCAGAAGGGCGGCCCGGGGAAGAGGAGGAGAGCCTGGCGCCTCAGCCCGCCAGCTTCCCTCGCGCACGGCGCCGGCCCGGGCGGTGCGGACCGCGGAGGAGGGAGCGGGAGGAGGGACAGGGAGGATCTCCGCGGGGAGGGCGCGCGGGGGAGGCGGGGAGGGAGGCGGGAGGGGGAGGGGACGGTGTGGATGGCCCCGAGGTCCAAAAAGAAAGCGCCCAACGGCCGCACGCACACCCGGCTCTGCCTCCTGGAAACGCTGCCGGTGCCGGCGAGCCCGCGAGGTGTCTGGGAGTTGGGCGAAAGCTGCCGACTTGGAGGCTCTTATACCTCCGTGCAGGCGGAAAGTTTGGGGGCAGCAGTGTCATTGGCCTGACGTGGGGAGGAGGGACTTTTCGAAGTTTTATAGGAAAGTTTCCGCTTTCCAGCCCCCCTTCTCCGTCCCCACCCCCGTTCCTCGGGGTCTAACAATTCGTCCTTCCAAACCATTCAAAAACGACCTGGCCCAGGCGGCCGGCCCCTCTGCCCGCCTCCTTGCTGCCCTCCCCCTTCCCTCCCCGCCACCCTCTTCCCGCGGGCGCGGGGCAATTTCCTTCCGCGCCGGAGCAAGCGGGCCGCGCCCCCGCACCCGACCGCAGCCCGGGGAAGCGGCCGGAGGGTACCATTCCCGCCGCCTTGTCGGCCCCTCCCGGAGTGGCTGTGACAGCAGCGGCGGCAACAGCTTCTACGCAGTGGGTGAAGTCTCATCTCGCCTCAGTACCCTCTAGGTCCGTGGCGCGATTTGGGACTGCTGGGGCGGGGGTGACTGGCAAGAATACCGGCAACGGCGGAGCCCACCCGATGGTCAGCCAGACGGGCCCCTCGAGTCCCAAGGGCCAAACCACCGTGGCTGGTCCTGAGGTCGTGGGCGTTTCTGAAGACGTGGCCGCGCAGGGGACTACAGAACTGCGCCCCGGCCTATTCTCTCACCCTTCCTCGAGAAGCATCTGGGCCTTTCTGTTCCCTCCACAGTGTCTCGATCTGACGTTTCCCAACACCCAAAGGACTACACCTCCGAAGGTGCTAGAAAGAGGCAGACGTTCATTCTCCCGCGGAAGGCAGTCCTGTCCTTGGAGAAGGCAGCAGGGACGGAGTGGGGCAACGCGGGGTCTTCGCCGCGGCCCTGATTGCCTGTGCTGCTAGCCCAAGGTGGAGTTCCTGTGGCCGTTTCATCCCCACCCCACTCCCAGATAAGGCCCTGCATTGTGACCTCTAAAGGTCGGCTCTGAGAGAGTGAGACGGGGGCTCAACATTGCCTGGACACGCGGGTCTGATGGTTGCGAGAGTCCCCTTTCCCACTCCACTCCCCACTCCTAGGAGGTCCAGTGAGCCTGTTCCGCGCTCCCCAAACGCATTCCAATCGTTTGGACACTGACATTTTAAGCGTTTCTATCTAATAAGTCACAATGAAGAGCCCCGAAGAGGGTGTTAATGTAGATTCTGTCAAGTCGGAAGCAAGAAAAGTTGGCGAGCTGGAAAGGAAGGAACGCTGCCGTGGACGAGAACCCCATCTTTTCAATGCTAGACTTTTTTTTTTTTTTTTTTTTTTTCCTTTTTGGAACGAGTTGGCAGAGAATAACCGTTTCATGTTCATTCTTCAAGTTTCAAAGCAAACCAGAGGTCAAACGCAGTAGTTAGTTTTCGGGGCAGATTTGGGGGTGCGGAAGTTGCATGCCCTGTGCTCGGGTACCCTGCTCAGGCCGAGGTCCGCTCACGCTCTCCACGGTTTGGACTCTAAGCCGAGAATTAACTTAGCTAAGCTTTCCTTTCTGGGCCCGACCGAGGGTCGAGGCCCACGGTGTGCGGAGGAGGAAGCGGGAGCTCAGACGACGCGCGGGCAGGCCACGTGGCTGTGCCCCACTGAGGCTCGCAGCTTCGGTCCCGGTCCCGGAAACCCCGGGGTCTGGAGCGCCTGGGGCCGGTTGAAGGGCTCAGCCTTCCAGGGGAAGTGAGAGCAAGCAGGATCCCTTCCGCGGGGGGCGAACAAGGCTAAGCTTTCATGGAAGGGGCGACGTGCAGGGTTTGTCTATCACTATTCTTACAAATATTCATAGACAATGACCACAGCGTGCCAACTTGCCTGCTTTTTGAGTCGCTGCCATATTTTAAAATGAATGCCTGTCTGAAAATCAGATTCTACTTGACCTCCACTTAATCGGTTACAGTCAGGTCTTCTTAAAGCGCCCTCTGATAATTCACTCCTGTGATTGCATCTTCTGCCTATAGGATTTGATCTCTTGGAAGCAGTTAGAGAATAGGCAGAAATCATCTTTTTATCTTTTGTAAATCGGAATCGCAGAGTATTCCACAATTCTTATTTGAACGTCGCTGCAGGATTCTTGAAAAATTTCATCCTTTACCTATGTCTGTTTTTTTTTTTAAAGATCAATCTCAAATCTTAATTTTGTTTTGTTTTTTTTTCCCCTTCAGCTGAATACTCAAAAATAAAGAGATCAAATAATTGGACTCTTTCCTTTGTGGCTATGGGTAAGCAAGACAGGAAAGTGTGGGCAAAGTGTAAAGGAAACCTTACCTGCCCAAGGGGAATTGGAGTTGGGGGCGGGGGTACGAGGATGGAAATCGGGACAGACGCTGGAGGAGAAACCGAGTCCACAACAACGCAGCAGCCATTAGTTAGCCCGATTTGCAAAGTCATCAATCTCTAAGACCAGTTCTGTTTAAAGTGAGCCCAGCCCTTCTCTGGGCACTCAACTTCTAGGGGATAAAGAGCTCCCGGCCACTGAATACAGGGATCCCCGGGAGTGAGGCGATGCTATGGATGCAAGAATGCTTAAAACAGGGTTTAAAATGAATGAACTAAGCAGAACTACCCCGGGCACGGAATCTTCTTGATGGAGTCACAATGAATGACTTTAGTTCTGAGGGAAAAAAAATTTCTCTTGTACTCTTCGAAGGAGTGGAAAATGAGGATGAGGGGTTTTGAGTATTTAAAAGTTAGTATTGAAAAAAAAAAAGTTAGTATTGAAGCAGAAGGTTGCAGCTTGGCAAATGAATTACCTCTCAAAACATCTGAGGCTTGATGCTCCCTACTTTGCAAACTTCAACATTTCCTGGCCTGATTGTCCCATCTGTATTCTACCTAACATTTTATGTAACAAATTTCTTATCCACACTTGCTGGGGCAAGGATAAAGGCAAACTCTTTTAAATGTGCTGAAGAGCCAAGTATAATTCTTGATCTTTTGTATATGCAATGATAATGGCACCTTCCACAATATTTGGTTTAACATGAAAGCTTACTTAGTTCTAAAATCCTAATTTCAGGCTCTTTCAAAGGGGTCTTAGGAATTTTCCTTTGGGGCTGAACTCAGCCTGACTTAAAGGACGTCAGTGGAAGACTACCTTCTTTGGGAATACTGGATTCATTGGAATTAAATAATTTCATCTACTTCTAAAATAAATGCCCTAAAAAATTAACTGAAAACAAAACAGCTTTCTTTTGCACTTGGATAATTCAAAACGAGCTTTGTTTTCAAACTGCAAACTTGGCATGTTCACAGTCCTTCCTGAGGAATGTGTGCTGTGTTAAAATATGAAAAAAAGAATACTGTTAGAAATAACAGAGTTAGGAATCTCATACTCAGCATATGCAAAAAGTATGTACATATCTGTATTCCTATAGTATGAATAGGCACTGGCATTCTCCTAGCAACATTTATAAATACTTTTAGAGAAGGAAAAGAAACACATACACTATAGAATGTTAGCAAGCTGGTACATTTCGGAGTTGGGATTTGCACAAAAGGCGAGCACTTGAATCTGTTCCTACTGTTTCTCCTCAGTTTTTGGATGACTTACCACCTGTTTGTTGGCTTAGAGTTCTGCGAAATAATTTCTCTGGATTGCATGAATGAAGCACAGGAACATTCACACAGAAGGGGGCGCAGATTGGAAAAGGCTGCATTTGAGTGCATCTCAGTTGAGATTGTACATGTTAGATTTCATCTTGTTTTGAACACTTCACAGGGATTACTTAATTTGATATTTAAATGAGAGAATTTTATCAAAGTGGAATATAAAATTTTTGTCAGCAGGAGTGACTTGGATAACTCTATGTGAAAGCAGATTCTTTTTCAGTGACACAGGTAGCTTTAAGGCACCTTGCCCTAAAGAGGTCATTCTCCTTCTCTTTTAATGACAGTTTAATTCATGAATTTAACTGATTCTACCTTTCTCTTTTTGAATTTCTTTAAGAATAGGGATCTAAAATTATGAAATTTGAAGGTTTCAATCCAGAAATAAAATGAAAAGTATAAAGCACAAGAACTTGAGTTGCCAAGAACACCTCAAATGAGCAAATCGAATATGCAAATAAATATTAATCTTTAAAGTATCTGGCATTCTGCAGTAAAAATTAGGATGGGATTAGGAGACATAATATGCCAAACTTGTAGGGAGAGAAGAATCAGAGTGTGGAAAAGTATAGAGTCTTCAAGAGTCTCCCCCCCACCCCCTTTATTACCTTATTGGGTATGCATGCTAGAAAGTTTGTGTCCCAGCTTTGCTGCCACTTAACCTTGTTGAAATATGCTCTCACTTATATCAGAGTTACCGGAATGACTGAAGAAATAATGTAAGAAATACACAGTTATTCATAGAGGCTTTTTATCATGGCCACAATTTTCCTACATAGTAATCATTTTTTCTCTTCTTTTTAATCATCTGATGATCAAGCAATTTAAATATAAGTTGAATGATTTACATTCTGTGTTTTTCCAGCTAAAGTTCCCTTTCTGATTACTCACAGCTTTCATCTCTCTTCACTTCAAGGGATTTCCTTTTTTCACAAGTGGCTTTTCCTGAAGCCTTAAATCCTATTTCCATTGTTTGGATTGATTCTTCCTGCAAAAACATGTTGTTTTTGCCAGTGACCACAAGAGGACACAATTTCCCAGAGAACTTTGTTGAAAAAGACACAGAAGAGGAAAGCTAACAAAATAGCAAAAATACTACACAATGAATGAATGTCATTTGGGGAATGTCTATTTGATTTATGTTACTTTTATTAATTTTTAAAAACATAAAAATGAGTTGGCATTCAGGCTTTAGATTTTTTGGAAGACTTTGTCTTTTTTCTTTATTGTAGAGCATACAAGAAAAGCATACATTTAAGAAAATACCATTTTAACAGAAAATATTTATTTTACATTAGCAAATTTTTTTACAAAACAGCATTTTGTTCAAAGGGAAAAAAGATCTTTTTATATTAGCAAATTCTGTACAAAATTCTCAGTGACCTGGAATTCTACTTTTTAAATTTTAGAGCCATGTTTGACAATGAAAAACAATTTAAAAAATATACTGCTATTCCAAAATGCCTTTGAAAGTTTGAGTTTTCTGCCTGGGCACACTTGGGATGTCTTTACATGAAAAATTACATGGAAATCATTTTATGGTCTGTCAATTATATAAGAACTAAAATTATTTTTCCAAGATATGGCAAAATAGGATACTTTTAACGTATTGACTCTTAACACTTCCCCAGAATTATGATATACAATGTTTGATTTAAGATCACCTTCCTCTTTCTTACTACTTTTTCTCAAAAAACGTTTTCAGAGTATTTGATTACTTTATAAATTATGGTAAATTAAAGTAAATTATGTTTTGATATTTATCTGGAAGAATTTTATAGTTCTGGTGGAGTGCCATGACAATCAGACTGGGAAATCCCTGCTTCAGTTAGAACTCAATGCTTTTGCTTTGCATTTGTGTCTCTTTGCAGATACATTTCTAATCACATTCTCTGAGACCCTGCTGGAGGGACTGAGGAAGGGACCAAAAGACATGGAAAAAGAAGAAAAAAAAACTAGAGAGAAGGAGCAGAGTAAAAATAAGGAGATCAAGAGAGAAAGAGCAAAGTGTAGAGAGAGGTGAAAGAGGTAGCTGGACCAAGTGAGGAAGACTGATATGGAAAAAGAGAGAATGAGGCTTAGAAGGTAGGGGAAATAAAAGGCTTAAATGACAAGAGAAAGAAAGAAATTAATGCACTTAGTGGGAAATAGAAAAGCACTGGGATTATTGGCCTCAGTTTCTGCTCAAAGAGACCATTGCAAGTCGTTGCCTGTCCCTTGGTATAGGCATTTAGTGTTTTTTTGTTTTGTTTTGTTTCTTTATACAGCAGGTTCTTATTAGTTATCTATTTTATACATATTAGTGTATATATGTCAATCCCAATCTCCCAATTCATCCCACCACCACCCTCACCACTGACTTTTCCCCCTTGGTGTCCATACTTTTGTTCTTTACATCTGTGTCTCTATTTCTGCCTTGCAAACCAGTTCATCTGTACCATTTTTCTAGATTCCACATATATGTGTTAATATACAATATTTGTTTTTCTCTTTCTGACTTACTTCACTCTGTATGACAGTCTCTAGGTCCATCCACGTCTCTACAAATGACCCAATTTCATTCCTTTTTATGGTTGAGTAATATTCCATTGTATAAATATACCACATCTTCTTTATCCATATGTCTGTTGATGGGCATTTAGGTTGCTTCCATGACCTGGCTATTGTAAATAGTGCTGCAATGAACATTGGAGTGCATGTGTTTTTTTGAATTATGGTATACGCCCAGTAGTGGGATTGCTGGGTCATATGGTAATTCTATTTTTAGTTTTTTAAGGAATTTCCATAATGTTCTCCATAGTGGCTGTATGAATCTACATTCCCACCAACAATGCAAGAGGGTTCCCTTTTCTCCACACCCTCTCCAGCGTTGGTTGTTTGTAGATTTTCTGATGTTGCCCATTCTAACTGGTGTGAGGTGATACCTCATTGTAGTTTTGATTTGCATTTCTCTAATAATTAGAGAGCTTCTTGCCCATCAATATGTCTTCTTTGGAGAAATGTCTATCTAGGTCTTCTGCCCATTTTTGGATTGGGTTGTTTGTTTTTTTTAATATTGAGCTGCATGAGCTGTTTATATATTTTGGAGATTAATCCTTTGTCCATTGATTCATTAGCAAATATTTTCTCCCATTCTGAGCATTGTCTTTTCTTCTTGTTTATAGTTTCCTTTGCTGTGCAAAAACTTTTAAGCTTCATTAGGTCCCATTTCTTTATTTTTGTTTTTATTTCCATTTCTCTAGCAGGTAGATCAAAAAAGATCTTGATGTGATTTATGTCAAAGAGTGTTCTTCCTATGTTTTCCTCTAAGAGTTTTATAGTGTCCAGTCTTATATTTAGGTCTCTAATCCATTTTGTGTTTATTTTTGTGTATGGTGTTAGGGAGTGTTCTCATTTCATTCTTTTACATGTAGCTGTCCAGTTTTCGCAGCACCACTTATTGAACAGACTGTCTTTTCTCCATTGGATATCCTTGCCTCCTTTGTCATAGATTAATTGATCATAGGTGCGTGGGTTTATCTCTGGGCTTTCTATACTGTACCATTGATCTACATCTCTGTTTTTGTGCCAGTACCATATTGTCTTGATTACTGTAGCTTTGTAGTATAGTTTGAAGTCAGGGAGGCTGATTCCTCCAGCTCTGTTTTTTCCCCTCAAGATTGCTTTGGCTATTCGGAGTCTTTTGTGTCTACATATAAATTTTAAGATTTTTTTGTTCTAGTTCTGTAAAAAATGCCATTGGTAATTTGATAGGGAATGCACTGAGTCTGTAGTTTGCTTTGGGTAGTATAGTCATTTTCACAATATTGATTCTTCCAATCCAAGAACATGGTATATCTCTCCATCTCTTTGTGTCATCTTTGATTTCTTTCAACAGTGTCTTACAGTTTTCTGAGTATAGGTCTTTTACCTCCTTAGGTAGGTTTGTTCCTAGGTATTTTATTCTTTTTGCTGCAACAGTGAATGATATTTTTTCCTTAATTTCTCTTTCTGAACTTTCATTATTAACATATAGGAATGCAAAAGATTTCTGTGCATTAATTTTTTATCCTGCAACTTACCAAATTCATTGATTAGATCTAGTAGTTTTCTTTAGGATTCTCTATATATAATATCATGTCATCTGCAAACAGTGACAGTTTTACTTCTTATTTTCCAATTTGTATTCCTTTATTTCTTTTTCTTCTCTGAGTGCCATGGATAGGACTTCCAGAACTATGTTGAATAATAGTGGCGAGAGTGGACATCCTTGTCTTGTTCCTGATCTTAGAGGAAATGTTTTTGGTTTTTCACCATTGAGTATGATGTTTGCTGTGGCTTTGTCGTATATGGCCTTCTTTATGTTGAGGTAGGTTCCACCTATAATGGGTGTTGAATTTTGTCAAAAGCTTTCTGCACCTACTGAGATTATCATATGTTTTCTCTTCTTCAGTTTGTTAATATGGTATATCATATTGATTGATTTGCATATATTGAAGAATCCTTGCATCCTTGGGATAAATCCCACTTGATCATGGTGTATGATCCTTTTAATGTGTTGTTGGATTCTGTTTGCTAGTATTTTGTTGAGGATTTTTGCATCCATATTGCATCAGTGACATTGGTCTGTACTTTTCTTTTTTGTAGTATCTTTGTCTGGTTTTGGTATCAGGGTGATGGTAGCCTCGTTGAATGAGTTTGGGAGTGTTCCTTCCTCTGCAAGTCTTTGGAAGAGTTTGACAAATATGGGTGTTAGCTCTTCTTTAAATGTTTGATAGAATTCACCTGTGAAGCCATCTGGTCCTGGACATTTGTTTGTTGGAAGATTTTTAATCACAGTTTCAATTTCATTACTTGCAATTGGTCTGTTCATATTTTCTATTTCTTCCTGGTTCAGTCTTGGAAGCCTATAGCTTTCTAAGAATTTGTCCATTTCTTCCAGGTTGTCCATTTTATTGGCATAGAGTTGCTTGTAGTAGTCTCTTAGGATGCTTTGTATTTCTGCGGTGCTCATTGTAACTTTTCCGTTTTCATTTCTAATTTTATTGATTTGAGTCCTCTCCCTCTTTTTCTGGATGAGTCTGGCTAAAGGTTTATCAATTTTGTTTATCTTCTCAAAGAATGAGCTTTTAGTTTTATTGATCTTTGCTATTGTTTTCTTTGTTTCTATTTCATTTATTTCTGCTTTGATCTTTATGATTTCTATCCTTGTACTAACTTTGGGTTTTGTTTGTTCTTCTTTCTTTAGTTTCTTTAGGTGTAAGGTTAGATTGTTTATTTGGGATTTTTCTTGTTTCTTGAGGTAGAATTGTATTGCTATAAACTTCCCTCTTAGAACTGCTTTTGCTGCATCCCATAGGTTTTGGATCATCATGTTTTCATTGTCATTTGTCTCTAGGTATTTTTTGATTTCCTCTTTGATTTATTCAGTGATCTCTTGGTTATTTAGTAATGTATTGTTTAGCCTCCATGTGTTTGTGTTTTTTATGGTTTTTTTCCCCTGTGATATATTTCTAATCTCATAGCGTGGTGGTTGGAAAAGACACTTGATATGATTTCAGTTTTCTTAAATTTACTGAGCCTTGATTTGTGACCGACCCAAGGTGTAATCTATCCTGGAGAATGTTCCATGTGTTCTTGAGAAGAAAGTGTAATCTGCTGTTTTCAGATGGAATGTTCTATAAATATCAATTAAATATATTTGGTCTATTGTGTCATTTAAATCTTTTGTTTCCTTATTAATTTTCTGTCTGGATGATCTGTCCATTGGTGTAAGTGAGGTGTTAAAGTCCCCCACTATTATTATATTACTGTTGATTTCCTCTTTTATAGCTGTTAGCATTTGCCCTAGGTATTGAGGTGCTCCTATGTTGGGTGCATATATATTTATAATTGTTACCTCTTCTTCTTGGATGGATCCCTTCATCATTATGTAGTGTCCTTCCTTGTCTCTTGTAATATTCTTTACTTTAAAGTCTATTTTATCTGATATGAGTATTGCTACTCCAGCTTTCTTTTGATTTCCAGTTGCATGGAATATCTTTTTCCGTCCCCTCACTTTCAGTCTGTATGTGTCCCTAGGTCTGAAGTGGGTCTCTTGTAGACAGCATATATATGGGTCTTGTTTTTGTATCCATTCAGCGAGCCTGTGTCTTTTGGTTGGAGCATGTAATCCATTCACGTTTAAGGTAATTATTGATATGTATGTTCCTATTACCAATTTCTTAATTCTTTTGGGTTTGTTTTTGTAGGTCCTTTTCTTCTCTTTTGTTTCCCACTTAGAGAAGTTCCTTTATCATTTGTTGTAGAGCTGTTTTGGTGGTGCTGAATTCTGTTAGCTTTTGCTTGTCTGTAAAGCTTTTGATTTCTCCGTCGAATCTGAATGAGATCCTTGCCAGGTAGAGTAATCTTGGTTGTAGGTTCTTCCCTTTCATCACCTTAAATATGTTATGCCACTCCCTTCTGGCCTGTAGAGTTTCTGCTGAGAAATCAGCTGTTAATCTTTTGGGAGTTCCCTTGTATGTTATTTGTTGTTTTTTCCCTTGTTGCTTTTAATAATTTTTCTTTGTCTTTAATTTTTGTCAGTTTGATTACTATGTGTCTCAGTGTGTTTCTCCTTAGGTTTATCCTGTCTGGTACTCTCTGCGCTTCCTGGACTTGGGTGGCTATTTCCTTTCCCATGTTAGGGAAGTTTTGGACTATAATCTCTTCAAATATGTTCTTGGGTCCTTTCTCTCTCTCTTCTCCTTCTGGGACCCCTATAATGCGAATGTTGGTGTGTTTAATGTTGTCCCAGAGGTCTCTTAGGCTGTCTTCATTTCTTTTCATTCTTTTTTCTTTATCCTGTTCCACGGCAGTGATTTCCACTATTCTGTCTTCCAGGTCACTTATCCGTCCTTCTGCCTCAGTTATTCTGCTATTCATTCCTTCTAGTGTATTTTTCATTTCAGTTATTGTATTGTTCATCTCTGTTTGTTTGTTCTTTATTTCTCCTAGGTCTTTGTTAAACATTTTGGGCATCTTCTTGATCTTTGCCTCCATTCTTTTTCCAAGGTCCTGGATCATCTTCATTATCATTATTCTGAGTTCTTTTTCTGGAAAGTTGCCTGTCTCCACTTCATTTAGTTGTTTTTCTGTGGTTTTATTTTCTTCCTTCATCTGGTACATAGTCTTCTGCCTCTTTATTTTGTCTATCTTTCTGTGAATGTGGTTTTCGTTCCATAGGCTGCAGCATTGTAGTTCTTCTTGCTTCTCCTGTGTGCCCTCTGGTATATGAGGCTATCTAAGAGGCTTGTGCAAGCTTCCTGTTGGGAGGGACTGGTGGTGGGTAGAGCTGGGTGTTGCTCTGTATAGGCATTTAATTTTTAAAATCCCTGTCATTTTCACCCCAATCATAACAAAATGTAAGGAACAAGGTGGAGGGCCAGGAAACTTTTATTTAAAGTTGATCTTTATCTAATAGTTATTTAGAATTACAGTAAAGATAGTAACATATTGTGATCACTGGATCTCAAGATGGCGGCAGGAAGATGTTTGGGGGAATATTGATGCTGTTATTCCATGAAAAATGCTATGAACCATATTGGATTTCAGAAATCTTATGTGGTTTCTAAGGCTCCTAGCTCATTGTTTGTTTTCATTTGACCTCCACGATGCATATCAAACTGGGTGTTTTTCCCTGTAGTTATCCAGGATCAATGCCTTTGCCCTCCCCACCTCAGATACCTCTGGGAAAGATATAGCAGTAAGTGATGAGTCTTATTTTCACTCACCACTGCTCAAGACCTTGAGAAATTGTAGGTTCTGGTTCTGCCTAATGATCCATTTGGGAGACCTGAATTCTGGTTTCAACTGGCCCTAATTACTTGCAACACATTTATTGATTCTTTTGTAATTTAACCAAAATGCATCAAAGTCTCATTATTTTAGGTGCTCTGAATTAGAAGATTTAGTCTCTAACATCAAACATGTCACATTCCAATGAGAAATAAAACAGGACCATATTGGATGTCACCAAACGGAGCCTATTTAAGACCTCATAGATATGGATGCCTCATGAATATGGGGTTCCCTGAGAGCTTCATGCTTACATAGTCTTTCTGTCCCTTCCTACTTACTTTAGTGATGTCTAAGAAGTCTCTCAGGTTATTTATTTTGATACTTAATATTATCAATTCTCCTTGTTGCTCTTATTCTGTTTAGCAGAATTGGGTATTCATAAGTAATGCAGCAAGCATAAATTGCAGTTTTCCTGAAATGCATTTTATCTCAGCTTTAGTCTTGAAGGATGACTATGGGTGAACCAGGAGAGTAGAAAGGGTAGGAGGAAAGAGAGACACTGGGAGGGGCATGGGCAAAGCACGGAGGCATGAGCATACATGGCCTTTTCAGGGACCTGTAAAGAGTTTTGTATGGTTGGAGGTAGAATGGGTGTGGAAGCAGCCAGAAATGATACAAAGTTTAGCTCACAGTAACACTGTGTGCTGTGCTAAGGAATTTGGGTGTTATTCTAAATGCAACCAAAACTGAAGAATGTTAAGCAGGGAAAGGACATGATCAGATGTATATTTTAGATGTGTATTTTGGTCTGTGGACAGAGAGTGCAGGGAATGGGATTAGATTTAGGAAGTCCTTGCATCAACCTACCATGTACACAATGTAAATAACATTGTTTTACTTATGAGAACTTACACCATTGTAGTATCTATGGGGATATGGACAGGATAATATAAAGCTGAGAGAAAATGACTGGATTTAGGGAGATTTGGAGGCATCAGTTTCCTCATCTGCAAAATTAAGTAATTGGATAGATAATTTGAAAAAGTTGAAACATGTAGAAAAGATTTTATAAATTATCTAGTCTGACTAGTCAGTTTTATATGAAGAAGTTTTCTCTATGACTGCTTATAACTCTAAGTATCTGGAACCTGAAAGCATTTTCCAGCGTGATGAGAATGAGTTTCCTTCTAGTTCTGGAAACCACTTGTGGCCAGCTGTGGTCCTAAACTGTTGTGCCAAAAATGAGTAAAAGAGGAGGTGAAGTGTTTCGGGGTGGGGGCAGAAGGGGCTGCCTCCAAACACCACCTTCTACTTCCCATAGTCATGCTTTAAATTGATCGCTGTTTCCTCATTAAGTTGGGGCCTGGCATTGTCCTCTCCAGGCTCCTCTTTTAGATGGCAAAGTCCCCAAAGTGAGGTAACACATTAGGTCACTAACACTTTCGAGTGAATGATATTGTATGATGTTTTTCTCAAGAAGGGAGTGGCTCAGGGTAGCAGAAGGACAGTGGGACATATTAAAGAGGACGGACTGAAAGGCAGGGGAAATTGTGAAAAAAGGCAAGTTGTGGTAATAGGGCCTTTGCGATTTTTCCAAGTGTGGGCCTTGGCCTGACACCATGGGCTTGTCCGAGCATTCCATGCCTGTTATTCAGTGTGGCTGAAGCTATCCAGTTCTGTCTTTCAGACTCAACTCTAGATAGATGGAGCACAATGAGATAATGAGGAAACCGGAGCCCAATGGCCTTGACTCATCATCTCAATTTCTGTCAAGGTCTTAGAACCTTGAAGTGTGTCTATCAAAGGTCTTAGGGCCTTGAACTCTTCTATTTCACTATCAGATATGCGTTAAGAGCAAACAATAATCCATGATCTATTTGTTTTAACTACATATAATTGGCCTATTTAGTTGTAGTTGTGTTCAAGAGTAGAAACATTTCCAGGGAACATGAAGTATATGTAGTGACTGAGAAAACAAAAATATCCAGTAATGGTCATAAGCACCCTTAATGGCAATTGTAATTTCACAGACTAGTGTTTGGACTGAGGAGAAACAATTGTTAAAAATACACTAAAGAGAAAGACAAAGGTGTTAATACTGAAGATATCAGCAGGCTTGGACTATCTGAAGAGCAAATTAATTTTATTTATTTTCTAACTGGACCTTTCTCCAAAATAGGCTACAGTCTGATATAATTATTAGGAAAAATAAACTGTACTTCTAGATTTATGTAACATTTATTCGCTATATTTTCATTATATTGATTCTTATATGAAAATTATTTTCATTATAGTGATTCAGATAATTTACAGAAATTCATTAAAATATTTTACATTACAGTACCTTGTTTAAAACATTTTAAATGGGAGAGAGAATTTCATGGCAAATTTTGGTAAAACAGAATGACTACTGAATTTTATATGTGAATACATCAATGACAGAAGCTGAAATCACAAGTACGCTTTAGTTTTTGTCATTTCTGTGAGTTAGTAGGTATGGCAGAGGATCATATTATTAGAAATAATCGAGTAATTTCATAGAATGAAAGCAGAATAAAAATAGGAATCTAGGTAATTTCCCTAGATTAAATTAAATTCGTTGATGATTTTAATTTAATATTATAAAATTCTTAAAATGTAACAATTGCTGAACTGGAGAAATGGCTTCAATCACTTGAATAAAATCACAGACTACTAGGGCTAAAAGAAATTTTATAAGTCCAGAGCACTTCTTCCTTTTCTGGCAAGATAGAGTGGCCAAAGAGAACAGTGTAGTGAATGATGGCCCAGATTCTGGAGCCAGTCAGCCTAGGCTCAAATATGGCTCAACTTCTCACCACCTGTATACTTTAGATATGTTACTTACCCTTCTTCGTTTCTCGTGAAAGGGAGATGCACATCATTAGGTTGTTGTGATGATAAAATAAAGCCATCACTCCTAACAATTTTAAATGGTGCCTGGCACTTGATATGTGTTTTATACTATTATTTTAAATGAGGACTAAGTTATGCAGTACCTTCCAGACTGAGATGAAGCATTTGCACTCAATTCTAAGTACAAAAGGAATGGTTTAAAGGGTAAATGAAGAAATGAATTGATGATCCAGTTCTGTTTGAAGAGCAACTGTTCCTTTATTCTTGTCTCACTCCTAAAGACTCAAAGTTCAGGGTAGGGACACTAATTGGAGGAGGTTCAATAATTTATCTATGCACCAGCTGCCAAGAAATTCTACGAGGAGGTGTATGACCCCTTCAGTTTCAGTACTGGGTGGCATCTTGCCTGAGCTAGAGACTCTCATATTCAGTTCTCCACTTGATGCTACAGTGTGGGTTTCTCACAGACATCTTAAACTGATTCGTCACTCTCAAATAACTTATTCCTTACACCCCTGCAAATCGGTACATTTCAGTAATTTTTCTAATTGTTTAGCCTAAAAATCTAGGAACCATCATTAATCCCTCTGTTTTCCTCAGCCCACCATCTCCTCCACCCAGGTGATCATGAGGAGTACAGTCTCCCACCAAGACTGACAGACTGGGCATTCAGGCAATAGTAGGAAGTTGGTTTGGGTGTGGTGCATTCAGAACTCCAACAGAGATGGCATTTCCAGAGTCCATAGCATTGAGACTATCTGTACCACAGTTTGGTGTTGAGTGGCTCATATGGGAGTGTGTTTCATTTGTATTAGTATTTTCTTCCCAAGTAGCCTAATTTCCATAAGAAACTAAGCTTTCCTCATATTCCTGATGGGCTCCTTAATGTACAAAATGAGTACTCCATAAATAATTGTTTATTGATTGTTATTCTTTTAAAAAAGTATAAAAATTACAAGTACTATCATAGGTCAAATATTCCTCAATTTACCTCAGTGTTACCCTGAACGTATATTTTAGTCAATAAACTCAAAGGACAGTGAAATCGAGTAATATCTATTACTCAAAGATCAGAGATTTAAAACGGTTGAAAATATTAATTTGGAAACTGTTTCCTCCCACAAATATTCAATCAAGTATTACTACTAACTTGATTCTGAAATTATTCAGTAAACACATCTGGTCTTGCTCACCCAAATGCTGTAGCTAATAGTTAGGACAACATTTTATTTTGTATAGGAGCACCAGAGGGACATGCACAAATATTGGTGAGGAGGGAAAAAAACTATAATAAAGCAAACATTATCTGTAAATTCTCATTTTACTTTCTTTAAGAAGCTGAAGCAGTTGACCCTGAGCTGGAAAAGAAGGAATGCCTTACAGCTATGCAATTTCAAAGAGCCAGAGGTATGTGTAATAAAATAGTTGGGAGGAAGTACTAAGGACAGTGCCCAATCTGAGGCTGTGGCAATTAGAATAGGAAAGGTTGTGAGTTCTTTGCTGAAATGTCAACCCTGTCCTTTTCTTGATTCCATAGGATGGCACAACCATTTAAGGAGTGGTCCATTCTGGTTATCATATGAAGATATCACTCCACCACAAGTGTCAGAACTCAAAAGTATTCACTTGACAACATCTCTGTGTAGCAGGAATAGTGCTGACCCAGTAATGTGCCAAGGTCAGTGGCATATGGACTTTCTTTGGGGAAAGAGAGACTAGTAAGGAAACAAGAGCTGACTGTGACCTAACCTGGGGTGGCGGCAGTGGAGTTTAAAGTGGAAAATGAGCAGTTATATTCTAGATATATTTTGAAGGTAGAGCCAACAGGATTCACTAAAGATAAGATATAAGGTGTGTAGGAAAGAAATCAAGAATGACTCTAAGGCTTTTTATTTGAGAAAAATAAAGGGGGAGTTGGCAACCACTGAGATGGAGAAGGTCGTGGTGGGGCACATTTCAGGGAGGATATAGAGTTCAATTTCAGACATGTTGAATTTGAGATGTCTGTTAGACATCCAAGTGGAACTGTTGGGTAGGCAGTTGGACATGCAAGTCTGGAGTTTGTGAGAGAGGTCTGTGATGGAGATAAAATTTGGAATATATCAGCATATAGACAGCCTTTTAAGGTATGTAACTGAAGGAGATCGCTATGGGAGTAACAGTGTGAGAGGAAGAGATGAGAACTAAAACCAAAGGGGAAAAAAAGATGGTGATCACTGTGTTGGAGGAAAAAATAAATCAGAGAAGCAGTTTAGGGATTGATGGGAAGGGTATAATATTTGTGAAATTAGAGATAATTCATTCTCCTAGGAAGATACTAGGACAAATTGAGAAGACACAATAATCAATAATAAAAAAAATGAAGAAAATAATTCTCCAGAGAGGAAAACAAATTAACAGAGTTCATAGACTGGAATGGCAAATTGTATTCCAGGCAAAGTGAATAAAAACAGATTCATACCCATAAATATTCTTAGAAAAATTTTGAATATGGAAGATACAGAAACCATCCTATAGGCATCCAGATAGAGAACATGGATTACTTATAAAGGAGTGAAAATTGGACTACTTAGATCTTCTCCATACGAACACATGCCAAAAGTATGTTGTAGTCCAAGAAGTTCACATATGCAGCCAAAGTCACATTTACACATAAGAACAAGGATGGAAGCACTCAGAAAATACCATTTTGTCTTCTTAACAACAACAAAAGGTCAAGTATATTCTTAGCTTACTGAGAATGACACAAGAACTGTGGTGAACAATGACATAAGGAAACACAGCAATTTAAGCCTAATCAGTTATTATAAAAAAGGCAACAAGAGTGAGTGCAAACTAAACAAAAAAATTTTTAAAGGAAAACATCATATAAAATATTATGTATTTATAAATATACACTTAATTCTAGAAAAATATTTGAGGTAGATGACATAAATTTTAAAAAGCCATCAAGAAGACATATATCAAAAATAAGTAAGATAAATTAATCAAAAAGAATAAAAACACAGGGTATGTAAAGTAAAACTTAGTTAAGTTAGCAGAAGAATGTATATCTGTCCTATGCATTGTTTTTTTAGGATTTATAGCTTATATTTAAGAGTCCTGGGACTCTAGGAAGCTGATTATCTTTCTGTCCTATGTATTTTTTAATGGCGGATTAGACACTTGGCTCTAAGACTAGTGTACAATGTAAACAGGTATCACAAACGATTGTAGATCCACAGGGTCCATGAGGAAACACACACACGCACACACACACACACACACACACACACACACACACACACACAGAGTCCAGAAGTCCAACTATTCCTGGTACTGTGACCTGAAAAAAGTTTCTTCCACTTAGGTTCATTGGAGAAGGAAGCATTGGGTATCATAAAGGACAATATCCTTGACAACATCTGTACATTAAACCCAATAAATTTCATAGGGCTGTTCTTTTTTAAAAAATGTCATTTCATATAGGTTTTATGATATTATGGTGGCAAAAGTCATTTACTAAAAGTAACTTTTTGCAAAGGCTTATGTTTTTCTGATTGTGTGGTTTAATCTTCTTACAGATATTTGAGATCTTGAATGATGCATATACTTCAATAAATACTGTCTGTCTTAGCTGAGATATTGAAAGTTATTAAGAAGTGATTTTGAGGTTGTGCTCCCTGAAATTTGGTAGTAAAATGTGGTAATGCAGTTTACCAGTGAAGTGATATTTTCTTGAGAAAACCATCGAGCCCAACAAAATCTTAAGTGGAAGACTTTTGCTCAATTTGAAAGCTTTGTTATCCCTAGTTACTTGGAGGCAAGGCTATAGCAATTAATAATTACCAACTTTCGTACGTTAGTACTATTAGCCCTATATTGTCAAAGAGAAAGTCACAGCAGCAGATGGACTAAAAATATGCTAAATTTCTTATAATTTAAAAATTTGATTTTAGATTAGATATATTTGACCTATGTTTTTTTAAAACTTTTATTGCATTCAAATTTATACTGTTTATACTGTCATAGAATGAAAATAACTTTGAGCTGTGTTTCATAATGTAGACAGCTGATTTTTATTCTATCACATTTCACTTTCTCTTTCATTTTTTATAGTTAGACTGTTTTTACCCTCTGAAACATTGGAATTGTACCTTGTAAGATGAGGCTAGAGTATGTGGAATTGAGGTATATTTTAAACTGGAGTGCGGAGAAGGCATAGTGTGTAGCACTCATATCAGCCTAACATGCTCAGAACAATTTCAATTTGGCCCCTGCCTATCTACTCTGGACTTAGGCTTAAAAACCTTTCGTGTAATCTGAAGTCATTCTGTCCCTTTGTGGTCCACAATATTAATGAGACCTTATTATGTGTCAGGAACTGTCCCAAGGCACCTGGGAGGGAGAGATATATTAAATGGGATATGGCACTATAATAAAGATATAGTGGATTAAACAAGGCAGTTTGTTTTATGAAAATTTTGGTTAGATGTTACAGGTGTGGTTCAGTGGCTCAGCCAAATTGGAGATTTAACTTCTTACTTTACTATCCTCAAAATGTGACCTTCCATTTCATGGGCCAAATAGCTACTCCAGGTCTCACTTCCATTTTGCATTCCAGCCAGGGGAAAGGAAGAAAAGCAAGGGGAAGACATGTCCCTCTTTCTAGGGACCTATCTAGAAATTATGTGTGACTTCTGCTCATATTCCATTCCTAGATCTTAGTCACATAGCCACAACTAACTACAAGTGAAACTGAAATGTAGTCATTAGCTGGATAGCCATGTCTTCGTGGGATCTACTGTTAAAGGAAGAAGGGGAGAATGGATGTTGTTAGATAACTAGGTCCTTTATGAAGCAGTGACCCAAACAGTCATGATCCTTGGCTTCAGTCTGGCTCCGAGCTTAGAATTTCCTCCTTTAGACCTAGACGTAGTCATAGTCTGCACGCTAGGTATACAGCTATTTTACCCAGCCTGCCAATGCTGTTTTTCCCAGCAGCCTCAACTTAGGGCCATTTACGTACAAAATAACACAGAACTTGCAATATATTATCTATATTTCTTCCATTCCATCCCAATAGCTATTATTTCTAATGCTCCCACATCCAATATCTGCACGAGTTGGTTGAGTGCATGTCCCTCATTCTACTATGAGCTCTTTATTAGGCAAGATATCTTACCCAAACTATAAAATTGTGTTGAGAACAGAGCCAAGTCCATAGTAAGCATCCAATAAATATTTGATAGATTTTTGTTGAATTGGTAATGAAAGTTAGCACAAGAACTGGATGGTGATCAGAGAAAGAAAACTCAATTGGATCCAACCCAATTTAAATGTAAACTGAGCCTACATTATCACTACTTTTCACCCTCTCCTCACTATGACATTTATGTGCTTGTTTAGTTTAGGGCTACACATAAGAATGACCATGAACATTTGACTTGGGGAAGGGGAGTCAGGAAACTGTTCACCTTCTTGATCATTTTGTCAACCCCTTTCTCCCAAAGGAGATATTTATGTAGCCCAATAACTTCACTAAACTGTAATAAAATATATCTTCATGTTTTCTTTCTCTATAATTTCTGTAGAAAACATATAATTTGCATGCATTTTTACAGAAGAATGTTAAAAAGAAAATAAACTTTTAATTTTATATGCTAGCATATAAAATGGAGTCAGTAAATCCAACAGACAGTGACAGCATGAAAGGAAAAAAAGACTGTGTGGGGGGAAAGAAAGAGAGGAGAAGGGAAGCAGGAGAGATCTGTAATGATTTTAGATTATTATTATTATTTTGTTATATGAAGCCACTTATCCTTGCAACATGAATGATAAATGAGCAACTAGTACAACTGTAATACAGTATAATACATTGGAAGCCAATTACTAATGATATAGGAATGTTAAAAAGCAACTATAACTAAATCGTAGAAAATCAGAGTATGAAGGAAAAACATTAGATTTATGAAAGAGTGAAGTGTACTCTAAAGAACATCCACAAAATCAGAGACATAATAATGGCATTATACTTTAAGCTGATGAAGAAAATGTTATAAATCATATCTTCTGACTTGGAAATTCTCCCAATGGTTGGAATTTTATTTCAAGAGAACCTCTACTTCTGAATTAAATGCCATAACTCTGAGAATTGTATTCACTTTTGTCACTTGATCCGTTTGGTAATAAATTTATGGTAAGCTTCCATGAAGAGTTTCCAGCTACCCTCAGATTCATAGTTAAGGTTAGTGTAAGTAGTACTCTCTCCTCTTAAAAGATGTTTCCCTGGAGTTTGTCTACACTGTCCTTTTGAAGCTCAGACTCAGAATCTCTGACCTCGGTGCTGCTTTTGACATTGTTTTGGGTTCCGTGGCTGTGACATTATAACTTTAGCAAATTATTTATTATACTAGTATTGCATGTAGACAAGAACCAGCCTTAGTTTTCAATCCAGAAGTTGTGTTTTTTCTTTTGTTGAGATGATGAAATAAACATCTTTAGAAACAAATTTTCTCTGCTTTAATGTTAAAGTTTCACATTTAGAAGTTCATCTCAATTTAATTTTAATTTTGTCAAAGAGCAGGAAAATAAAGTGAATAAAAGGAGAAAAAACCCTGAAAGTAACTCTAACCAGTAGCACAAGGGTAGTTATATCCAATTTGACTAGTGGGATGGACCTGGCCAAAACACAGGATAGATTTATCTAATAGTCATATATTTTTCTTGCCTCCCCACTTTTTTTTGCTACTCCAAGCACCATAAATATGATAAATATCATATATAGGGTCTTTAGCTGACAGAATACATTATGATTAATTATGAAACAGAGACTCTAATGAAATGCAGCACCTGAAGGAAATACCAAAGATTATGCAGTCTTGAGGTGGTAGCCCTTTTATTATAGTATCAGGCAGTAGGAAGCTATATATGTATGTCACACACTCACTCACACACACACACACACACACACACACACACACACACACACACACGTATTTCTGAAGCATTTAGAAAAATAGCCCAATTCAGATGCAAGGAATTATTTCTTTCACACGCTATGAACATAAAGCAATAATAATACAGAAAATGACATTAGTGGAACATATACAGATGGCATGAAATAGAAATCATCCCAGTAGCAACAGCTATTTTATTTTAAAGATGGTATAAATTGAAACCATAGGAACTAACAGAAACTCTTAAAGGAGCCCTTCAGTTTATGCTTTAAAAAGTGCCTTACTGAGCTGAACACCCAAACAAGGCTGGGCTGCCTTTGCAAGGAGAATATGCAAGCCTTCCGCTAATTGACATGGGCATGGAGTTACATTATAGCAACATTTGTCACTGTTACCTCTAGAGAAGGAGGCAACTGGGTCAATGTTTGGCTCCATTGTTAAGTGTAAGCTTGGACAAGATATTTAAACTAATTTGTTTCCTTATTCGTAAAGTGGATATATAAATATTCACTGTAGTATTTTGTAAGGATTGGAAGACATAGCTTATGTGAACAGCTAGTGCATAGTAGTTGTTCAATTAACTCACTCCTGTCTCAGCTGGCTTTGTGTGCGTTTCCTCACTTAGCCCTGGGAGTGTGTTCAATAACTCAGCTGAGCAGTCCACAGGAAAGAAGGTGCCTATGAAAGGTGAGGCCAAAAACCAGGCAAACAAATCAAATTGGACTTATTGCTCATTATTTTTCAATTTGCTCTTTGTGTTCCTTTTGACTAGTAGTGAAGATAACGGAGTTGGAAAAGAGTAAGTAAACACTGTTGTTTTGGGTGGTCTTTTCTCTTTAGAATTCACCCAGATTTTCAGTCTCGATGACTGATTAATTTTTGACAATTAAATGAGAACAAAGAAAAATTGTAAATACTATGTAACATGCACGAATCAACGGATAGGTTTTGTTTTGTTCGAATTAGCTCTCTAGGGGCTAATACGATCATATTCTAGGTATTAATTTAGCTTAAGTGGCTCCCACCAGAACTGTTTTGGTTTCTATGGAGACTTTTTCTCTGGTTTACTGGTATATAACTGTTTCCTCACCTTTTCATTTCCTGAAATAGCACCAAGTACAGTATCTAAATTTTGACTAATATAAATCAAAGCACATGCTTTCCTTTCAGTAAAGTCCTCTATTTCAACATGCGTGCAGGATTTTCCTTTTTAATGCCTTAGACATCTGTTATTGCTAATGGGGATAAAATGTCACATGTTAAAAACAATAAAAGTTATTAAAAGCAGTGCAGGTTTTAAATATTTTGAAATTATTTATGTTAGAAGTATAATTTTTTTCTTTAGATGTATGGTAGAGATTTCAAACAAGGAGGATAAAAAGTATGTGAAAATATGTGAAAATGAATATGTGTATGAATGTGCAAATACGATCATATAAAGCTTTTATGGATCATATTTATCAGGTTATAATGTACACTTTAAAAAAATAAATATTAAATATTACACAATCTCCATATATCTTTACTCACACGATCACATGCACACTCATGCATACAAACGTACACACATTGTGTTCCCATGGGCTAAATAGGAGCAAAGCTATGATACTAATTGTTTAAAAGCCAGCAATTTCATTAGATATTTGAAGTGTATTCCTGACTAATCAATAATGTCTTAGCATTAATATAGTTTACCGTAGCTATTTTAGTTGGATGTGTCTCTTTGTGTGTGTGTGTGTGTGTGTGTGTGTAATTACAGGTGAATTCAACTGTGTTTAAAAGAAGGAACACCTCAGCATTTTAACTGAATTTCCCATTTCAGTGTCAATGAAATTAAAGTCATATTTGCTAAGTACTTTTTTTTTTTTTTTGCTAAGTACTTTTAACTTTGTATTTAATTAACTTAAACTTCTATTTTGGGGCGACTGTGGGAATACATGTTTTATTGAAGAAAGACTTATAAATGAAGATCGTTTCTCCAAACCCAATGATTTCATTTATATAAAAGAAAACAAAAATGGGGAAGCAAATTGAGGTTGTTTGAAATCAGGATCTGGGTATTCCTGCAGGAAGAGAAGGGCAATAACTGGAAGGAATCATGAGAGGGGACTTCTAATATGCTAGTAATGTTTTGTTCTCTAGTATCTAAAGAAAAGTATTACAGAATATCACTCCTAAGCATGTAAAATACCTAGTCTAAATGTTTTAAGCTTAAAAAGGCAAGCATTCTCACATAAGTAACAGCATCCTGCCCTTCAACTAAGAGTAAAACTTACAAATTGTATTGTTGTGTGGCTATTTTTAATTCAAAATAATTTTATTATTTTTCTCTTTTTTCATTCTTTGTGGTGATAAGTTAAGATTTACTCTCTTAGCAACTTTTCTAATATATAATACAGTATTTTAAACTATAGTCACCACGCTGTATATTCGATCCTCAGAACTTACCCATCTTATAAATGGAAATTTCTACCCTTTGACCAACATTTCTCTATTTCCTCCACCCCACAACCCCTGGCAACCACCATTCCACCCTATTTCTATGAGTTTGGCTCTTTTATAGATTACACGTATAAGTGAGAACATACATTTGCCTTTCTCTGTCTGACTTATTTCACTTAGCATGATGCCCTCAAAGTCCATCCATCTTGTTGCAAAAGGCAGGATTTCCTTCTTTTTTATGGCTGAATAACATTCCATTCACATCTTCTTCAACCATTCATCTGTTGATGGAAATTTGTTTGTTTCCATGTCTTGGCTATTGTGAATAATGCTGCAATGAACATGGGGGATGCAAATATCCGTTCCAGATAATGATTTCGTTTCCTTCAGATATATACCCAGAGGTGGGATTACTGGATCATATTGTAGTTTGATTTTTATTTTTTGGAGGAAACTTCATACTGTCTTCCATAGTGGCCGCACCAATTTACATTTCTACCAACAGTGCATGAGGGTTCCCTTTTCTCCACATCCTTGTCAACACTTGCCATTTAACAGGTGGGAGGTGATAACTCATTATGGTTTTGATTTGCATTTCCCTGATGATTAGTGATGTTAACCACCTTTTCATGTACCTGTTGGCCATCCGTGTGTCTTCTTGGAAAAATATCTATTCAGGTCTTTTGCCCATTTTTAAATTGGATTATTTGTGTTTTTGCTAATGAGTTGTATGAGTTCCTTATATAGTTTGGATATTAACCCTTTACAGACAGATAGTTTGCAAATATTTTCTCCCATTCCATGGATTGCCTTTTCATTTTGTTGATTGTTTCTTTTGCTGTACAGAAGCTTTTTAGTTTTATGTATTCATACTTGTTTTAAGATAATTTTGTTGTTTTTCTGTCTACAAAAGGATGATAGAAAACTGGAAAAATACAAACAAGTACAAAAATGACCAGTTCTTTTACAGCATGTATAAAAAGAACATTTATATTTATAGATAAAAGTATGCTACATACAACTTATATATTTACACACATTCCCATATGAAACAGAAATGAAATCATGTCTCGCATATTACTTCCTTTATAAAATACTTTTCTACTTATTTATGTTAATAATCTTTCTATGGCACAAACTATTTTGTACATCATCCTTTCAATGACTGCAACAATTTAAAATAAGTACTCACATTTTTAGACATCTAGGCTGTTTTCTATATTTTGACATCAAAAACAATACTGAAGTGCATATTTGGTAGTCTAATCTTTGTACATAATTTTGATTATTTCCTTAGGCTAAATTCCTACCAGTGAAATTTCTGCAAGCAAGCCATAAGAATCCACAAAATGTCCTAATGTTGTAAAATATGGCTTAGATCTTCCTAACCAAGGAGCCAAGGTTCAGAGAGCATTCTTGAATCCTTTCTAACTCCTTTCTTGATATGGTAAATTACCTGAACTTCAGATACTCTTGAATCACTCCAAGAGGAAGTAGCTCTGCTTCCAGGGAAAATTCTGTTTTTCTCATTGAGTCAATGACCCTCATCTAATCAATGAATGTTCAGTAGGTTTGCTGAATGGCAATTCCAGACACTTTGTTTTCTACAATTGGCTGGCAGCTGGTCTTGGTAATTATATTCAGGCCTGATATTCTTACGTGGGGCCAATGCTCAGTCAAAACCTGGAGTAATTCTTGGGCTTGTTTTCAATATATGCAAAGACACTGATACTCACTTAAATAACTGTTTTAGTGACAAGTGATGGAAACATTAAACAATCATTAATATTACAACATATGAAGTATTCAAGAAAGAGATGCCAGTTAGTAAAAAAAGAGCAAAGCTACCAGCATATGGAGGAAAAGAAAGAAAAATAAAACCTTTTTAGAGGTTTGATCTGGGAGTAAAGAATTTTTACATATATATCATCCATTCGAATATACACGTGAAGGTATTCTGATGGAAGTAATTTTGTATGTATGCATGTTCATATGTATGTGAATCATACAATGGAGAGAGGGGTTATAGGTACAGAAGTAGAAACTTTGAGGCTGTCCAGGGTAAGGTCCCTGAGGTATGGTATATATTTTCATGTGGATGTAATTTGGGAAGATTTTTATTGCGTTTTGTTGTGTAATGCTTTGAGTTCTGGGCATTTTTCAGCCTGCTTCATGTTAACTGTAGAAGTAGTTGATTGAATTTGATGAAATATAGTACACTAAAGTTTAATTTGTAGTTGTGTCATCTTGAAACAAAGTGGCACCCAATATATATATTTTAACTGAGCTCATCTGCTCTAATTTTAATGGGCTTCAGTGAGATTAGGCAAATGAATAGTGATGAAAGAAATGGTGTGGCATGTTCAATAAGATCTACAATTAACAAAACCACTACTTGTCAAATGCTTGTTAACTACAGTCACCACATTTTTTCTGGTCAAAAATATGAACCCATGGTGAGAATATTTGAAACTGGGTATGTTTCCCAAGTTGGAAAAGTTTTAGTAAAGTTCAGAGGGCCCTTCAAATAAGACTCTTGAAGTTGAATCAAAGCATTTAAAAGGAACAAGATATTTAATAATTATCCTTTTAACTTTCTATGCAAGGAGGCAAATTTTTCATATAAAATAGTAGATATAAAAAAAGTTACCTATTTTTAAATGTTGAGAAATTATGTGCAAGTTAAGACCAACTTTATCTTTTCAAAAACTGATGTTTAAATTGCAAGTAAATCTAGGCCAAAGCTTTTCAGAGATTTTATATAAATCCACTAGTGTCAGAGTGAAAAGGAACCCGTGTGAATATAGAAGATAAGTCCAGGTGCCAAATTTTCAAAGACTGTAAATGGCAGAAGTAACACAGGATGTCCAAGGATGCAGTTTGGAACCCGACGTCCCCCTCTGCTGCTCCAAATAGGGGTCTTTTCTCTTTTCTTCCTGACTCCTCTCTGTTGCAGGTGGCAGCCACTTAACCTTCCTGGGTGCACAAGGACTCCTATGTCCCTCAGAAAACCTAACACAAAGCATGGCCATGCTACCTCATTCCAGTTGACTAGGCTGAGTGAGTCCCAGGTTTTTGGATTTCACATCAGCCATCACCAGGCATGCATAAATGCTTAGTACGTGAGGCAGTCCTACTTCTCAATTACTTTCACAAATACAGCAGCTTTCAAGATGAATTTGCTCAGAAAAAAAAATTACTAGAGGATTTACCAATTGAGCTATCGCTTTTTCATATGAAAGCTTTTTATGCAAAATTCAGAGATTATTTTAGGAATGTAGGATTTACAGTGACCTTCCTGGCAGACCAAAGATTATAATTATGTATGTCATGGACCAGAAGCCTTACCCTTAAATTTTTGTTTTTAAAACAAAACTAAACAAAAACACTTTATTAGGGCAACAAGTTGGGCACAAAATACCATGCTAAAAGACTAAGTCTGAAAGACTTTGATTCATTTAGGAGAAACAGGACAACTATTTAATATTGCTTTTATATGTGTTCTCATGAGTCCTTCTTAAAAGGCTGAATTGTCATTTTGCTCTGCATACACATTCAACATTGAAAGGGCATAAACAACAATTACAATATTGGCTAAATATTTATTTTGCATGAGGCACTGTACTAAGCACTTTACATGATCTCTTATGATACTTTTAATAATGTGTTAATTATTTCCACTTTACAAATCAAAGTATTAAAGCCCAGGAATTTTAAGTGAGTTATCTAAGTTAGTAAGTAGCACAATTAGGATGACAATTAGGATGTGAAGCTCCTCACTACTATAAATCCATACCTGAGAATGTAATCTGGCCAAGAATGTCAACATGGACCAAGGGACATAGAATCAGAAACTCAGTTCTTGACTATGACCTTTAGGGGTACAGTACTGATTTTTATTCCAGGACCCACACAGTACCATGCACAAACTTGGTTTCACTTTATGGAATACTTAAAGAAAAATTGTAGAGCATTATGTGTATCAAGTGTATGTGAATGTCTCCCTGAAATTAATGATAATTTACATTTATAAGGTGCTTTATAGGTTCAAAGTAATGTCAAAATAATTATCTATTTTTTCACTTTTTATTTTGAAATATGTACTTATAGACTCACAGGCCATTACAAAGATGGTGCACAGAGGTTCTGTGTACCCTTCACTCAGTTTCCTCCATTAGTTATATTGTATATAACTACAGTACAATATCAAAACCAGGAAATTGACATTGGTATGAAATGATACAGTTCTATTTCATTGTATTACATGTGTATTAGTGTAACCACCATTGCAATTAAGATACAGAACTATTCCATCAGGAATCAGCTGATTTGAATAAATCCACACTGATTTGGAAAGCATATATTTAATATAATGTCTGGGCTGCTGACAAAATAGAACTCCTTTGAATGAATTTAGTTCATTTTTTTCAGATTTAAAGTCACTTCCTTTTTAATATATGTTCTATTACAGTAGCAGATTAAATTAGGAAGTTTTGGAGGTATATTACTGCTCCACTTAGAAGGATACATAGACTAGGACTAAATGCTGACACTTAAATATTCCAGGAATAAGAAATTTGGGACAATAAAAAAATTCATTTCATTTTTTTCAGCTTATTTTAAAACATTATACAATGAGCCCTGCTCTTTATATATTTTATGCTTTCATGTATTACCATTGGTGGTGAAGTTGATGTCTTATTCTTTGAGTTTTCATTGCCATAGAATTGGAAGGGATATAATAATAATTATAGTGATGATGACGTGTATTTTAATAGTAGTTACCATTTACTGAGTGGTCACCCTGCACCATTTAGTCTGTATACATATTTCAGTCAACTCTCATAAAAGCCCTATGAAACGAGTGTTATTATCTTTAAAGATGGAGAAACCGAGGGTCAACAAGGTTAAGTAAGTTGTACTAGCTTTCACAGCATTATGCTATGTACTTGTGATTCAAACCCACCTCTGTCACATTCCAAAGCTTGTGTTTATGTTCATCAAAAGAGTTTTTTCTCTTCTCTTCTGGCAGGATTGCACTGAAGCCACCTGAGGAAAGTGGCTTTAAAATATCCATAGAAGATTAGTTCAGAGACTCTTCAGAAAATTCCATCAGTAGTCCACCTTCCCCATTCCACTGCAGCGATTAAATCCCTCTGCATGATATGCCCATGCCTACATTTCTGATCATCAGTAAAGATGAAGAACATTTACTAATTTTTACCACACTATTTCTACTTAAATACAACGATCATATAATTGTTCAGAAATAAACTCAGACCCTGAGAGTTTGGTCTCTGAAATCCTTGACTGTGTGTAAATCTTCGCTTCACTATTTATGAGCTGATTAACTTTGGGAAAGTTATTTAACTTCTTTATTCCAAAGTGATTTCATCACTAACAGAGTAATAATCATGTCTATAGCCTAAAATTATTGTGAACTTCAATACTTATCAACATGTGCTGTCATGTAAGTACGCAATACAGTAATTATAGACATTACTACTTATTATAGATATTACTTCATCCAGACCTAATAATCCAATTATTCTCTTGTTCTCCTTTAGACCATTTCTAGTTTCTCCAACATTTCACTAAACTATGGGATTAAATGTAGCCAACATTTTACTAAACTCTAGGACTAAATACAGTCAATCAGTTTAAGATCTGACCAGTAACAAATACAGCCTGTGAAGTTTTGAAGAAGTTACAAAATTATCTGCAGTAAAATAATTGTGTAATCACATTCATCATTCATTCATTCAAATATGTTTACATGACATTGTTGTCTTCTACTGTTCGCCAACTGTTTGTTCTATTTCCATATTCTCATAGATATTTTCCTCCTTTTTGAAGACTGGAAATCATAAAAAGCTGTCCATAACATCTGCTTTGAGATCATCTACGTTTGCTGGCTGCAGGTGGAAATCTCCTTCACAGAGCCTTAAATAGAAGGTTGTAAAATGTGGCCTTTGAGGGAGCCAGAGTGTACGAGCCTTTTGTATAATTTATCATCCACAGAGTGTGTTAAGGTGCTTTTGATCTTGAAGGCAATATCTTTCAAAGAAATGTGTTGCTTACATGTGACCATTGGTCCTTTATAGGAATCTCAGTATCATGCTGATTTCCATAGGTGAATGAATTTTTAAGATGGTAAACTGATGCCTCAATTTACTTGAGAGACTCTAGATCTTGTTGAAATCCATTCAGAGGATCAAATGAAAGAAAGTATGCGAAGGGTGCTTTGAAAACAATAATGTGCTAAGTAAACATTTTATTATGATAATTGTGACATTTTATTATGATAATTCGCAGCATATTTGTCAAACTCTTGACTTCACTGAATATTAAAAGTTCTTTGCCTTCTGCAAAACTGAGTGGAATTCTACCAAATATTAGCTGTAAAGAATGTTTAAAAATACATTCATGCTATTCTTTGCATTTCCTTACACGTCCTTACGGAATGTGTTTTAGGCACAGAACTAAAATTTGGTATCACAGAGAACATTGTGGAAATTTATAGGCTTTGGTTTATAGACACTTGAAGAAGTTTTTCCATCTTCCTGGTATTTTATTCCTGTCAGTTTGCATTGCTTCTTTCCTTTCCTTCTCTTCCTTCGCCAGGTTTGGTTTTAAGCTTTGGATTCAAAGAAACCCCAAAGTCAAAACAAAATGGTCAGAACTGCTGACTCTTGTTTCGTAAACTTTTTTAGTCAGGCATTCACAGGAAGAGAGGGCGCTGACCAGAAACTGGGACTAACTTCACCCAAAATGTTGGGAAAGTTCAGGAACCTTTGACTGAACTTGGGCCAAGATATAGATATATACCAATACTTTTCTAACACATTTAAACTATAATTTAATCAAGTAATATCACCCAATAAGTAGAGTTAGTACTTAAAGTTCAATATTAATCTGCCAGCTATTTTTGATAAAAATAAATCTAAATAAAAATAATCTAATTTATATTTTGTATTAAATAGAATCTCTTGGTTTTTAAAGTTGCAGGTACATTTGGGAACCTCACACGTGAAGTATACCTAAGTGTCTTCATTAACTTTGAAATTTTCTTTGAAGATTTATAATTACAAAAAAAAGTTATGCTAAACTGTGCTTTATCAAGTTTCATTTCAAATTTTTGAAGCTGTTATAAACCTTTCACAATAGTGTTTTTATAATGGAAATGCTGACAAACGCAATAATAAACACGAATCCCAGGGTCTTAATTTATGTTCATGCAGGAATTATGCATAATAGCATCAAATTTGGTTCAGTTTCCAGTGCTAATTTTGCCAAAATCTGTTTTCACATTGGGTAACTGTAAAAGATGATCAGCCTGAATGGCTGCCTGTTGATGGCAAAGGCTTTTGATTATTTTTACTTTCCTTGGAAAGTCTGATTA
This sequence comes from Leucopleurus acutus, assembly GCF_964270905.1. Classification (NCBI taxonomy): domain Eukaryota; kingdom Metazoa; phylum Chordata; class Mammalia; order Artiodactyla; family Delphinidae; genus Leucopleurus; species Leucopleurus acutus. The sequence continues at coordinate 37,391,307 of NC_139144.1, read as the reverse complement.
TCTTTCAAATATGATTTCATTTAGATCTTTTTTTTTGGTTTACATATCTGAATACTAATAGTAACCTGATAGTTATGGGGAACTTAGTTTGAGACCAAAAGGCAGTTTTCAGTCAGTAAAGAGTGTATAAATAAATCGCCTCCAAGCAATGTCTAAAATGGTATTTACATTCCAAACGTCCAAATTACTTTAAGATTTCAAAAACCAATTATTACAATTTTCCAGAAGTAATTGATACCCTTAGGATTTTTTTAACTGTTGGAAGGTATTGAAAAAACTATGTCTGCTAATATTTCTATCAGTGTTGGTTTAGGAGGTAATAAAGAATAAGACAATTTTAACATAGGATGTGTTAAATACTAAAATCACTTGTATTAAAGAGTGCACTGAATTTATGGATCTAACATGGGAAACTAAAATTATCATGTTGCTTAGAAAAGTTGAGTGTCAAGACATCGAGGTGTGTGGATTCATGTTCGAAATGCAGATAATTTTGCTTTATCTCTATGGATGATTTGGTATAAGGAATAAGTCAATCCATTTTTTTCTGTATTTTTTTTTTTTTTTTTTTTTTTGCCACTCCGTGCAGCATGCGGGAACTTAGTTCCCTGACCAGGGATCGAACCCATGCCCCCTGCACTGGGAGTGTGGAGTTTTAACCACTGGACTGCCAGGGAAGTCCCCATTTCTCTGTATTTCTGATCCTTATTTGGTTTCAAATTACTCAGTTAGTACAATGATTAAGAAGAAATCTTAAGAGACTTTACATTTTAGAGCAGCTTCTAAGCATATAAAAAAACAAAGAACGAAGCATTTATGAGCTGTAACAGTTTTAAGAATCATGGACATAATTCTAATAATAATGGGAAAAACCTTTTTATTTAGAGCTTCTTTGGGTATTATTTACTATACTGAATAAGAAGTATTCACTGTAGGATACCATGAGATTACTAAGAATATAACAGAATGGTTCAGAATATGAGGGAGAGCATTAAGGATGATGGATGGTTGTATTTACTCTTCAGGACCCGATGATTTTGAGGTCCTTTGTCTACGCAGTTTTTAAAAATTTCTTATTTTCAAAATTGGCTCTTTCAACAAAATATTAATGATTCCTAAAGTTGAATCTTTTTAGAAAAACTTATTCATCACTTGCAGATTTAAAAAAATGATGTTTAATTCTCAGGAGAACTTTAAGTGGGAGAAGGAAGGGAGCTTCTATAAGCTCTTTCAATTTTGAACCCATTCACCCTATATGTAAAACATCAACACACCTTTTTAATTGAATGAATAAATAACTGGATAAACATGAGGGATTAATGGAGCCACTTGCACTACAGAAGAAGTTGGGGAGCAGAATACTGTTTGATGATGAGTTGAGAAATAGTTATTTTTCTTTGACACATTAAAATGAGTAATTTTAAATGTGTCTTTAAAAATACACATATGCTAGTCCGAGCAGTCAAAAAGTTGTCTAGAAAAAGAGGAGAAAATGAGTAACTTTATTTTATAAAACTGATACAGAGGTCATTGTCCAAACTTCAGTTTATTTTAGTAAAGGTGCTAGAGAATTAAAGAAAAAAATACACTCCCTGGTTTTGTTGTTGTTTGGTTTAGTTGGTTACCTTTTTTTCTTTTACCTGTTTATCCTGATGTTCTTATGGTAGAGGTGGAAACAGTCCTGGTGAAAAGATACTCAAAATAAGAAATCATCTTTGCGAGGGTAGTCATTTCAGAGCTAATTCAGTTCCTATAGATAGGAGAACTAGGAAAAGTTTTAAATGAAGGTGTATGAGAGACAAGAAAATCGCTGTAATTCTGGTGGGAGGGAGTGTGAACTGGCAGATCTGCTTGGAAGGCAATCTGGCCATTTGTAGCCACAAACTTAAATGTTCACTTGATGAAAAAATTTCACTTCTAGTTACCTAATATCCGGAAATTATCAAAGGCAGAGAAGACATTTATAAGAATGCTCTTGCATCATCATTTTTTTTTAAATAAGAAAATATCTTAGCTATCCACTTGTAAAGGATTGGAGTTAGGTTGTGATACACGGATATAACAATAAAATACAATGATTAGAATTACGTTTGAATAATATTTAAAGTCAAGGGAAAAGTGCTCATTCTATAAGGCTGAGTGGAAAAAGATAAATTCCAAAACTATCCCAAATTTGTTAAACACATTGAATTTATTTCTGTATAAAAAAAGACTGGAAGGAAATAGATAAAAATGCTAACTGTGAGGTAATGAGGAGTGATTTAAATTTTATTTCTTTTTTAAACTTTTATTTTCCAAACTTTTTGGGATGAGTATATATTACTTCTTAATAAAATGAATTATATTTCTAAAAGTATGATAGGGAGATTTGTGTGTGTCTCTGTGCCTCCGCGCAAGGATGTGAGAAGTGAGAGCAAAATAAAGTGTTGGAATAACAGGATTTATTTTTAGGATTACGGACTTTACAGTTAGATGGGCATTATTCATTCCGCTTCCTCTCCTCACTTACCTACTCCTGTCTGAAGAACCCCAGTTCAGGTGTTGGCAGGTTGCCCAGAAGGAAGAACTGTGGAATGGCAGACCGTCCAAACTCGAGGGAGCCCCTCAGCATGGTCCTGCTTCAACCTCATCTCCATCGCACACATTTTGGCAAAGTGGAAGAACGCAACTCCTCCTCTGACGTTTTGTCTCTCCTGTCCCTAGATGCGAATAGAATAATAGCTATCTTTCCCTACCTTCAGCTAAAAATTTGAAAGTGCGCACTCAGGTGTCGCTGCCCCTGGGAGGACCCAGCCCTTTTCCCCCCCTGTAGGCGACAGGGGAAAGCACCCGCGGGCGGTAAAGGCTCGGGGCGCCCAAGACACCCTGTAAACCCAGGTGCACCTCCAGCTCGTGGGCCGGAGCAGTCACCTCTGGGTTCAAGCGTCCATAACAGGGTTGCTGTTTTGAGCCTAAGGGGAGGGAAAGGGAGGGGGAGGGAAGGAAGGGGGGGGGATAATGTTCCTTTTTAGAGGTTGCCCGTCCCTTCGACTCCCCTTCCTTTCTCATCTCCTTCATTCTGCCTGTCGACAAGCCTAAGAGGACCGGAGGAGAGATCCGGAGCCCCTTGGCCTCTCAGAAGACCCAGTACCGCACTCCTCGCGGGTTTCTGGTCCAAGGCCTCCCTAAGAGCACGGCCGGAGCGGAGTGCCTGCCTGGGATGGCTGAGCACCGATTCTTCAGGCTTAAAAAAAAAAAAAAAAAAAAAAAAAAAGTAGGAATGCCTCTTTTATATTTACATTAAAACACACACACACACACACACACACACACACACACAAACACACACGTAAGAAGGAGGGAGATATGGGACTCCATAGAAGCCCCCGAAGTCTTCCTTTTCGGAGAGGATTAAGGTCCCACCCGCCTGACAAAAGCTGCTTTGGGGCGTGGGCCTCGACTGCTCCCAACTCCTTCTTAACCAGTCCTAACGTGCCCCGCCCGCTCCTGCCCCACACTCCGCTGAGAGCGATCGCGTATATATTAACTCTACGGCTTCCACGCTTCTCGAGGGCTGTGGGAATTTTATAATCCAGAACCACGCTCCCGAAGGCCAGACGTTCTGTCTTGGAGCGTCCCTCCTGGCCTTTCAGCCACACCCACTGCCGGGTCCCGAAACACCCCAAACCCGCGCGCGCCCAGGCGAGGAGGGGGCAGACACTTTCATCCCACACTGGCTCAGCCGGTTTCCTTCTCGAAGCTCTCCAAGAGCTCGGTCATGAAGGAAATGTAGACGATGGCCAGGCGTAGGGTCTCGATCCGAGACAGCCTCTTCTCGTAAGCAAAAGTGGGTACCTTCCTCCGCAGCTGGTCGAAGGCCTCGTTGAGGTTGAACATCCGCTTCCTCTCTCGGATGTTGGCGGCTTGGCGCTGGGCGTACGTGATCACTCTTTTCCTCTTGGGGCGGCCCAGCAGGGAGGGGCCTCTCCCGTGCTCCTCTTCCTCCTCGTTTCCCCCCTCTTCTACTTCACCCTCCTCTTCTTCTGGATCGTCCTCAAAACGCGCCAGACTCCTGGGTCCTTCCTCTCGGAGCACAAGGTCCTGGTGGTCTCCATAGGGGACCCCGGGTGCGAAGTCGCAGAGAAGAGGGTGCCCCGGGGAGGCTAGGGACAGGTCTGCGACGAAGTCCAGCACGGTGGCGTCCACGCAGCTCTCGGGATAGGCTGCCATCGCGTCGGCTTGGCCCTGCGTCGCATCGGTTTCTCGAAGGGAGGGGCGAGGCTGGTGATGGGCTTCCTAATAGCCCTGAATCTGCTGGGTCACCATCACCGAAGGACCAGGGGACATTAATATTTATAACCAAGCTGATAACAGGATTAGTTGCACCGACAGGGAAGGCTCTGACAACGTCGCTCCTCTCGAAACTGATGGAAGAAGACAAGCTTGAGCACGCATGGAAGACTCAAAGGGACAGGCCTCCAATTCTGCGATCCTTTTTGCTGTGCCACCTGGGACAGTTCCTTCTTGGCAACAACTCCCAGCCCTTACCTGCTGTGCTTTTTGTGTCTCTCCACACCCCCGCAGCCAACTAATATTCTTCAGGCTCCTTATCTCACGTAGTTCTTTAATTTAGCTTTGGATTTTCAAAGCAAGGATGTTTTCCACCGCTCTGGCTTCTCCTTGGCTTCAGAGTAGGAGTTCTGAATCTTGCCACCCTAGGCTGCCAGTGGGTGTGAAACAACTGCATGTGCTTTTAATGATGTCCTGAAGAGGGGCCCTGTCTGCCAGGGGTCGAGGGGAGCTGTTTGTCTGGTATCCCAGTGCAGCGGCTACTGAAAGGCAAGATCTTCCATTAGCTTAAGTAAGCACGGTAGGGGGGCCGAGAGTGCATTCCCCAGAGTCGCTGTTGGAACCGGCTTTCTCTTTCCACTGGGTTGTAAACAGCTCTCCCTTCGCTTTACCAACCCTGACTTCTAAAATCTGTTTTGCTGTAATCAGTCTAACAATTGAGGTACTTGACTTTCCTTTCCTAACCCTATCTCCCACCCAGGTAAATGATTTTACTTAGAGGGCAAAAGTTATGACAATAAAACGAAAAAGGGAAGCTCAGAATATTTCCACCCAGTGTGCTTTACTGTATAATCCCAGCATGGGAGGCAAAGTAAACTCTCCCCCCCAAATAAAACAACTTCAGTCTCTTTTCAAAACTGCGATTCACCCTTTGATAAACCAATTGGTCGATCAGCTCACCCTCTGTTGAGAAGTCTTTCAAATTTTAAATTGCTGATCAGTATTCGTGAACAAAGAATAATCCTGACACTTCTATCTGGTTTGTTTCCCTCATTACCAGCCTACAGGATTTAAGAGTGGAAACTATACTGCATTTTATTTAAGAGAGATTTTGGTTATCTTTTTTTTTTGAGATGAAAAAAGACTTAAAATTTGGATAGCGAAAATAAAATTTTACTGATTTCATATTATATATATATATATCTAACAAAGAAGGGTTCGTTTTTCCTTCTTCCTTTTTTTTTTTTTTGCCAGTAGCTATATTTATTTAATTATTCTGTGTAGGGATTTTTAAGAAGACATGGTGGGGCAGAACAACATGGTAGAAAATCATTTTAAAGATGTGTTAAAAGAAATAGCCTAAAAAGATGAGTACAGAGATGCCTTGGTTCAAGGGAGAAATACCTAGGACATCAATTCCTATTAACAAGGTAAGTTGTGACTATGATGGTTAAGTTAGTACATTGGACAGCTCCCAGAAACCGCTTATTTCTAACAGGTAAGCACAATTCCTTTTCTTTTTCCTAGCCTTCCCGTGAGTACTCCCAGATACTAGTAAAGCAATATCATCTTGTAGTCTTCTTTTTGCTTTCTTCTTCTTCTTCTTCTTTTTTAACTCATTTGTGTCTAGGTTCTCCCTTGCTCTTTTGTCCTTTAATTAGTTTTCTTTTCTCTTGCTTGTGTTTACTCTTCACTCTCCAATTTGCATTGTGATAACTCAGGCAGAAAAGAAACAAAATTAATGTTCCTGAAAGACGTAATGAGAATGAGATCTTTGATTATGATTACCTATTTGGTTTTTACTAAACTTCTCTCAAAGAGAAGACTGAAAAATAAAAAAAGAATTGGAATTTCAACAGTGGCTAAGGAAAAAGTAAGTGGGAGGATTAATTTTTGTTTTGACAAGCAGTAACATTCTTTCTAACTCTTGTTTAACTTAATGCATTAAGCGTTTGGATAAATTTTATAGTTGATTTGCAGTTGTTGAATGTTTCTCATGACTTATTTTTTCCTTTTAAATGCATACATAAGCGGAATAAATACCTCACCTAGTGAGAATCTAGTTCTACATCAAACATACATTAGGACATTTAATGAAGGGAAATATGGTAGAAATTTAAATTTAATAAAATAAATGTCAGAAGCTATCATGAGACTCTAAGAGACACTTTTCTTGGACTAAAATTCTTTATGATTTTATCTAAGGGAATGAATTTTTCAACAATCACATCACAAAAGAAACTGTAGAAAAATTAAAGGAACCAATACACAGGATTGGGTTGAAACTGGGTTGAGATTCTCTATTAAAATATTAGAGAATTTATTAAAATGTTTAATAGGCATGCATATAGCAACTATTTAAAAATACTTTCTCTTCAATTTTATCACAAAATCCCAAGATAAACATTTCTGTTTGTACCACAATAATTTGTTTATCTTACAAGGTTCTAATCATGGTGACATAATCAGAGAAAAATGTTAAAATCTAAGTTATCATGATTGAATCTACTTTTTGTTTATAAGTATAATTAATTATAGAACAGAAATAAGTGAAATTGCTTTCTCTGCTTATTTTGAAACATCCATATTATTAAAAAAAAAAGGTTTTTGTGGATATTTGTTTCCACAGCAAATATAAATAGTAAATGCAGTAAACTTGTAAAGTACGATATGGTTTAAAACAGTTCATTTCACTGGAAGGAACTATTATTTTCATTTCTAGATTTGAAAGAAGAGAGAAACATTTTTTAAAAACCCAACTGAGGATTAAAGGACATTAAATTCAAACTTGATTCTTTGGGGTTCCAGGCCTATAGATGTTTTATAATTATTCAGTGACCTACATGGAGGCTTTTGGAAAGAGTTTGATAAGCCCTCAACAAATTTTGATCAAGATGTTTCAGGAAATGATTACGAAATGACAGTTTTGCTTAGTTTATTACCTGCTTTATCTCTGTTGGCCATCCCAGTTAAACATTAAATATTTTGTGTATACACATGGTCCCTGATTTACCGTGGTTCGACTTCAATGATTTTTTTGACTACTATGGTGCAAAAGCAATACACATTCAGTAGGAACTGTACTTCAAATTTTGAATTTTGATCCTTTCTCTGGCTAGTGATACGCTGTATGATATGGCTCTTGCAATGCTGGGCAGTGGATGCAAGCCACAGCTCCAAGTCAGCCATGCTATGGCAAGGGTATACAACCCATACACTTAAAACCACTCTGTACTCATACAGCCATTCTGTTTTTCACTTTCAGTACAGTATTCAATAAATTACATGATATTCAATACTTTATTATAAAGTGAGCTTCGTGTTAGATGATTTTGCTCAACTGTAGGCTAATGTGAGTATTCTGAGCATGTTTAAGGTAGGCTAGGCTAAACTATGATGTTCAGTAGGTTAGGTGTATTGAACACACTTTGACTTTCAATATTTTCAATTTATGATGGCTTTATCTGGATGTAAGCCCATCATAAGTTGAACAAGAGCTGTACGATTATCTTGTATTCAGAATCAAAGCAGAAAAAAATAAATGACCAGGAATAACCTGAGCAGTAACTGCTAAGGGGGCTGGAGCATGGGATTAAGAGTGATAAGGAGAGAAAAGTAGATAAAAAAGTATCCAGCGAGTAAAGCAAATACCTAACTCTCCCAAATTTATTAAAACTCTTCCCTTCCTTCCCTTCTTCGTGCCCCTTCTCTTATTCTTACAGATCATTAAGCAATTTTCAGGAAAATGATAAAATAAAACAAAGGTAAATGGTTGTCATGATTGCAGGGAGAAAAGTCTAAGAAACACTTCCTTAGCTGACATAGAGACAGGGGCCTGCATTCTCTTCTTAATCCATTTCAAATTATGCATGGTTTATGGCCTTGGCTGATTTTAGAGTTAGGAGAATGTATATGCATTTCTTTTATTTTTCTATTTTAGGTAAACTATTTTTTTAAGTTTAATACATATACTTAAAAATTCACCAGTCATATATGTGCAGCTTAATGAATTTTCATAAAGTAAGCATACTCATGAAACCTCTGCCCAAACTGAGGAGTAGAATGAACCACTGAAGTTAGAGATTATGTAAAAACAGGTAAATATTAAGTATATGGCTTGAGACTATTTCAACCTCTCCCACAACATCGTACCTATATCGTGTCACAGAACACTCTCCAAAGTATTATTCTTGACTTCCAAGATTAATTTTGCCAATTTTTGAGCATTATATAAAAACAAACTATGTGTACTCTTTCATGTCTTTCATTCAACATTTTAAAATGGGCTTCATGTATATTATTCTCATTGGTGAATAGTATTTCATTGTGTGAATATATCTTCTACTGTCTATGGGCATTTGGGTAGTTTCCAGTTTTTATCTATTACAAATAGCAGTGCTATGGTTATTTCTGTACATAACTTAGGTGAGAACATTTAGGCATTCCTGTTTTTGTATACACCTAAAGTAGGTTATGCATATGTTCAGCTTTAGTAGTTATTGATAAATTATTTTCCAAAATGGTTGTAACAATTTATACTGTCACCAGTGATGTACTAGAATTCTAGTTTCTTCACATCCTTGTCAACAGCTGGCATTTTCAAGCTTTTCTGAAGATGTGCATGTGTATCACATTGTGGGTTTGACTTGTATTTCCCTCATGACAAATGAAATTGAAAAACATTTCTTATTGGCTAATTGGGTACTGGCTCCTTAGTAAAGTGTCTGCTCAACTGTTTTGCTAATTTTTATAATTATTTATTTATCTATTCAGCTATGACTCCTATGTCATATATATGTATTACAAATATATTCTCCCTACTCTGTGGTCTTTTTTTTCACTCTTAATGATTGTCTTTTGATGAAAATAAATTTTTATTTATTTTTATTAAGACAAATTTTTTAGAGCAAAGTCCATAGTTCTATCTTAGGATTCACTTTTGATGCTGTACATTTTATGGGTTTGGATAAATGTATAATAACATATATCAAACATTATAACACAGAGTATTTTCACTGCCCTAGAAATTCTCTGTGTTCTGCCCATTTATCCCCCATTACCCCCCAGCAATCACTGATCTTTTTATTATCTCCATAGTTTTGTCTTTTCCAGAATGCTATATAGTTGGCATCACACAGTATATAGCTATTTCATATTGGCTTCTTTCACGTCGTAATATATATTTGTTTTCTCCATGTCTTTCATGGCTTTATAGCTCATTTCTTTTTTGCACTGAGTAATATTCCCTTGTTTGGGTATTTATTTATCCATTAACCTACTAAAGGACATCTTGACTGCCTCCAAGTCTTGGCAATTATGAATATAGCTGCTACAAACATGCATGTGCAGGTTTTTGTGTGGAGCTAAGTTTTCAGCTTCTTTGGATAAATGACAAGGAGCATGACTATTGGACTGTATGCTAAAAGTATATTTAGTTTTATAAGAAACTACTAAACTGTCTTCCTAAGTGGCTGTACCATTTTGCATTCCCAAAAACAATGAATGAAAGTCCCTGTTGCTCCATATCCTCACCAGCATTTGGTGTTGTCAGTATTCTGGATTTTGGTCGGAAGTTTTTAGCTTGAATAGAGTCCAAATTATCATTTTTTTTCCTTCATAGTACTCTTTATGTCATGTTTAAGAAATCTTAACCTATTCCAAAGTGATGAAGACATTCTTTTTTGTTTTCATCTAAAAGCTTTTTTTTTTTCCTCTCACATTTAGAACTCTAATCAACCTAGAAGTGATTTTTCTATGGTATGAGTAACAGAGGTGGTGGCCAAGATTTATTTGGTTTTCAATTGGATATCCAATTAACACAGCAACATTATTGGAAAGCCCATCCTTTCCACATTAAACTTATTCATTATATGAAAATATTTCCAAATAAAATGAGCGCCTTTTCTGTCTTTAGAAGCTCTAGGAAAAAATTCAAGAAATGTAAAAGAAAATCAATTCTATGATTTGAATACATTTAGAGTTAAGAAATTCTTACTTACATTCAAATTAACACCTTTAACTAACATTCTAATTAAAATCCTGAGTTCAAATGAAAGCAAGGGCTCCCCAGAATGCCATAGTTCAGAAATTGGCAAACTTTCTTGTTAATGGAAAAAATAATAAACAATTTAGGCTTTTTATAGGTCATACAGTCTCTGCTGAACTAGTCAACTTTGCCTTTCTAGTATAAAAGTAGTCATAGACAATACGCAAATGAATAAGAATGGTTGTGTTCTCTAAAACTTTGTTTACAATATTTGGCAGTGGGCTGGATTTAGCCCTTGGACTTTAGTTTGCCGATCCTCACTCTGGTTAATGAGCCTATCTCCACATTCCCTGTGACTCCTAATATGGAGACTTGCTAAGATAAGGCACTCAGAAATACAAGTGAATATAAAATTGGTGAGCATATATCTTGTTTATGTGTGTATATGTGTGTGTCAGGGAGTGTAAAAATGCTCCTGAAGCAATTGAATCTGTAACTAGTGTCTTTGAAATTATACTGAGGTGCTATAGAGTAACAAGAAGAGGCTGGATGGGAAGCATACATACCAGGTTAAAGTTACCACTGCAGAGATTAAAGACTTATCTCTAGTCACTGAAAACAAATGCTCTGCTGATGATCTGCTCTTGAAAATATTAGTATTGCTAGGCCGTGGGTGAAATACATTTAACTAGGAATAAGTAAGGAAGAGATAAAGTTCCTGGACAGAGCAGGCTTCTACTTTGTGAATCGCTTCTCATTGTCAAAATTCATTCATTCAATGAAGAGGGCAGCTGTTTCAAGAGGCTTAACCTTTCCATCCTTATTTCCACCTACATACCCTCTTTTTGCCAGAGATAACTTGTGGCAGAAATTGCTCATTGTTCTCCAGTATCTACTTAAGCATTTTCCTTTTAGTAATAGACCCACCCACACATATTTTAGCTGAGCCCCACTAAAATTATGCCAATGGGTTAAATCAGAAGCGATATATGCAAGTTCAAGTTGGTCTCTTGAAACCTTTGCATTCTACTTTGTCCTTTGCCTTCTTTCCACAGCCTAGAATGTGGGTGCTTTGGTGGTGAGCTAGCATTGACCATATAGACAAGGACATCACCCTATGGCAGGGGTTGGAAAAGTTTTTCTGCAGAAGGCCAGATAGTACATATTTTAGGTTTTGCTGATCTCTGTCACAACTACTCAACTCTACCATTATAGTGTGAAAACAACCATAGATAATACACAAATGAATAGGTGCAGCTGAATTTCAGCAGAATTTTATTTACAAAAGTAGATGCCAGGCAGAATTTGATTCTCAGGCTGTAGTTCGCTGACTCCTGCCCTAGAGGATGGCAAAGCAACAGGAAACTGGGACTTGAAATGATTCAATGAAGCAGAGCTGAACCTCTCAAATACAGATTAACATGTGAGAAAAAAATATATTTTCAGTGTATCTCAGATCTCTTTTTTATAGTGGTGTTTTCTGCTGGCACCTAAAAAACTAGACCATGATTTGAAAGATTAGACAGATATGTTACTTTATATCTATTTTTAAAGTATCATACAGAAAAACTGCTTAAAATTGGTTATTAGTTTTTTTTGCCCCAGGTTTTCCCTCTTCATAGGAAATAATTCCATTTCAGTTAGCCATTGGAATAAATGTATTTTCCAGATTTTTGAATATATTAGTTCTTAAATTAGTTGTCATTTGAACGCTTTCCAAATTCTTCACTTCTTTTTGAAAAACGTGGAAAATTAGAGAGGTGTGAAGGCAAAAATATCCCTCAGGATGTTATAAAATACTACCCCTAAATAACTTCCTTTTTTTCCTCATTTCCTATACTATATTTTTGCATGTCATTTATTTATTTATTTTTTTGCGGTACGCGGGCCTCTCACTGTTGTGGCCTCTCCCGTTGCGGAGCTCAGGCTCCGGACGCGCAGGCTCAGCGGCCACGGCTCACAGGCCTAGCCGCTCCGCGGCATGTGGGATCCTCCCGGACCGGGGCACGAACCCGTGTCCCCTGCATCGGCAGGCGGACTCTCAACCACTGCGCCACCAGGGAAGCCCTGCATGTCATTTTAATAGTAACTTTCCTTTGTAATAAATGTTAGGAGTTTGACACTCATCCTTAAGTCCATAAGTTCTCTGTATATTTGGAGATTAATACTATATGTGTAGTTTTGCAATTTAGTAATTTTTCAGTTTTTGCCATTATACTATTCATTTATGATATGGGGAAAATATTAGTATTTATTAGTATTAAATTGAAACATATGTAACTGCCAAAAATCAAACAATATTCTAACCTAAAAAAGTGAGCAATTTAAGTTGGTTCCATGTAATATATTCAGACTCCTACTTAATAAGAAAATGAAATTAAATATATTAATATAATGAATGTACTAATCACATCAATACAAATTATAATCTGTTATTCTATTGCATACTAAACTTTATTGCACACCAAATTAATTAAATTAATTAATTAATTTATTTGGCCATGCTGGGTCTTTATTGCTTCACGCCGGCTGCAACTAGAGGTTGCAGCGAGTGAGGGCTACTCTCTGTTGCGGTGCGCGGGCTTGTCATTGTGGTGGCTTGTCTTGTTGTGGAGCAGGGGCTCTAGGCATGAGGGCTTCAGTAGTGGCAGCACGCGGGCTCAGTAGTTGTGGCACGCGAGCCCCATAGTACGTGGGCCTAAGTAGTTGTGGACTAGGGGCTTAGTTGCCCTGTGGCATGTGGGATCTTCCTGGGCCAGGGATCAAACCCATGTCCCCTGCACTGGCAGGTGGATTCTTAACCACTGGACCACCAGGGAAGTCCCAACTGCACACTAAATTTATATATAATGTTTTTCAACAAATTCTTATTGAATGCCTATGATGTGCCTGATCCTTGCAGCACTAATCTAAGGGTTTGGAATACATCAGAGAACAAGATAGGAAACACAAAAAATTCTTTATTGTGTTGAGGGTAGTAAGTGCTATGGAAACAAACTGCTTAGTGTAAGTGGAATCATGAGTGCTGAAAGTTGGGGACAGATTGCTCTTTTGAACACGGTTATCATGTAAAAGTCTGATTGGAAGGTGATATTTGAATAAATACTTGAAGGTACTAGGGAGCTAGTTAAGTGCACGTCAAGTGAGAGAACTGACATTTCAGAGAAGATAGGCTAGAAGAATGCCTGGGATAGTGGAGGAACATCACAGAGGCCGTTAGCCAGAATTGAGGGAAGGAAGAAAATTAGGAGATGAGGTCAGTGTGGTAGTATGAGGCAGGGTTTAAGGACCCTTGGCTTCTACTATTTAAGGACCTTGGTTTCTACTTTGAGTAAGATGGGTATCCGTTGGAGCCTTTCGAAGATTTACTTACTGTTTAAAAGAATCCCTTTGGATAATGTGTTGAGGATAAATTCTACAGGGAACAAGAGGGAGATAGGGAGACCTGACCAGAGATTCTTACAGTAGCCCAGGTTACTAGTGGTCTCTGTAATGTGCAGTGGTTATATTCAGGATATATGCTGAAGAAAATTCAACAAGATTTGCTGATGAATTGTTCATGGAGTATGAAGGAAAGAAGAGAGTCCAGGGTGATCCCAAGGTTTTAGCCTGAGCAATTGGAAAGTGTTGTGACAACTGAAATGAGAAAGACTCCAGCAAGAGCAGATCTGGGGGAGGGTGAAGATCAGGAAATCAGCTTTGAACATCTTAAATTTAATGTATTTATTAGACAGTCAAGTGGAGACACTGAGTAAGTTTCTACCTCTCTCAGGGTAAAAGTCATCACTGTGTCTTAAAAGGCACTATTTTACATGATACACTATTGTCTCACCCCAACACCTGTGAGAACTTGTCTCTTGTTATTTTCCCTCCTCCCTCACACCGCGTTAGCTATGCTGGTCTCTTTGCTGCTCCTCAAACATGCAGGCACATTATCTGCCTCAGTGCCTTTCTATTTCTGTTGCCTCTGACTGCAATGCTCTCTCAGACATCCACATAGCTCACCCCATCTCTTCCTTCTGGTCCTTGGATAATGCCAGCTTATCAGAGAAGCACTCCCTGATCACCCTGTATAAACTAGTACTCCCCCTCCTCTGCCTTGCACTCCCTAACCTTCTCACCTTGCTTTATCTTTCTCCATTGCACACAAAGTAACTGACACAGTATATACCTACTTTTTCACTTGTTTTACTTTCAGTTTCCCTCATTAGAACATGAACTCCAAGTGGTAACCATGGCAATTAACTGCTTGGATTTCTCTTTTAACTGTAGGGATTGTAATTAGTCAATATTATCCAAAAGCAATGCCTTCGGCCACGGCAGCATTCAAGGTGAGGCCATACTCTTTCTGGCCAGCCTCAGCACATAAGACATACTAGGGCCTGGACATTTCTGCCCAGTGGGGGACTTCTTCAATAGAGAATATTTGCTCCAGAACTCCCAACTGTGTTTGCTGAGCTTTTGTCAGCTCCACATCATAGTTTGAGGTTCTTCTTGTGCAGTCCTCATTCCTCTTATCTTTTTTTTCCATAGCTGTTAGATCAGTATTATGGTCTCAAGCTTTTCTCAGCATAATTCTGTTTTTCCCGCTTAATCTTTCCCAGGAGTTACCACCCTCCTCCCCCAAAACCCAACCACCACCACCACCACTACTACCCTGTTGCACTTCAAACTCAATCTCAGTATCTCTTTTCTAGAGGATCTAAACTGACGGTTGCTACTAAGAGTGTTCTGAACAAGTGGTAAGTGGGATTGGAATTTGGGGAGTGCACCACTTGCCATCCTGAGTGGTATGTGAGACACAGTTCCTGTACAAAGTGGTGGTCCATTTGCTAAAACTTTCAGTGGTAGAGACTAGGAAGGATATTCTAGTGGAAGGGATTACCCTGGGTAGTGTAATGATGCAGACTTTTGAAAAGTATGAAGGATGCAATGCATCGAAAGACAATGAAATTGACTGGCTGTTAATAAGTTGCAATGATATCGTAGTGAAAAAAGGATAATAAAAATTTCAATCAGTTTACAGATGACTTAAAATGAAGTGGGAAGGCAAGAAGTTCTTATCTCCATCAGTGGGAGAGCAGAAAAATTTGGAAACCAAATTTAGGACTCAATTCTTAGAGTTGTTGAGCTTCAAAGACAGCAAAGGTCTTGCTGAACTACAAGCTTTGGTGCCATGTGGACCTTTGGAGTGCTCAGGGATCAGCAGATATGAAGCACAGTCACTGTCCTCTGATGAGCAGGAGGAAAATATATGGAACTCAGGTGATACACTTCAGTAACTCTTAGCAATCCCTTATCTAATTTTGAGTGAGGAGGAGATTACCAGACTCAGACACCTGGAAAGAGAGTCTGAGTTACATCATTAGATAAGCCTCTAATACTAGCAGAGATGGTAGCTGAGGGTGGGAGGAATTTAGAATGGAGAGTGGAAGAGGAAGAAAAGGAGTACCCATTGCAACCACAAGAACTGCAGTGATGGGGTTATAGTTGGTTCTATTAATCTCTCTCTTCCAAATTTCTGCTCAAAAAGAGTTCAACTGACACCCTGGAGGAGCCACCACTCAGCACACGTATGGAGAGGTGAATCCATGCGGCACAGAGTGAACTGTGGTATCCATGGAGACGCAGTGCTCAGATTTCCCTTCTAGAAAGGACATATTCAACTCTGAGGAGTGCAGTTAGCTGACAGTCTCCCATCGCACTGTAACTCCCCACTCTATGGACTGAGACACTGTCACATCTGCATCACAGTCTAATGTTCCCTCTACTCAGTTCTGCTTCCTCACCTCTTTCCTTTCATGAGTGCCTATCTCTGCCACAGTCTGAAAGCTTTCTTGCCAGTTCTGCTTCCTCTCTCTTTATATTAATATTTCACAGGCAATACACCACCCACCCCCTACCCTCACACACACACACACACACACACACACACACACAGACACACACACATTAGCCTTTTCATTCTTAATTGGGCCTCAGCATCTGCTCCTGAAGGATCCAAACTGACTTATTCCATGAGGACAGGATTTTATCTTTTTGATTCTTAGCTGAATCCCCAGGGCCTTGACTAGTATCTTCAAGTTGTAGGCATTAAATAAGCAGGATTTTGAAAGTTGTAATCTGAATTACACATGATAATTATCTCCCTTTTCATTAGACTGTAGGCTTCTTCAAGACCAGAATAATAATAATAATAATAAATGTTGTTGAATACTTACTATGTGTGAAGTGCTATGCATGAATTATTTCATTTAATACCACAACCTTATGCAGAAGATTCTCTCAATTTTCCATTTTCTAAATGAGTCTTAAAATGGTTGTGATCACAAATGTGTGAATGCCCACATCAAGATCAAACACAGGTCAGAGCCCAGGGGTTTGATTATCAAGTCACAGTATTTCCCACTAACTCACGTTGCAACCTTTCTGATATCAGCACATAGCAGAGTCTAACTTAATATTTCCTCAACAATTTTCAGAGTCTTTCTATGAAATGTACACCTTCAATTTTATTTGCATTTTGTTTGGAAGCTTTTTGTCACCTTTTTCTTCAATGAAGAATAGTGTATTGAGCTCACTAGATATTTTCATTAAACAACTTTCTTAAAGTAAGGATACCAAGGGTATCATTTAGATTTATTTCTGTCCTATATTATCTCTTCTAAATTTAAGTGATTTACTTAAGCTTAAAAATGCTGGCTGTATCAGAACTAACAACTTTGAAGTGAAAGGCTCCCTAACCATTTTCCTGCTTCTTGACTCACCAATCTTCCTCGGGCAGGGTTTTCTGGTTATCCTACCACTGTCTTTAGCCTTTTTGTGGCTGCTTATGGCTATCATTTGAGGATTATGGACTCTCCATACTGGTTAGTATCATGAATGGAGAAAACCATCATCTTGGTGGAAGCCATTACTGTCATTATCTCTGTGGGTCCTGAAAGATGATGACCCTGCAGAGCATTCTCACAAGTGTCACTCTATGCCACGAGAAAATTCTAATTTTCAAACACGTGTCCCCTCACCCCATCTAAGTGGCAATTATGTCACATCAGTCATCGTATTTGGCAAAGTGGTTTGTTACACACTTTTGTTACTCTCTTCTTAGACCTCTTTCACTATATTTCCTCAGGATATCACATAGTTCTCAGATCCAAATTTGAGCCTCTCCTGCTTCCGTCCTTTAGAGCCACATCGGCTCACCCACACTAATTAACTTAAAGGATGTTTAAAACTAAGTTGCCACACCCACCAGTGGCCACATCAATAGAACTATTTTCAAGTCTGCTTACATCTTCTCCCACAAACGTATGCAGTCTCATTTTATTTCTCTATCTCTCCAGGCTTCAAAATGTAGTCTCTGTTATTCCTACCTGGATTTATGATGATGTTCTGTGGATATGATCTGTTACTCCTCTCCATGGTCCTTTGAAGTGGCTCTTGGGACCATTACCTCCATATTGGTTATCTTCAGTCAGAATCCACTAGGAAGAACATGATAAATTTCTTTCAGTTCATTACAAGGTGGAGTTACAATATGGTAGACACATTGAAGATAGCAGAAATGATTAGATACTATACTTAGTTTTAAGATTCTGGAGAAGAATGGTCAAATGGTTTTTTAGTTTCTGTCTTTATTATTCTGAATTTATCATTAAATTAAATTTATTGTGAATTTATTTGTACTTTATAGGTAAAACAAGACTTGCAAGATTTGTTTTGTCCTAACACTAGCTCACAGTCTGGTGACTCTGACCTTGTTTGTATATCAGGTTTGGACTTGGCATGCTATGGAAACGAAAAACTGTGTAGGGAAAGTGAGCTGGCTCAGTGCTGCCCTTGTTATTAATAAAGTAAACCACATTGAAAGCAATACCATAATGTTGTTCGCCATTGTCAATTTGCTTTCTCTCATCTTAGAATAAACATCCCGAACACATACAGTATTAGAATAGAGTGGGCCTCTGGTGCCTTAGACTCTTCTGGAGTTCCACACTGGGCCTTTTTTCTCACTCATATTGCTCCCTTTCATTAGGATATGCACTGAATCCTAACTGGTACTATAATATGAAGCTTAAAAAGGGTCACCTGGAGGTTACAGCCCAGCTGCTGCTTGTGCGCCGGAAGCACGTTCTGTGCGCCTGCGCATGCTGTCTTCCTCGCGCTTGTCTTGGTCCGAGATGAGAGCCCTGCGTGCGCAGGCACGCACCCACGGGAAGAACGGAAGAGCGCCTTGTCCACCAGGAGTGCGCTGCTCCGGCGGAACAGGTAGGCCAGGTCGCTGCAGGTGCGGGCGGGAGCCGGGCAGGACGCCGACCCACCGGGCCCGGTACAGGCTGACCAGGATGGGCCTCGAGTGGCCGTCTCGGGATTGAGGAGTTTCAAAACGGGGGCGCCTGGCGTCCCTCGTCACCGGGCTGGCTCAGGGCGCTGAGTGGCTGACTCACCCCCGCCCCCCCCCACACACACACCGGTTAGTCCTTTGGTTTTGGCCGCAGTTTTTGGAGTGGCTTTGGGGGGCGGCGTCACCGGGGTTGAGGTGGGTTTTAGGACTTCTGGGTACGGCCGAGGCCTTCTGTTAGCCCGGCCTGCTGGTTGGGCGGTGGGACTGACAATATATCGGTGTCAACCGTGCACATGCCGGGTGGGGTTGGCAGCGGGAGCGCGGGGTGGGACTTGAGGGGGTTGTCAGCGGGTCGCGGCGAGGGACCACGAAGCCCTCCACGTCTTCGGTTGGGTCCACGGTGCCGGGGGCGGCAGGCGGCCGGGGTCTGAGTCGGACAGGGTGGTAGGAACTCGCTGACGGACGTGGGCGACGTCTTCTGGGCCCCGGAGCACCGGCCGGCTCCTGGGACCTGGCAGTGTTGTCTTTGGAGCTGCCGAGGGACGGAGGTGCTGCGCCAGGCACAGGTCTACGTCGTGCGCCGTGCGCCGTGCGCGTCGGCCGCGCAGAGGGAGGTGCAGCTCGGCCTCTGTGGGGCCGTGGGAGGTGGCGCAGCACCTGCAGGAAGGAGGTGGAGAAGGACTGTCCACTTCCGCGGAGTGTGGGAGCCCCCCTCCGTGGGCAGGGAGGGCGTGGTTACTGTGGGATACAGTACTGTTGACTTCTTCGCTCTTTTCCTTATAGGCATGTATTTCACACCAGGTATTTCCTTTAGTATGTCTCGTCCCAGACCAAGTCATTTTCTTGCATTGAAATAATCAGTTTTGCTTTTCATCATGAGTACCCAGAGGGAGCAATTCTTTTTTTCCGATAGGATGTGGCTATGGTTAATACCTGAGTAAAGCAGTGGATTATTTTATTACCTCAGTAAAATATTGGCCTGGAATGTTCTATTTCAAGGTTCTCTGAGGAGAGTGGGTTGATTTTGATGAATGTCGTAATCATTACGGGGTGAAGTTTTACATTTTACAACCTAAAATATGCCACCTTTAGGGTTTTAATTTATTTAAAGTTATGAAGAATTAAAGTTCATAATGTGCTACTACAGTCTTGAACAAATCAACTGAAATTTTTTGTAGTAACAGTAATTACACTGGCCTTTGGGAAGAGCACAGGGCCTCTCTTTAGTCTTCCCCTTACTTCATTCCCTAGGAGAAGTAATTTCTGGTGCAGGTTCTAGGACATTTTATTGGACACAGTCCTAGTGGGTAAAACTTGTACAGGTGGAACTTCTGCTCACCTGAGTATTTTCTTCTTATTTATCTTCGTTAGGTTATATGAAAGTTATGAGAGTGCTGGAGCCCTCACATGTCAACTGCCCTCTGATCTTGCTCTCCTTCCTGACTCTCTGGGTCTTTTTTCCCCTCTGGTACTGGAGGCTGGGGGGTGTACTCTAGACAGACCTTAATAAACAGAAATTGGAAAAATACAAAGCTTGGTTTTGAACTTAGGACAACAATTCTCATTTGACCTGTAGACCACCTATCTCAGAATGACCTGCTAGCTAAAGGGTAGATTCCTGGACTTATCCTAGAGTTATGGAATCAGAATATTTGAGGGTACACTGAGGTTGACCTATCTGGGACATTGTTGTTTATGTTAAAGACTTTGATTCATGGCTTAAGTCTAACAGTGGTTCTCAATCCTGGCTGTGTATTAGAATCACCTGTGAATTGAAAACTATTGATAGTGGGATAATATTATGGAAAAACTGAATCAGCATTTAAATTGAATTCCCCAAGTGATTCTAGTATGCAATTACAGTTGAAATTTATTGATTAGGAGAGCGGTGTTGCCTAAATAGTGAAGTCTTTACTTTGATTTTCCTTTCTTTCTGACCTTATGGTATATGGTTTAATCAAACTTAGATTCCAAAGAATCAGTTCAGTAAACACTTCCAGGAAGAAAGATGAACTGCATTTAGAATCCATAATAACCCAAGTAGAATATTTGTGTTGCTCTACTAGCCTGTGAAACTTTGTTTTATATAAATTGTAAAACTAAAAATACAATCATATTAAAGTCAAGTTAGATAGATTTTATGCTAAAAAATGGAATAGGTTTTTAGACATATTTCACCAAAGATTGCCCCCTGAGCATTGAAAGAAAGTGATTAAAGTATCACTTAAGTTGAAAAGAAAAATCTTTTCCAGCCATCTTATCCATATTGTGGAAATCCGTATTGTGGTCAGTGATGGAAATCTGATGCATTAAGTCCTGGTTACTGCAGCTGATGTTGAGTGTTTTCTTATCACTCTTATATTGCCAGGATCAATATAAGATCAATGTTCTGTTGAATAAGTTTGTGTATCAGGTGATCTGCTAAGTGACTTCCTGGGGTTCTGAGGTATGCTGCATCATTTCTTAATGGATTCTAGCTTCAGTCATCTCAAATGCATATATGCACATGCACACACATGCACACGCATCCACACACAGTGTGCCGAAGGATGTATATTTATCTATTATAGTTACTGAATTGTCATTTATGAATTTTAAGTCTATGGTGATGATTTCATTGAACCTGAGTATTCATTTCACTGATGTGTTGTAGCCTTTTTTTTTAAAATTAATTAATTAATTTTGGCAGTGTTGGGTGTTCATTGCTGCCCACCGGCTTTCTCTAGTTGCGGTGAGTAGGGGCTACTCTTCGCTGCAGCACGTGGGCCTCTCATCGCGTGGCTTCTCTTGTTGCGGAGCACGGGCTCTAGTCGCGTGGGCTTCATTAGTTGTGGCCCACGGGCTCTAGACCGCCGGCCCAGTGGTTGTGGCGCCCCGGCTTAGCTGCTCTGCGGCATGTGGGATCTTCTTCCCAGACCAGGGATCGAACCCATGTCCCCTGCATTGGCAGGCGGATTCTTAACCACTGCACCACCAGGGAAGTCCCTAGCCTTTTGGTTTTGAAAACAATAGAAATGATAATTTAGACAATTTAGATAATTTAGAGGGAAAAATCGATAGTAATTTCTATAATACAACTTTTGGATCAAGTGGCCAAAACCAAATCTGAAATTATGGCCCATAGAATATATTTTCTTCATCACAGAGCTCAAATTCCTAAGAATCTTTTCTATAAAGGGAAGGGGAAATGTACATGCATCAGTCTTATCATTCTGTCTTCATTGATAAATAATGATAACCATGATGATGTTAATTTGTTAAATTTGACTATTAATCTTTTTATTGCCATTAATCTGTTAAATGCTTAAACAGGCTGGTATATAAATCAGTGGCTGGATATGGTTTTTATAGTTAAAATGTTAAGCTTAATCACAATTATATGGGCTGAAATAATGCTAAATGTAGTCAGAAATTATTTGCATAATACAGAAAATATTACAGAATGCTATACAAAGAGTACTTAAAATATATAAAACATACAGGGCTTCCCTGGTGGCGCAGTGGTTGAGAGTCCATCTGCCGATGCAGGGAACACGGGTTCGTGCCCCGATCCAGGAAGATCCCATATGCCGCTGAGCGGCTGGGCCCGTGAGCCGTGGCCGCTGAGCCTGCGCGTCCGGAGCCTGTGCTCCGCAGCGGGAGAGGCTACAGCAGTGAGAGGCCCGCGTAACGCAAAAAAAAAAAAAACAAAAACAAAACAAAACAAAAAAAACATACTGAGGGCTAAATAATATTTTAGGCTCATAAGAGACCATCTAAAGGGCTTCCCTGGTGGCGCAGTGGTTGAGAGTCCGCCTGCCGATGCAGGGGACACGGGTTCGTGCCCCGGTCCGGGAAGATCCCACATGCAGCGGAGCGGCTGGGCCCGTGAGTCATGGCCGCTGGGCCTGCGCGTCCGGGGCCTGTGCTCCGCAACGGGAGAAGCCACAACAATGAGAGGCCCGCG
The DNA here is from genome assembly GCF_964270905.1 of Leucopleurus acutus. Taxonomy (NCBI): domain Eukaryota; kingdom Metazoa; phylum Chordata; class Mammalia; order Artiodactyla; family Delphinidae; genus Leucopleurus; species Leucopleurus acutus. The sequence continues at coordinate 37,368,762 of NC_139144.1, read as the reverse complement.
TACCAAAAAAAAAAAAAAGAGACAATCATCTATAAATAAAGCAGAATTGAGAAATTAGGTAGTTTAATGAGTGCCTATGAATAAATTTTGAGGCTTTAAAACCAGATAAGGAGATTTTTGTTGTGATTTCAATTCCCATTTTCACAAATCTATCGCAGTCTTGTATTGCTTTGATTCAGTATCAGCAGTTATCTCCAAATGTCCTTGAAACTGATCTTCATCTCTTTTAATCCATGGACCATATTACTATCAAACTAAATAACTTCTCTGATATTTCTGCACATAAAACCTTAAATTTGCTCAATACTTAATTCTGTTATTCATATGATGTGAAATCCTTTGATTACCATTAAAGACCTTCCCAACTTTCTCTGTCTTCTAACTGACCATTAAATCTCACATGCTCTCTCTTAACCATGTCAAGAATATACTTTCTCATTCATGATTATTTGCCTTTGGTCATGGTATAACTCACATCCTCTACCCATGACTTACATTATCTCATGCATCTACGCGAAATGTCTTAACCCACTGTAACACCTTGCATTTAATTCTGATTCCATTCTTAGGCTGGAATTAGAAATCTGTGATATGATATATGAGGTCTTCAGTAATCTGATCTCTGTCAACCTCTCCAGTTTCATCTCTCACCTTTTCCCTTGTTCTAGACATGCTTGGGCTTTTAAAATTCCTGGGATAGGCCACAGCTACTCTCCAGGCCTTCTGACATGGGGCATTCTCTGCACCCCTAGTGGTATACCACATTCTTCTGGGTTTTTCCCCCAGTTCTCCAGGTAGGAAATAAATACAGATTGTGTAGCTAATGCCCCTAAAAAAAGATAGGATTTTAAAACAATTCTCAAAGTCTTTCTGTATCATACAACCTGTGATTGTAACTTTGGCCACCTAACTAACCACCATGCATTTCTTCAGTGATACCACTTCAGTAAGCTTAATTTTATGTATATTGAGACAAAATCAAATGCTACTCAAAATGGATCTTAGGCTTAAACATAAAACCTGAAACTATAAGATTTCTGTATCAAAACGTAAGAGAAAATCTTTGTGATCTTGAGTTATGCAAAGATTTCTTAGATATGACTCCAAAGGTAGGATTCATAAAATTACTAAATTGATAAGTTGGACTTTATCAAAATTAAAACTTTTGTTTCAAAAGATACTGTTAAGAGAAAGAAAAGAGAAGCCGCAGGCTAGGAGAAACTATTTGCAAATTGCATATCTGAATACATGGGAAATGTATTTAGAATATATTAAAAATACTTTCAAAACTCATTATAAGAAAACAAAAATAAGCTGGGCAAATTTTTGGACTCTTTAACAAAGAAAATGTATTCTTGACAGTAAGTACATGAAAAGAAACTCAACATCATTAGTCAGTACGGAAATACAAATTAAACCCAAAAGATAGTACTACATACCTATCAGAATGGATAAATTAAAAAGACTGAAAGTACTAAGTTTTGGTGAATATGTGGAGAAACTAGAACTCTTATGCTCTGCTAGTTGGAATGTAAAATGGTATGTCTACTTTGGAAAACAATTTAGCAGCTTCTTAGAAATTTAAACATAACACTTACCATATGATCTAGCCATTCATTCTTAGGTATTTACCCAAGAGAAATGAAAATATATGTATTGTACATAAATGTTCATAGCACCTTTACTTTAATAGCCCCACACTGAAACTATCCAAATGTGCATCGTCAGAAGAATAAACAGTGGTATATCCAAACAATGGACTACTAGTCAGTAATAAAAAAGAATGGACTATTGATACATGCTACAACATAGATGGATCTTAAAATAATTATGCTGGGTTAAAGAAGACCGAGCAAAAGCAAGTACATATTTTATGATTCCATTTATATACAGTTCTGGAAAATGCAAACTAATCTAAAATAACTGGTTGCCAGTGAATGAGAGTATGTAGTTGGGAGGGAGGAATTACAAAAGGACATTTGGATACTTGATGGTGATGGGTATACTCATTATTTTGATTGTCATGATGGTTTTTACAGATGTATACCTATGTCAGAAGTTACCAAATTGTGTTTAAATAGGTACAGCTTATTAAATGTCAGTTACACATCAATAAAGCTGCTTTACCAAAAAAAAAAAAAAGAGTATTCCTAATAGGCAAAACTTTCCTTGAGGTATTTTTCTAGCTTTCCTGAATTGGTGAGAGGTGTGATTACTTAGAAGACTGTGGTGCACAGCCAAAAGTGAGAATCACAAACCAGGAAATTGGAAGAGTGTGGCTTCTAGTGGCTTGAGGGTAGATATGAGTTCTTGAGGTACAAATGTGGGAATTCTCAAAACCTTAAAAGTTATCAGGTTAGAATTCTGGTCCATGATCCAATTATGCATTTTTTTTAATTCAGTCTCCTTGTTTTGTGCCACTGGCGATTCAGTGAGATGGCTTTGTACCCTGTTGTTTAGATTATACCTGTTGTTTAGATTATATATATATAGAGAGAGAGAGCACTTAATGCAGATAGAGTGTTGTGGAATCCAATTTGTAATGACCTTAATTGTTTTTAGTAACTCTGGAAAAGGCCTTCATATCATAATTTTAAATCACTGTTTTAGTGGATCACACATATTGAGCATGCTTTTAGAAATGTCTTGGTTACATTTATATTCAGTATATAACCTAATGCAATTCTTATCCTAAACTTTGATGAAATTTAATGTTGATTTTATTATTTTTAAAGCTTGTAAAGCCTCTCTATGTGGAAAGCAATTAAGTGTAGGACCAGTGGTTTTAGTAAGTAGACTAAAAAATATGAAAACCACATAACCGAAGTAGTTATATAATACTAAAAAACTTTCTGAAACATATTTTTCAGGCTATATTCAGTCCCCAAAGCATGGAATCAGCAGTTTTCTCATGGATTATTTTTTGATGGTTTAATATTCTGGTCCTTACATGACTGAAATTATAGTTGGAGGTCGTTGAAATTTACATTGCTGTGAAAGTCCCTTCCTTTTCTGTTCAATGAGTATTGTTTATGATTAATATGACAGTCTTTAATCTGCTTCATGTTAGGAAGATTATTATTATTGATATTGAAAAATGCAAGTAATTGCATTTTTAGACACATAGAACAAAATCAATTAGTATTTTTGACATAAATAGTATTAGATATGTTTCCCATCAAACATGAAATCAATATTATTATAACATTGCTCATATAGGCTGTATTAGGTGTTGTCTTCTTAACAATCAATAATGAGATTCTCTCTAACTTTTAATAATTTGGTGGGGCCATTCTTTTTTTAAAATTTTGTTAATTTAACATCTTTATTGGAGTATAATTGCTATACAGTGTTGTGTTTCTTCTGTATAACAAAGTGAATCAGCTATATGTATACATATATCCCCATATCCCCTCCCTCTTGCATCTCCCTCCCACCCTCCCTATCCCATCCCTGGTGGGGCCATTCTTAATAGGCTATAATGATTAATCCTTTTTCTAAGGAGTATAATAGATTTCTAAGTAGGAGATTGTTTATATCTGAATATTTGTTACTTACCTGAATTCACATTATAAAGTTAAAATACCGTTTTATCTTATGGTTTCACTTGTGCTCATTTATGCTACTTGAATCCTGGGCTAGCAGTTTGTAAGGAGTAAACAAATAAACCATTTTTCCCTCCAGATATTCATATTTTGAGCATGACTGCTTACTTGTACTAATTGGTATCATTTTCAATATCACACTGGCCTTTAAAAACATATTTATTTTACATGAAGACTAGCTTGCCAGTTTTACTCTCAATTTTTCTGGGGGTCATATCTACCTCTTTATGTCTGTTCTTCTCTTTAGTTCAGGTGTGGGAGGTAAACCATCTTTCAGTGCAATAAAAACTCTAGCCAATCAGGTAAGACTTTCCAGAATTTTCCAACAAAAATCTTTGAATCTTAGTAGGTAAATCATATTTCACTACCATTCAGTAGGTAAATCATATTTCACTACCATTCTGAATTTCCAATTTAAGCACTCTGTCTCGTGTAGCTTGAAAAGATTTTTAATTCTTAATTTTGTTTAAATATTTTAATTATTGTTTTCAAGATTTTTTTTTACTACTTGCTGTCTCCTTGTTTTTTCTAGTTATATGCTCTAGAGCATATAAAATCAACATAACGCAAGCCACATATATACCTATACCCTATAGCAGTTTGAGTCCAATCGGGAGACAGAAATCACATAGTGATTTAAACGGGATGTTTAATATACAGAATTGTTAAGCTAAGAAAGGAGAGTAAATATGAAGGTATAAAGAGAACTCTACAAGGTACTCTAGAGCTGAGGGAGAGTACTCAGGGAAGGATAACCTTGGCGGGAGGGGGGTGCTACTCCAAGGCTGAATTTCAGACTCCCTTGGAGAAAGTGTGGTTTCAGCCCACTGGATGGCCAAGAAGTTTCCTGGGTTTCCTGGGCCAGAGGTGGTCCATTGTCTTTGAGCAGCAAGAAGCAATCCTTGGAAGTATTACAGAGCCATGGTTGGTAGGCAGATGCTCAGAAAGAGTTGAGGCACTCTTATGGGTGTGAGAAATGGAAAATGCAGTGTCTCTCTCTGAAGGGAAGGTGATCTGAAGGGAGGTGATCTGAAGGGAGGTTGCTGAGGGACTGTGCACTCTGAATATCTATCTAGAGCAGAGTGTCACCAGGTGTCCTCAAACATCCACACTGCTGATGGCTGTTCAGTGAGAGCAAGATAAAAGACAAAAGCTCAGCAGTCAGAATCAAGGGGAGTCCGCTTCATCCTGCAGTGTTCCTCTAACACCCTCAACTTAAAAGTATGTGAAGAGTAAAGGCAAAATGCTTTAGGAATGCAGTCCATTATCACAGAGCAAGTCCTGAGAGTGTATTTGGAGCTCAGAGGCAATAAGTTGATAACTGACAGATCGCCACATATAAAAAGAAGCAGGTGAAATTAATTTTAATAATGTATTGAATATGATATATCAAAATATTACCATTTCAACAGTTAATATAAAAATTATTAATGAGCTTTTTACATTATTTTAGTACTAAGTATTCAAAATCAAACGTATATTTTGCACTTACAGGACATCTCAGTTTGGACACAATTTTCATCGGATGAACTTGATCCATATTTAAATTTCTTAAAATTTACAGTTTAAAAAGAAAGTTCATATAACCAAATTGTTCCAGATATACTAAAAAGTTTTCAAAAAAACTTAATTGAGAACCCCAATCATTTTCCTTTAAAATTCACATTTGTGAAACTCATCTATTTTAGAGGAATTGATGTGAACACATATCAGTTTCAAACCTATGTCTAAGTTAAGAAAGTTCACTAATTGTTGTGTTAACTCAGTATCAATATTGAATTCAAAAGGGTATTACAGGGCTTCCCTGGTGGCGCAGTGGTTGAGCGTCCACCTGCCGATTCAGGGGACACGGGTTCGTGCCCGGGTCCGGGAAGGTCCCACGTGCCACGGAGCAGCTGGGCCCGTGAGCCATGGCCGCTGAGCCTGTGCGTCCGGAGCCTGTGCTCCGCAATGGGAGAGGCACAACAGTGAGAGGCCCGTGTACCGCAAAAAAAAAAAAAAAAAAAAAAAAGGGTATTACAGAATTGAAAATTAAATGAATTTATCACTATCAACAAAGTTTTCTTCAAATTTTTAATAGGTTTGCAGCCAATTTACATAATGCTGTCGAAAACAATTAAAATCTGTGTATAGAAAAATATATAAAAGTGTTATTAGTGATTGTATTATGCAGTTTCAATTTTAAAACATAAAATTTCATACCTGTCTGGTTATGTCATAAATAAGCTTTTCCTTTACTTGGTGATTCAGCTCTCATTCATTCATATGCAATGTGATATGGATTATAACTTGATAAGCAAGAAACCCACTAGGCTTTTAAAGAAACTATACTAACTTGAATTTAAGGAACAGAGTCATTTTATAATGAAAGGAGGTCTCTGGGTCTTCAACCTTCTGCCGACATGAAACAGACAGAGAAAGTTCTTCAGCTGTAAACTCAAGCCAGAAAGCAGGGCCAGTGGTCATGGTAAATCACTCTTAGGCAACTGGTCTGGATTTAATCAAGGAATTGGAAATATGCATTTAGCTGTATTTCAGAATTGTAAAAGATCTGTGATTGATATGAGCCTTCCTTTACCCTTCCTCCCTTTTTTTCCTCAATTTTTTTTACTGTGGTAAAATACATATAACATAAAAATTACCATCTTAACCATTTTAAATGTACACTTCAATGGTACTAAATATGTTCAGGTTGTTGTGCAGCCATCACCAACATCTCCAGAACTCTTTCCATCTTGCAAAACTGAAACTCTGTACCCGTTAAACAATAATTCCCCATTGCCTTCCTCTCCCAAGCTGTGGTAACCACCATTTTACTTTGTGTCTCTTTGATTTTGACTACTCTAAGTACTTCATATAAGTGGAATCGTACAGCATTTGTCTTTAGTGACTGGCTTATTTCACTTCACTTAATGTTCTCAAGGTTCATTCATGTTTTAGCATATGCCAGAATTTCCTTCCCGTTTAAGGCTGAATAATATTCCATTGTACGTATATACCACATTTTATTTATCCATTCATCCACCAATGAATACTTGTTTAAGCTATTGCGAACAATGCTGCTATGAATATGTGTGTATGGATATCTCCTCAAGGCCTTGGTTTCAGTTCTTTTGGGTATATATGTAGAAGTGGAATTGCTGGATCAAATGGTAATTCAATTTTCAGTTGTTTTGAGGAACCACCATATGGTTTCCCACAGCAGCTATATTATTTTATATTCCCAATGACGGTACAAAAGGTTCCAATTTCCCTACATCCTTGCCAATAGTTGTTATGTTTTCTTTTTATGATGGTAGCCATCCTAACATATATGAGGTCGTATCTCATTGTAGTTTTGATTTGTATTTCCCTAATGATTAGTGATGTTGAGCATCTTTTCATGTGCTTATTCACCATTTGCATATCTTCTTTAGCGAAATGTCTACTCAGCTCCTTTGCCTGTTTTCAAATTGGCGTGTATGTTTTGAGTTTTAGGATTTTTCTCTATATTCTGGATGTTAATAAATTATCAGATATGTGATTTTCAAATTTATCCTATTCTGTGAATTTCCCTTTTAGTCTGATGATAGTTTCTTTTGATGTACACCATTTTAAAATTTTCATGAAGTCCAGTTTGTCTGTTTTTTCTTTTGTTGTCTGTGCCTTTGGTGTCAAATCCAAGAAATCATTGCCAAATCCAGTGCCATGAAGCTTGCCCTATGTTTTCTTCTAAGAGTTTTGTAGATCTGGGGCTTGCAATAATGAGCAGAGATATTATAAAAATGACTACCCACCTCTTGGCACCTCTTTGATTAGAAGTAGTAATCAGTGGTAAGAGCACAGATCCCCAACATTTGGAGGAAAAGGTCCTTTTAACCCACTGTGGGTCTTGCAAACTGTGCCCAAGCTGCTCCTGGAAAGTCTGCATGGCTGCCTGCTGTGGAGCTGGGAGTTGGGTTGGGTAGCTGTTATTGTGCTAAGAGCTGAAACTGATCAAAATTAACTGCGATTTACTCTCCAACCCTTCTCCTAGGAGTTACAAACCCTCAGTAGACTGGAGTGCCAGAGTAGTTATGTCAGACAGAATCTACTAGCACAGTTGTCTAGATAAGGAAACAGATTTCTTGGGCTTCCTACCCCACCATCTTCGCAGAATCCTGTCCAACTTAATATGACTTTTTGATCAGTCTCTTGAAGTGATTGTTTGGACATAGGCCAACATTTAAAATATGTTTTAAAGAATCCATTAACTTGAGCTGGAAAGGTGAATAAATCATGGAAGGCTAGCAGGTGCTTTTGATTCCCTCCTAAAAATTATTATTCTAATATAACTAATTTTTATGTACAATGATGTTCTAATAGTTTTATTTGTCCAGTATGTCATTTAACCAATAACTGGTTGTATTTATCAATCTCTAGATTTCGTGAAGAGGGCCAAGTCAAACATAACTACCCAGTTTATGACAGATTATTGCCATTGGTCTGTGAAAAGTTTCTGTTTTTTGTCTGTTAAAAATTATTCCATTTTATCTGCAGTTTCCCTCTTATATCCTCACCCTTATGGGCAACCTTAGAGCGTGTTTGAGGTGTATCCTTCTGTTTGTATTTATTCTTATTAAAAACTATATTGTTGTGTGGATTATTAGTTTACATAAATTGTACTGTTATATAGATCTAATTTTGTTTCTTGTTTTTCTCTATTCAGCACTTTAAAAAAGATCTGTTACTCCTGTTATATCTATTCAGTATTTTCCCTGTTGCCACACAGTAGTTTATAGTATGCATTTACACACTTTATCTGTCTTATTTCCCAGTGGCAGACTCAGAGATCTCCTATTTCTTATCATCACAAACAATCCTCATGTACTTCCCTTATGGACTGGGTCATAAATTTTATTCAGCATAAAACAGCACTGTTAATGCTACATTTGATAGCCTACATTCATATATGTAACTTTAAAGACTCATATCCTATGTTTCTCCCTGGGAATTTAAATTAAAGACCATAGGAAGAAACCTTTTAATACCAAATTAAGGGGCCACTGATTTTCCCACAGACTTACTAATGAAGTGAATCAAACTATTATGGTGTGGTCTAAATTCTGTGTGAATATTGAGTATTGTTTAAATAGTCATTAAAAAATACTTATGGAAAGAAAAATTCTCCCATGGAAGTGTATGAAAATTGTTTATCATTATAAAGCCATTTGAAAGGAGCATATTTTTGCTATGCAGTCTATCATAGTTTCTTACTTTAAAAAATAATTTTAAGTACTGTGAAAGAATTGCCATTTTTCCCCCTATAATCTTGAATCTGGGCACCTTTGCCAATTCATCTGGGCTGAGTTGAATTTATGATCTATAAATAACACCATCCATTAGATTTTCGTACTAGAGGCTAACATAAATAAGTACACTTGGAACACTGGTCAACATTATGTACTCTAGTTATTAGCTAATTAAAACTTAAATTTCTAATGGAAAATAATTTCTAACTATGGACATGATTAAGCATATTGAATTTCACTGCTTTTTTACTTCTTTTAGAAATTTGGGAAGTAAATTTTTGTTTTCAAAATAAAATTTGAGATTAAGGGTTTATTTCCAGGCGGAAGCTTAGTATTATAGACTGAAGGTGGTCATGGATTATTTGACCTTTCTCCCATTGAGATGTAAGGTCTCTTCTGCACCTCTGTGATTTCTGTGATTAATAGAATGTGACAATGTGGCCTTGTGTCTGTTTCCAAGCCTAGCTTTTAAGCAACTGGCAGTTTCCAATTATAATTTCTTGAAATGCTCATTCTGAGGGCAGCCAGATTCCATGTAAGAAGACTAACTGCGCTTCATGAACCATGCTTAGAAGAAGCCCAGGTGACCACATGGAGAGCCCAGTGAATGTTTAGTTTGCCTCTAGTTGTTCCAGCTCCCTTAGCACAGGCATCACACATGTGGGTGAAGAAGCCTTCAGATGCTCTTTGTAATTCAGTGAGAGACCCCCAAACAAGAATGACTGCAGCTGAGCTCAGTTAGCCCACACAGAACAATGTAAAATAAATAACTGTTTTAGGCCATTAAATTTTTGAGGCGATAGGTATGCAGAATTAGACAACAGGAACACTTGATCTCCAAATTGTTGCTCAGGCTTATGGGATGTTATGGCAATTGTGTGAAAATGAAATGTGTCAGTGGGGTCATGTGTGCTTTTTTTACTAAAATAATTTACTTATATCTATGATAACTAGGACAAGTAGCAGGAGATAATGAGTAGTTTCTCAGTGTAAGGACTGGACAAAGCTTGAAACTTATTATTGCAGTGATCTATTGATCAAAGAAAACCAGAAAGAAAAAGAGACAAATGTGTTTGCAATTGCAGATAAATTTGATAAGCCTGAAAATGACTTAATTCTTGTAATGTTAAAGAGTATATTTCCCAGAAATTCTGTCATCACCCTACAGGGAGCATTTACCATTTCTCTGTGGGGCTCTATAGATTTGTAAAGTTTTTATTTTGTCAGATTAATTTTTATTCCTTTCTCTATTTGGGACTGTGTGTATGTTATCAGAATATGTGAAATTTTAACACAGCCTATTTGTATATTTTCAAATGATTGAATTTATTTTTGCAGTAATGTGGTGATTTCCATTTCAAACATGGATGTTCCCTTAACAAACATTAAGACCATGTCACACTCTATAGTATTCCAAAAAGGAAGGTGAACTGTTTTCAAAGGTAATAAATAGCTTTAACAACAAAGGATGTAAACACCTCATGAAACAAAAAGTCTCTAGTCATGTGAATGACTTGTGGCTAAATATTTCAACGGGATCAACCTTTGTTTCTTTGATCTTTAGGTTTTTACTTTTGAATATCCACACCTGGCATCTGCAGTAAAATACACAGCATCTGGATTACAGAATGCAAATAACATCCATTCAGGCAAACCTTTAAGAATATATGCTTTGGTATCTGCCTCACGCATTAGAAATAAATTGATTTGGACTGCAGTAGGCACTTTATATGATTTGTGGGGTCAACTTCTAACATTTTTTTTGGACAGACCTATTATGTCTCCCTTCTTGGTATTGAATACCATCTTTTACTCTTCTCAGTATCATTTTAGTACTAAACAATACTAATCTAGCATATTTAGTAAGAATGATGAGTTTTGTTTAAGTTTCTGTGTACCATTTCTGCTTTAAACAGATTTGTAAAACTCAAGAGAGAACCATTCATTAGCAAGATACTTAAACAGTCCCCTTATTTATTGTCTGCAAGTTTTAGGTACCTTGGAAAAATGTAAAAGTTTGAAACAAGCCAACAGATTTTTTTCCCCAACTGTATACGATTATGACTTTTTTCCCCCAAAAGTTTAATGGAAGTAGGGTTAGAAAAGTGCAGGGGCTGGCAAAAACAGAGGAAGGCAAATATTAATTGTTGTGTATAATTGAGTAATGTGCCTTAGAGGCAAAATGTTTCTGGTTCACATTTTATGTTAAACAGACAACATTGTGACAGTGCTTCAGGAAAACTTGTAGATCATGTTCTCTTTAAGTGGATTGTTAAACTTATATATAATAAGAGTGTTAAACTTATATATAATAAGAGTGATATATAATAAAACTTATCTATAAACTTATATATAATAAGAGTGATATATAATAAGAGTGATAAGATATAATAAGGTTACTCAAGCAATTTATAGTAATAACTTTAAGGTCTTTTTAACTGAAAGCTGTTTGGTTATTATGCATTTACATGTGACTGATGCAATTGGGTTATGAATTTTTATTTCTATTCTAACCTGGCCATTGTTTAAAGAAGGTATGTTAAGAAAATATTATATTAAAAGTGAATAATATTATATACAATTAAAATCTATTCATTCAGGTAATGCTTTAGGTCTTGTCAACTTTCCTCCTATCCCTATTCATCTACATATCCAGATGTTTGATGTTACATGTGATTGTATGAAAGCTCTGATCTGAAATCCTATGGCTTACTGGATTACCCTTTGCCCACATGGTTTAAATTAATAATAAAAAAATGAACCAGGGCAATCTTGCAACAAAAGAACAAGACTTTATTGTATAACAAAATTGCAGATGTGGAAAGGTGCTTATAATAAAGACAATATTTCTGTTTCATAGAGCATCTGGAATGCTACAGGATCTCTAAGTTATCAGGAGCTAATGTTAGACAGCCTTGGTTTGTGATTAATTTATTATTCAGAGAAACATTTTTTTAAAGCCTTGTGCCATTCATCATCATAATGTCATTTTTGCAATCCTAAAATGATTTACAAAGTCAACTCTCCCCCCTAATTTCTAAAACAATATTAAGACATCAAAAAGTTTCAGATATAACTTCAAAGGACAGCCAAATCAGAGATTACTGGCTAAGACAGTTTAGATCATTTAATATCCTCTGGTTTTCCTAGGATTAAATTACAGCCTATAGAATTCTTGGAATCTGGCTAAGGAAGTATTATATAATATAGCATGGCAATCCTGGGGAGGCTGGCAAAGGACTACACAGAGAAGGAGATGCCATCTTTTCAGTTTATCAACCTTTCAGCGAGTGCTTGTGAAATGTTAGGGGTAAGAGAAGTTATCCCAGTGTGAATAACAAGCTCTGATAACTGGAGAAATGTTTGTATGTAAGCTCAGGATGACATTTATTTGGGGACACTTACTTTCTTCTTTGTAGTCATCACACTACAAGGAAGCTTATATTCAAGGAGTGAAGTTACGGGTCATGAATGAATATCTGAGGCAGGAACCAATAACAGGAACTCATTCTGGCACAGCCACGAAGGCAGTTCTTCCAAATACTGTGGTTTTCTAGGGACAACAGTGAGTGCTGGTTGCTTGTGTAGTGCTGTGACGTGGCATGCGAGAGAATCACACCACACATCATTCTGGCTGCAGGAACAACCTCATATGTAACCACTGGGTCTCTCTGAGGAAATTTAGCATTTTCTAAAAGAAAAACATTCAGCTTGAAGTTGAGCTGGTAAAAGAAAAGGTCTGTAAAACAAATGTTAGTGCTCTTAAGTAAACTAAAATATAAGTGATTGTTCGGGGAAATAACCTGTTAGGACTTTCCACCCCAAACACATGCCTCCAGAAAGGTGAGCATGTTACAGGTTGTGATGTGCACAAAAGCAAACTCAGTCACTCTTAGGATAATACATATTTATAAACAATATTTTGGTGACCTTAGTCTACACTGTTGGTCTGATAATCAGGTTTGCTTCTATGCCTTAAGTTGGCAATGAATTGTACACACAAAATGCACTGAAATTTACATGATTTAGAGAGAGAGACTAGCAACAACAGAAAAAGATAGACAATTACAGGAAAAATTAACAGAAAAATTACTCCTCACAAGTTTAAACTGATTTAAAATTTAAATGTACATGTATTATTCCTAACTTCAATGTTTTATGCATGTGCACAAGAGCATCAGTACCCTTAATCCACAAAAGCATGATTTAAAGTGATTAAAGTGTGAGATCTGCTTAAAATTCAGTGCATGTAAACCATAGTCTTAGGAAACCAGAGTTCACTTTGTAGATATATTTCAATTTGGCATAACTAAATAGATCCAAACCCTTATTAGTTCAAGCTGCATTTTATACTGTTCCCAACATGTGTTGATCCTCCCAGTTTATTTTATTTGCACTTCACATTCAGATATGTATTCCATCAGAATCTGATTACTCTTTATTTTTTTTTAAAGGGTTGAGAACATAACTCTCTGTTTGCTTTAGCATAAAGTCTTGTGTAAATTGCTCTGTGTCATATTTTGGGGTTCATTTTTTCCCTTGCATCCTTCCATGTAGTTAGTTACAATTGCTTTGTGTGTGAAATGGCTAAAATAAAGGAAACCATAACAGCACATTCAAAATTGCAATAGGGATGAACATTACATCAGTATCACTTTTCACATTCTTTCTAGATTAATTCTTTTTATTCACTTTAAAGATAAATGAAAACTAGTAAACAGGGAGCAGGTAGGGAATGAAAGCACAGGTAGATTAGAAAGCAGGATAGAGATACAAAATGGGGTTAAAAGACCCAATAAAAGAGAGGTGGCTACTGAGCTATGGTTGGAGCTATGCCATATGCTTTCCCTAAAGGTATTAAAATTATGATAATAGAATAAGGGTGGGTAGAGAAGAAGCAGGCATATAAAATTGGATGTGGCTTCAGGGAGTTCATCAATGATAAAATGTTACCCTCTTGCCTTTAGGTTACAATCCTCCCACCAGTTTCTTATGTATCTGCTAGAATCTGGATTATTTTATTTTATTAAAAAATTCATTTTCCTCCTGTTGAGGTCACACACTAATGCCTCTCTGTTGAGGTCACACGCTAAAGACCAAGAGGAAAGGATAAACATGTCCTATTTGTAATTACATATTTTTAAGCAAGATTTTTGAAATCTTGGATTAAGGAGGCACTTGTTCTTTTTAAAAGGTGCAGCTTGTGCCTCAACTCTTGTTTGCTGCTCTGAGGGACTGTGAGGTCTGTGTAGCTGTAGCTAACTCCTCACGTGTGAATAAGAAAACAAAAATGTTAGTTTCTTGTTATTAAAAAATACAGTAGAAAATTCAGAAGCATATATACGTTTTTAGTATTATGCAGTTTATTCCAGGTATCTTCAAATCAAGGGCAAACCTAATTAAATCACATGGTAACATCATAATTTTCTGCCTGGATATAGAGACAACATACAAATTCCTTTTTTTTTTTGGAAAATCCATCCTTTGGAGGATGTGGAACCAAATAAGATCCTAGATTCCAGAGTGAAAGAAGTAAGACCTCATATCTTCTTGATTCTGTCAGTTCTTCTCATTTTGTCAACTCTCTTGAGGATTGGCTGTCACACACAACTGAGGGACATTAGAATACATCTTGTATATGAATTGTCTTCCACTGTCTGATTTTTTAAAAACTCATATGTGTTATTAAAGCAAAAGGATATTAATTCCAGTGATTACATTAAGGTGGTTTCTAAGGCGTTGCTGTTAAGTCCTCTGAATTTACACAGGTTTCCTCATAAGCATATGTTGTCAGGTGTCTGAATTCCATTTAGATTATGTTTCTTAGAACCGAAAATTCATTGACAAGAACATGTGTGCCAAATGCAAATATTTGATTTAAAGGTAGGATTTAGCAAGATTTTCTGTGTCTGTTTTGCAGGAGATTACCTGTGAGATGGTTCAGGAACATACCTTTTAAAAATCAATTAGGAGCCCCTTGATAGAGCCTAGGTAATGTTGTCTATCAGATGTTCAGCTGGTATGTGTATTTGTTGGAAGTTACTTGGACCTAATGAATCACACAGCTTCTAATATAAGGAATCTCTACATTGTTTTAGGTTGGACTGCTTTTTTTTTTCAATGAGAATTGGACCATTTTTTTCCAAATCAATAAAAGAATTTTATGATAAGGAAAAATGGTGGTGACATATGAAATGTGGAAAGACCACAGCAAAGTTACCTTTCAGACTAAATATGTCTCCTTATATGTCTTCATCAAATGTTAATTTTGAATAGAGCCCCATATAAAGTAAATTTATGGCCCTAACCAAATGGTTTTAGGTTTTTCAAGTGACAGGAATGAATTTTCTTTGTACCTATGTGCCTTTTTGGTTAAACATAAATATATAGAGGTGTATATGAATTAATACAAATGACTTAGAAGCCAATAAATCTCTCCTTAATTAAAATAAATAAATCTAAAGAGGCTAGACAACTTAAGATTTGCTTAGACTCCCCAGTCACTATTCGCAGGAGAAGATACAGATATTGGTATATTCATTCTCTCCAAAGACATGTGTTACCCAAGATGACCTAACATTGAAGACCCTTTCTTTGTAGGTAGTTGCTGATGTCTAGGTTCGACTCTTGTGTTGGGCAACTGCAGAGGCTGCTCTGGACCCTGAGTTTGTTTGTGGGGAGGTGCCAAAGACCACTGCACTGTGCTCTGTTTTTCTGAACAACATTAAAATTCAATTTCAGAATTTTGTTTTAATAATATATAAGAGGCCAAAGAAGGGTGCCAGCAATGTAACTCATTTGAATCAGATTATCTTAGGCAGGTCCACACTGATGGAGTTGCCTTCTAGACATAGCCTTGCTAATGTCAAGTCTTTTCCCTTCTTTTGGAGCTCTCAGTTGCCTTCCCTTTGCAACCAGGTCTTTTACTTTTTAAGAGTGATTGTCTTCCTCCTTTTTCAAGTGGCTTAGTGGTCAGTGATTACTTGAGGAGAGCACCAGGGGTATCTATACCTGTAAAGTTTAGTAAAAGCTTTGAGGATTTCATGAATCGTAATAGTGGGATCTTTGACAAACTGAGGTTTCTGTGTAGACTTTCTACTTCTTTAAAGGAAATATGTTCCAGCCTTCAAAATCCCTGGTGTATACTGCTAGTGACTTTTGAAAACTAAATTTCTTTCTTAATTAAATCCTTGCTTGGAAAAATTAGAATTATTTATTTATTTATTTATTTGCGGTATGCGGGCCTCTCACTGTTGCGACCTCTCCCGTTGCAGAGCACAAGCTCCGGACGCACAGGCTCAGTGGCCATGACTCACGGGCCTAGCTGCTCCGCGGCATGTGGGATCCTCCCGGACCGGGGCACGAACCTGTGTCCCCTGCATCGGCAGGCGGACTCTCAACCACTGTGCCACCAAGGAAGCCCAGAATTTTTGTTTTTATGTTAATATATGTTTAAATATGTTAAGTGGTATTATGTGCAAAATAATATTATATTTATTCTCCATCTACTTTGCTTGGCTAGATGTGTGTGTGTGTGTGTAAATGTTTTTCTACATTGTAGTAAGTATGATTTCAAGACATTTTTTCCATTGGACACCTTAACTGTCTTAGGGTCTACTAGACAGTGCTTCTAAGAGGTTCTTTAGGCTTTTGATAAAGTTGAAAAATAGAATGCAATTAGATGAGGATAATAGTGCTAAGCTGTATTCCGTGGGTATTTCTTCTAAGGAGGGGAAACGAAAGCAGAATCTTCTGGAGCAGAGAACATCTGTTATACATGGTAGGCAGATAAATATTTAGTGGATGGCAAACTGTTGCTGAGGAGGAATTGTGAATTAGGATAGAAGGATAAAAGGAGGTTGACAGGGATCCACATTGATCCTTTATGGATACCTCTGTATCTCTCTGTTAATTTATTTAAAATAGCTTCCTATACTTTAGGCATGGTGCTCTCTGGTCAGCAACAATCACTGTCTCACTTCCTCCTTCACGCACTTGATTCGTTTGTTCGATTCTCCTCATTCTCATTTTGTTAACTTTGACATGGTACTGCTTTTGTTGTTTTACTCAACCTGCTCCATAGTGGTCATTAAGAAATTATGCAGAAACTTTGTGCGGTGGTGGGAGAACAGGCATTTAAGTCTCCTTTCAGGCAATCTGGAGGTTAGGAAAGTTGTCTAGAAGGTAGATCTGAGGAATAGCAGTATGTCCATATAATAAATGTGCAGAGTTTCAGATAAAGTGACAATGAGATATAATGGCAAAAACATTGACTTGGAAAGCGGGATTCCTGAGATGTATAGAATTGGATGTTACCACTGTGTGGTATTGAAAAAATCTGTAATATTTTCTAGCCTCACTTCCAACCTCTATAAAATGCAAAGGTTGGGACTTCCCTGGTGGTCCAGTGGTGAAGAATTGGTCTTGCAATGCAGGGGATGACTGTTTGATCCTTGGTCCGGGAACTATGATCCCACATGCTGCGGGGCAAATAAGCCCGTGCGCCACGACAAAAGAGCCCATGTGCCGCAACGAAGACCGACACAGCCAAAAAAAAACAAAAACATAAAAAAGAAAATGTAAAGGTTTAGTTAAATGGTCAGTAGGGTCCCTTCCATTGTAAAATTTATTCTATTATTTTAGAATACAACCTTAGGGAGTTGAACATCTACTACTAATGTAATTATTTGGTGGATTAGGAACTTACTATTAGTTCACATTTTGTAAATTAATTTATCAGACAGGACTCCGTAAGGATATCTGTTTACTTAATTTTTTATGTTTAATTAATTTTTAAGAATCCTGGAATTGCTATGCAATATGACTACTGAAAATTCCAGGACTCATTAATAGAATGTATGTGTTTTTAAACACCATTGAGAAAAGTATGAAATTATTCTCATTGTTATATCTCAGTATCTACAAGAAACAAACTTTCTTAGAGTCATTTAAACTCACTTGTTTTTTGAATTTCTCAAAAGATAAGAAGAGTTATATGTCAATTTCTTTTATATAACAACGATTTATTATTATTGATAGCCTTCTTCACATTCTATGAATTCACACCTCTGGCTCTCTCTTCTCTACACTAAATAATCTTTTAAAATTGTATTAGCCAATTTAAGGCATTTTCAGTGAAGCTAAGTGATCTAAAATGAATGTTTTGAGTAATTGTTACTTAGTGAACTTCACTGTATCACAGGGCATAAAACAGAAATATGATCTCCTTAATTTTGATTCTGTTTTCTACATGTTCCTTAACTTCCTCCATCAATACAACTAAAGCAGCTGAAAGTTAGAAAACTGTGGTACTTGTCTTCAAATCCCTTTACACTTAGGTAGTGGGTGTGAAAACAGAAATGTAAGAAACAGAACATGTGTGATATATGAATCAAAGTGTAGAGGCTATTTGGTGTGAAACAATGTGATCCTTGTAGCTCCTGCTAATGCATCATTCAGCAAATGCCTGAAGAAGACAGTTTTCAATGGCAAAAACAGTCTCCTGGAAAGAGACCCTTCATTCATTCCCTGGCATGAAACTTTATTGGATGAAAACAAAGGAATATCTTTATCTCATGAACTTCATATAGGTGTCTGTAATTGGATACATAATAAATACAGGGAAATGAATTTGTTCACATCATTACTCGTTTTTCTGCAAAACTAGCTGCTCTCCATTTCAGTTAAAATTCTTAACAAGTTAAGGTGTCACATGTAGCACATGGAAACAAATTTGGCTAAGGTATATTTTTAAAGGATGTAAATTAACTGGTTTTGCTTACCTTGGGCTCCAAAATATGATTATAGTAATTAGGTAGCATTAATACAACTCCAGACATCTGAACATAAATACTTGGAAGTGTTTTTTAATCCAGAACTGATGAAGGTGGTATGCTTAATTGGTGAGAATGACCATTTGTCATTATAGTATAAGTGATATAGATTTCTATTCAGTTAACCTAAATATTATTATATAACAAGTTACAGAGGAAATGCTGCAGATCTCACATCATTTTATTCAGTAACTGGTTAAAATGGGTACGACTAAGAGAAAGTATGGATAAAAGAATTAATTGTTCAGTTTGGGTCTTTCACAGGTATTTATGATCTTTTCCTCTGTGTTCCCACCTTGCTTATCTTCTGTTCTTGTATGCCTGGTTGTATTTTTTGTTTGTTTTGTTTCATCGACCCTGTTTCTATCTGCAGAAAATTCTTTATACTACTGTAATTGCTCTAAGATCTCTAAATATTGATTAATACCATTACTGTGGAAGTGTTTTTGTTCTCCCCTCAGTAAATCCTGCAGAACATCCCGAGTCATTTATTACTCCAGCATTTACTTTGCTCAGTTTGTTCAGCACCATAGGTCAACTTTCTAACCCGAGCATCAGTGTTCTCTGCTTAACACCTCTGGTCATTGGAAAGAGTCCGGAGTCAGAATGTTCTGTTTCTCCTGATTGGGGCCAGAGGTGAAACTACATCCTTCTTTGGATGGTCTCATGAAACAAATTATGTTATTCAGTTTGACAAAGCTCAGACTCGCCATCCTTCGATATCATCCTTATCTCCCACCTAAAGACTATCAGAAATGTCACTATATAACAGTTTCACCACTTCTGGTCCCCCACATTTTCCAACCGCCTTTCCCATTGCCAGGGCTATGAACTACCAAGTCCAGACCTGTTGACCTCACTTTTGCATTTATTGTTTCACTTTCTTTTTCTGGGAGTGTTTTGCTTGTATTTCCCCTAGACTGTATACCCTGTGTTCTTTCAGAGAGCCTTTTCAATTCCCCCTCCATTGCTCTTTGTATCCACAGGCTGGTTGCAAGAGTAGACAAGTGGTGGAAGCTCTGTTGGAATGTTTTTTTCTTTCTTCTACTTATGGATAATTTGAGTTTGGAGCCTTGTCTATCTAATGCTGAAGCCATAGGTCCTGTGTGGGTTTATTCTTATTCTTGTTGATTTTATTGTTTTGGAAGAGTGAGGAGGAGATTCAGAAATGGTCACCCTGTTCTCCAGGCCTCCAATGATTATATTTTTAATAAAGATATCATATGGACTTCTAAATATTGTTGGGCGACTACATGATATCATGGATGTACAGGTTCAAGCATTCCATCTAGAATATGGGTGCTTATTAGATGAACAAATGTTAGTTTTCTTCTATCTTGCAGGGGACTTTTTGAGGACAATATGAGGTAATACACAGGACGTATTTTGTAAGCTGTATGGGTTTCGTAATTGGCATTTTTCATTATTACCCATTCATGTGTTTACTTCTAGGCCCAGAATTCGGCTTCACACCTCTAGGCAAGTCTAAGCCCTGATTCCTTTTTATAGAGTGAGATGCTGTTCCATTAGGGTTTTCAAAACTGATATTAAAAATAAAAAGATGGAGTAACACTTTCAGAGATTGCATATGATTGGGACATGCTACATCTTTTTATAAGCATGACAAGAGTCCTTGGCAGTTAGAATGCCTCTGACTTTTAATCTCAGCTTCACCTCTGAACAGCTATTCATGATGGAGAATATGTGTTTTTGTAAGCTTTCCTGAATTATTTTTTGGAACAATATTGTGTATAACATGAGCAAAGAAACACAAAATAATTAACCAGCTTTTTGTCCTTTTTTGAGTGGGGATCTATACTAACTGGTGACTAAACTTACAAACTCTTTAAAAACTTTAGTTTAAAAAATCCTAGGTTAAAGAAGAAAGTAAGTAGGTTTCTTTTACCTCAGGATTTCTCAGGGCCCTTGGTTAGTTCATGTGTGTTGTGGTTTCCCACAAAGGAGTTATAGTATGAGTGATTGAATTCATTCATTCATTCATTCAAGAAATATTTTTTAGTGTCTTCAGTATGGCAGGCAGTGTTCCCATTTATTCAGACTTAAGCAGAGAAGAAGAAGGCAGAGTCTG
This sequence comes from Leucopleurus acutus, assembly GCF_964270905.1. Classification (NCBI taxonomy): domain Eukaryota; kingdom Metazoa; phylum Chordata; class Mammalia; order Artiodactyla; family Delphinidae; genus Leucopleurus; species Leucopleurus acutus. The sequence goes on along the minus strand of NC_139144.1, from coordinate 37,347,965 downwards.
TTCTCCATGGCATTCTCTTGTACATGGTGTTCTCCACTGACACTGTATTTTTTTCTTAGGAATATCTCCTGGTAATAACTATTATTCTGCCCTCATTATTTAAGTTAATATTATATATTTTCCCTTTCTTTGTTTCTGTTTTCGCTCTTATTTATAGATACACAACCCCTCCAATCATTATCATAAAGGCTAACAGCAAGTATTTATCGAATACGTATATGCTAGTTATCATATGTAAATAAATGTTGAGTTCACGAACTAAAATGACAAGGCAAAATGGTAGAGCCCTACTTATCGCTGACATTATTTTTTTCCTAATACACTTTTCCATTATTTTTCATTGTATTTCTAAACTTCCATTAAGCTTAACATTTACACAGTCTTGGGTATGTATTTTCTTTTAAGTTTCTAGTCACTGGAGAATTACAGGAATGCTAGACAATTAAGGGTTTGATTATTTTGGTGCCTGATCATCTTAAGAAATGATTTTGTGTTCCAAAGCCAAGTTTAGCCAAGAGTGGAGACCAATAGCATGGCTTATTTGGAGTCTTGAAAAGTCCCACAAAGAAACTATTGCTTGAAAATAATGTAGAACTGAGAGTAGAGGTGCTGGGCCAAGAAGATGGTTCATCACCAGAGAGAGATACAGGTTCCAAACAGTGGCGGTCCGAGGAGAGTTGTTGATGGCCATTGTGTCAAAGTTCTCATTCTTACTTTTCATTGACAGGGAGCTGGCACGCATCTCAGCTGTGTCAGGAAATGTGTTTTTGACATTTGAGAGGTGAGAAGAGAGCCAGGAAGGAGACTTTGGGACCTCTTAAATGATTACACAACTTAAGCCAGATTTTTATTCTATAGAAATAGTCATACTGAGTTGTAAGTATGAAAATCTGGCTCCACTGTTTTATATTCTCTAAAGAGCTTAACATTTCATCTTATTTTATCCAGCAGCAGTAATGTGCTTCACCTGCATTTAGCGTTATGAAGTAGATATTTAATAGGATTAAGTAGCTGGGGCTTTTGTGCTCTGATATAGCCTTTAATAATTACAAAAGACTTATCATTACTATTTTGGAATGATTTTAATCTCTTATCATCAGTATTTAGCTAGTCAAAAGACAAACTGTGCCTCTATCCTTTTGTTTCTGGATTCAACACAGTGTTGTGGGATAAAAAAGCATTGAGTTATAATTCTGTTAAGGTTGGGTGCTATTTCAAATTTAGTTTATAAGTACTTTAAAAATTAAAACTGCTTCAGAATGAGGTCAAGCTATTGTGCATGCATTGGTTTTTGTGCAGTAATTTCTGCTGCTTACTCAGTAAAGGGTTGTGGGGTTAGTATATGTAATCCTTCCCTCTCTCTCTTCATGCTCTGTGCTTAGGATATAAACAAGCAGGGTGTGTGCTGATTCAAGGAAAGCATTTTTTCAAAAGGGCTGCTGCCTGCTCTGCCCCATCCGTGTGGGCGTCTCAAGATAGTGGCCACAATTTTGGTTGGTTACAACAGGCTGAGGAATTCTTTTCCCTAACAAGACGTGAAGGCAACACTCGATAGTAGATTTTATAAATTGAACAAAAAGACTAGTTTAAGATGAATTGAATTCAAACAAAACAGCAAACAGTCTGGTGTTGACTACCTGTGCACTCACTGGAATATTTGTGGCACACATGGTCCCACACCCTCTTCCAGTCACCAGCCCGGTTTTGGGTCTTCACTTCCACCATCTGTACTGGCCCACACAGCTCACAGACCTGTATCCTACTGATCACTTCCTTGAACCCCAGCCCATATCCTCATTGCAGAGTGCTTTGTTTATGTCTGCAGTTGGCTCAAATGCCATCTGTGAAGCATCGAGCTGTTGTGCCTGTATTTCTGCTGGCTCCAGTTATTTCTCTTCCTATTTTCTATGTGTAACTTTTGGGAAACAGATGTTTTTGCATTGTGAATGATTTTGATCACACTTAGCAAAAATTTACTTGCAACAAAAGGCCTTCTGAGACGTCCCTGGTGGCGCAGTGGTTAAGAATCCGCCTGCCAGTGCAGGAGACCCGGGTTCGGTCCCTGGTCCGGGAAGATCCCACATGCTGCGGAGCAACTAAGCCCGTGTGCCACAACTACTGAGCCTGCGCTCTAGAGCCCACGAGCCACAACTACTGAGCCTATGTGCCACAACTACTGAAGCCTGTGCACCTAGATTCCGTGGTCTGCAACAAGAGAAGCCACCGCAATGAGAAGCCTGCACACCGCAACGAAGAGTAGCCCCCGCTCGACGCAACTAGAGAAAGCCTGCACGCATCAACGAAGACGTAGTGCAGCCATAAATAAAGAAAGAAAGAAAGAAAGAAATCCAGTTCTTCAAAAAAAAAGGCCTTCTTCACTTGGGGTAAGTGGGACTTTGTTGACCTCCTTCAATTTAGGCAGAGAAAAGTTTGGTTCTAACTTGCATGTTACCTGGATGACAATTTTTTTCTTGTATTCCTTGCAAATTTTTGTTTCTTGGAACATTTCCTACCTCTTGTTACCAAATCCACCAAGCTGCAGCAGAAGGGATTAAAATTGTTTCACTTGCTTTCTAGGCAGCAGTTTTGCTAGGAGGGTGGGGCTTGTGAGTATCTCTGTCAGGAAGCTGCTTATTACAGACTGCTTCAGAATTTCCTAAAGATTATTGTTGTTACCTAAAGGGTAACAGCGGGATAAATATTGGCTACATTTTTGTCCCCTGGAAATAGTTTTGGGAATATGTAGGGACAATGAGTTAATATATAAAGTATATAGAACAGTCTGTGATACACAGGAAGTGCTGTGTAATTGTCAGGTATTATCACTGTTGCTCTTTTTAATCTCTTTGAAGCTATAGTGGAACTACTGATGTAGTAACCAGAGAAAATGTATTTTCCCGTAAAATAGGCTTGTCATAGAAGAACTCAAGGAAGCAATTAGTGTTTCCACTGCCATAACTTCCACTTGCCATTTATAAGACTATATAATTGTAAAAAAAACTTTCACCTAAACTTTTTCTTCTATATGATGATTAGAAGTACTTTGTCATTTTTCTTCACAGGAAGTTTTCTCGTTGAGGCTTTTTAGATGTGGATTGTATCTCTCAAAGTACACAAATGGTAATGTAAGGAATATGCGCCTGCTTTATAAAGGAAGGTAATATTTCAAGTAGGTACAACAGATAAAGGAACAATGGTGTGAAGGTTTTATTTGAGTCAGTGGCAACTTGAAAGGTTTATTAGTGACACAGCTAACACAGGCCTGGATTCAGAGTCTGAAGATCTGAGGATTGCTACTAGCTTGAGCTTTGTATCTGTCACTTAACCTTTGTTTCTTCTCAGTAAAGAAGAGGATAATATTACTAAACCAAACCAAGAAGGGACAGAGGAATGTTGATATATAAGGATTTTGAGTGTCAAGATTCTCAGAAAATGTATTCTTTATTTTTTCCCCCATAGTATTTGAAAAAATGTTAATCTTTTCCTTGTTTTCCAAAATTCTGGATTGTGTTCTAGTGGACCCCATCAATTATGACGCCACATTTTTTTTTTTTTTTTTTTTTTTTTTTTTTTGCGGTACGCGGGCCTCTCACTGTTGTGGCCTCTCCCGTTGCGGAGCACAGGCTCCGGACGCGCAGGCTCAGCGGCCATGGCTCACGGGCCCAGCTGCTCTGCGGCATGTGGGATCTTCCCGGACCGGGGCACGAACCCGTGTCCCCTGCATCGGCAGGCTGACTCTCAACCACTGCGCCACCAGGGAAGCCCGACGCCACATCTTAAAAAAAAAAAAAAAAAAAAACTTCAAAATGAATATTATGCGGTGACAAGGTAATAAAAGCAGATAAAGCCTTCTAGTCAAGAATATTTTAACATTAACTCTGTTTTGGTTTTGGTTAGAGTTTAATAATGTTCTTTAAAATACCTCGAGTCATAAATAACTGATATTTATGTGACATTTTATTATTTTGCAAATTCTAGCACATGTTATCGCACTTAAACATCACAAAAACTTTGTGTGAAATTTCTTGAGGAATTTGGATTTCAGAGTGATTAAGTGTCTTGCCCAAGGACGCACAGCTGGTAAGAGGTAGATCAAAATATTCCAGCTTCAAATCCAGTGCCCTTTCCAAAATCCACCACAGCTTCATCAAAGACAAAAAGACATTATCCCTCAGACTTCTGTCTGATGAACCTTATGATCAACATGTATTATACTAACACAAAACCTACATGGTGAAGTTAATGATAAAATAATGATTTGATCTCCAGACAGTCTTCCCAAACCACCTCTACCTCCACTTCCCCAACCCCAAACTTTCTATTTATCTTTAATAGGCAAACACGGTTCTTAATTTACTTGAACATTTTTTTTTTCTTTTTTTTTTTTTTTTGCGGTACGCGGGCCTCTCACTGTCGTGGCCTCTCCCGTTGCAGAGCACAGGCTCCGGACGCGCAGGCCCAGCGGCCACGGCCCACGGGCCCAGCCGCTCCGCGGCACGCGGGACCCTCCCGGACCGGGGCACGAACCCGCGTCCCCCGCA